>NC_083622.1:2966749-3321749 GCF_963584025.1 Labrus mixtus | reverse complement strand
TCCATACAGGATATAATCTCTCCTCTATTGGCAATCTCCTCTGCACATGAAAAGAGGCTTTTATGCACAGGTTTATTGATAATCAATGGTTTTTTTTGCCACATACATATTTAACATTCAAGCCACCACAGCACTTTGAACACACAACCTATAAAACACAGTTCATAGTTTGCAGATAGTTTGCAGATGCTTCCATCGCCGTAGAGTCCGTGGTCAGAATAGTATTTGCTGCTGTGCATTATAATTAGAACCACATACTGTCTCGCTGAACCGAGGCTGATCTCTTGTGTAATCCTCACAGGGAACAGAGAAAACTTTCTGCAGAGTGGGAGGATTGCTACAAACAGCTTTATACTTCTAATGTGTGAGATCAGATGGCATCTTATCCCAATTACACTTAAGGCCCAATCCTTGATCACAGACTAAAAGAAATGGCTGGGCCAGCTAGGACATCTGCTGTGTGTTTGTGTGTGTGTGTGTGTGTGTGTGTGTGTGAGAGAGAGAGAGAGGGAGAGAGATAAGACATGAGTCACTGCCATTCAGCCTGTTTCCTTTCTCTTGCAAGAACTAAGCAAATCGAAGAACAAGTTTTAAAAAACGTTTCGCTTTTTGGGCCAGGAAGCCTCGGAGCAAGGAGTGGCTGTTATTTAGAGAGTGAAAGAAATAACAAAGAGGGAAGAGTAAGGGTTGTCTTTGGTTCGGTCATATCCCAGTTTAACGTTCACTATAGTTAAATAGAGAGACTGCATGCTGGATGTTTTACAAAGGCTTTCATTAGAGGCTCTTAAAGGCACCTATTTAGACCCTTTGGAATTACTACCCTGGCACTTGCACTGAAAGGTTTAGGTTCACTTCCAGGGTATAAGGAAGACTCAATATGTACAATTATTTATCATTTGAAAGAATCAAAGTTTACTTTGTACGCAGAGGCTTCCTGTCAACAGTTAAATAGACCTTTTCTATTTATTATTATTAACAATAATAATAATAATAATAATAATAATAATAATAATAATGATAATTAATAAAAAAACTAAGGAAAGAAATCAGTGAGAAAAATCACAAACACACTTTTACTAAGAAAACTAACAAAAAAAAATAAACTCAGTTAAGCTGTTAGACGACTAAATGCTTTTCTTAAAGGGATACTTCACCAATTTGCATGAAGCTTTGTATCATTAGAAACCTGGTAGTATTTTTGAATGGTCGTGCATCCCGCCCTCATTTTCTCCTGAGATGGGAAATCTTTGTATTTTTAAGTCTGAAAAGGAGCTTCAAGTGATGTAAAAATCGTCATTTTACGTCATCGAAAGCTGTTGCGGTAAGCGGGGTGAAACTGCAACGCTAGTTCCTCATATTTTCGACCACTGAAGCTACAGACCAATCACAGATCAGTGGGTGGGAACTCACTCCCAGAATCGAAACTTAACGTCCGCCACATTGCTTGGAAGCTTGTTTCTGCATATGTGGACACATTGTTTTACATTTTTTCACCCTGACTTCACCCAGACTTTTTTTTTTAAAACATGACACTGTGGCCTCCTACCTCCTGGGACCCACAGGAGACCAATTCACCTAGAGGTGCTCTGCCCACTTCCACTGGTCACTCCCAGTCTTAAATCAATAAATCCAGCACTCCACAAGGTTTATTAATGATATGTATAAATAATACATGATAATGATGAAATGAGGGAGTGGAGCCTTCAGCCTGCTCCGTGTCATTATAAATCCTCGCATGCGTCAGCTTGAAATACACAATAATTGTGTCAGGCTGCATGTAATGGTTGATGCCGGCGGCTGCCCTTGTGGTCACACTGGTATGACATAGTCCACTGTTTAGATGACAAAAGTAGGTATTAAAAGTGGGTCTGGGGGGCTCAGGTAGCCTAGTGGTTAGTGTGCACACCCCATGTTTGGAGGCTGTGGTCCTTTCAAGCGGGCAGCCCAGGTTTGAATCCAACCTGAGGCTCCTTTCCTGCATGTCATTCCCCACTCTCTCTCTCCCGGATTTCTGACTCGATCTACTGTCCCATCTCTAAATAAAGGCATCAAAAGCCCCAAAAAATAAACTTTTAAAAGTGGGTCTAATACACCGAACTTTACCGTAACTAATTAAGTCAGTGGCTACGTGTAATGAGATGTTTTTGACTTAAAGTTAGACCAGCACACTTTCTAGGATTTTATTTCTTGCAGGGTAGTCACTGCTTCAAACCACCCAGTTAATCATTTATGTCTGACCAGGAATAGACGAGCTGTAGTGCCACATATAATTAGTGCATACTGGTTGTGCTGTTGCTCAGACCTCAGAGGGAACAGTTTCGAAATGTCTGTGATTCTTTTTTTTGTTTGAAACTAGTTAAATTACTATAATTAAAACATGTCCCAAACTCTTTTCTAGTTTCAAGTAGGAATCCTCCCTCTAATAACCCCGGCTCATGTCATCCAATTTAGGAAGGAAAGCACAATGTTTTTCAAAATAAAAGATAATTACAATAATGAAACATGTCATGTCTGTGTTCGGTTGGTCGTCTCTTCCATCTGACAAAAGCAGGAGAGAAACAGACAATTCTTACCTGCAGTAAGAAGTCAAAGAGAGCCAGTCTGCCCCACTCTGAGTGCTGGACTCCCACACAGGGTGCTGACGTCGGGTCTGCTTCACTCCCACAGTGGGCCTGCAGCAGCTTCTGGTACTGGATCCAGCTGAGGGGTATCGAGTTCTGGTCGTTGTCTCCGTCAGAGAGGTGTTGGATGTCCGGATCCCACCAGACTACAGGCCTGGGGACACCCCTGATGTACCGGTACGGTAAAATCTCACTGGTGAAAGTCCTCAGCACAGCGGGGAGGCTCCTGTTGAGTCCCAGGACCCGATCCAGGTGGAAGGCAAACACTTCAAACCAGTCATCAGTGCGTTTGATCAGGGAGCAGTGCCCCCGCTGGCAGCGCTCACTGTGGGATTCTGGATGTCTTTGGACAGATCCATGCTCAGGGGAATCCCTTTCCTGTGAAGGCTGCTGTGAGGAACAAAGATTAGAGTTATTTTACTCTATTCATTTAATACAAAGAGAGTACTAGTTTGTATTAGACACCTCAGTCTTTAGTGCCTGGGGCTACAATTTGATCATGTCTTCAACTAAGTTAATAATAATTAATTTTAAGCCAGAATCAGGGGCGTGTTCAGAGGGGTAGCATGGGCCCCCCTTGAAATCTGATTAGTCAACCCAGGTGCAACCCCACAACCCAAATGAATGGCTATTTGGCAACAGGCTGCTAGCAGATTTCCTTACATGTCAGTGTAGTATATTTTCTTTTGTTGTACTTTAAGTTCTTTTTGAAACTTCTTTGCAGCTCTATTTCATGAGACAGGTTCTTCAAATGAGTACATAACAATCTGCAAACAAACCCCTGCACACTGCCACAGACTAACAAGCAATGTCTCAGAACCGAAACAACAACGGCTAATTTTTGTGCGCAAGTTAGACGGAGCGCGAGCAACGTGACTTTGGACATACGTCTTCTTTTTGACTCCTCAAGAATGAAGCCATGAAGATTTATGATGTTGCCATTCTCTTGTGTTACTTTAAAGTAGATAATGCTCAGTAGATGTAGAAATAAATGTATTTCATATGTGTGTGCACACAAACTTCATATCCCCCTGCAAAAGTCAGTGCTCCAGTTGCCCCTCCCCCCCCCCCCCAGACCCTGGCTGGTAGTTATAAATAACAGGAGGTCATATATAGTTTAAATCTTCATTTTATATGATACTCTTATTTACTTTTTCTTTTTGATTTATATTTTTAACTACAAATCATTAATATACTTAATATACTTATTGTATTGAAATGAAAAAACAAAAGACCCTTGCATGTAAGGCCTGCACATTGTTACCTTAATCTTCTCTGTATAAAACCTAGTACACGTCTGTCCAATTTGATACATAACCCTGATTCTAGGAAAAAAAGGAGTCGTACTTTGCAAATCTCTCTGGGACAGGCTCGGTATTTTGGCCTGTATAAATAAAATTAATTTAACCTGACAGGACAAATATGAGGACACTACTAGGTCACAACTGACTTGTTGCAACAGGTTTGTTATTAAACAGCTGTTCAGCTAATAACTTATTGTCAGCTCATGCGGCTGGGAGACAAAAAAATGTCTTTTTTTTAAAAAAACAAGAAAAAAAAGTAACAATAATTACTCCACATTGTATCACATTCAAATGAACTTCCATTAAAACAGATGAACTGATTACCTGCTGGTGTGCAGGGGGATCCAGTGCCACCTGAAGTACCTGTCCATGTGCAGGCACCCTGGCCTTACTGACCACCTCTCCCCCAGCCAGGAGCTCCATCTTCTGGATGTCATCCTCGCTGAGCCAGGGGAGAGACCGGAGACCCGAACTAATCCTGATCCTCCTGCGGTTGCTCTCCGGGAAGTCTTGCTCTGTAAAGCTCCAGTTACTGTCATCTTTCTTCATGGCTGCCTCTGGTTTGGACAAAGCCTTTCTTTGCTCCAGCGACCCAGGACCCTTCTTTGCGTCAGCCGGATCCCCTGAGAGATTACGACGTTTCCTCAGATCCCCCGAAGGCTTTTTCACAGCCTGCTGCTCCTTATTGACTTTGTCAGTTTTCCCAGAGAGCTGTCTGTGTTTTTTCAAAGCTTGGTGATGTTCAGATAGCTCTGCAGTTGTATGGCTGCCATGTATTTGTGCGTCTGCATTTGTGTGTTTACCCTCCCATCTGTCTGCCTGTCTGTCTCTAGCTTGTCTGTCACCTATCAGAGTATTTGCAGGAGCAGATATACGTGCTGCTGTAGATTTACTCTGCTTCAGACGTATGTATGTCAGTGCAGTGTGCTTTACCACAGAGCTGCGGTTGCTTGGCTTAATTCTAAACTTTGGGCCTGTGTTGTTGACGGTAAACTCCGGGAGATTGGGATGATGACGAGTGGTTGGATGCTGGCTGGCGCCTGCGATTGCTTTCCTTTCAGGAGCGATGCCTCTGCTTTTGTGTTTATTTCTGTGCCAGTCTGCGTGACTCCTCTCTTTGATGCTGTTTTTGTCATCGCCAGCAGCGTCTCCGAAACGGTTAGGTGCCACTAAATGTTTAGACGTCTCTTTTTCAGCGATGGATTTCCAGGCCCCGCTGTGGATGTGAGCGAGAGGCTGCCGGAAGGCAACGGCAGGAGGGAGCTCCGCGATCCCGGGCCTCCTCGATCCGAACTCCCCGGCAGAGCTCAGGGCTCGGGATGTCCGCCGGTCGATGCTAAAGATTGGCGAAGGAATGGGGAGAGTCGTCGTCATCACAGCAATGGTGAGGAATAGGAGGAAGAACGGGGACAGGAGGAGAAGCCATTTTTGACCACAGCAGACTTTTGACCACACTCGCCAGGCCTGGAAGGAAAAAAAACAAGAGGAGGAAAAAAAAGGTAGAAACACAAGTTAGAGGGAGACCAACAAAACCATGATTATATGGAGTGGCGCCATAATTTGCAAAAACAGCATTTAAGACTGAACAGAAAGGAGCGATCTGAACTCTGTGGGGTTAACTGAAGGCTATACGCTGAGGACTTTTGGCTCCCGGCATGAGAAAGCGAAATGCGTTCATGATTCACACTCTGCGAGGGGAAGGGAGAAAGAAAAAACAAACTCTGCTTTGGCACGTCACCCTGTTCTCTTCTGTGATATCGCACTCGTGTTGTGTGACCTTTTCAGTGTTTATATCCCAAAATGGAAATGAAAAAGATAAGCAGGAATCCAGCTCCAGAGAGAGAGAGAGAGAGAGAGAGCAGAGCTGAAACATCCTGTTTATGCTGCACAAATCTGAATATGTAAGCGGCAGAATATAAAGCTTGTTTCAGCCGGCTATGTTTCCAGGAGCTTCCAGCAGAATTGGACTTATCCAGCTGAGACCAATATGATTTTGGCATGCCCATAATTCAGTGCTGCCTCCTGCACGCAACGCACAGCAAAAGCAAAAGCAATATTTCACACAATACTTTGTCACTGCCTCACTATGGCTTGCAGTACTGTAAGGCTCTTTAAAAGTGATCCAGCAGTTGGATTTCAAAGTGCTTTATTGATCTTTATTTAATCTGAAATCAGGCTGTTAAGCACCTGACATATTGTGAACCCTTCATTTGATGCCATTAAACAGAGATCATTTTCAGCTTCATGAACTGACATCTAAATCATGAAACCAAAAGAAGATTTTGACGACCCAGCTGTCACCAGGCCACTGGAGTCTTTGGGTGGTCTTTCACCTATCCACTTTTACCTTAACCCCGGGGAAAACGTCATGAGGTTAAGGAAAGATGTTAGGGAGAATTCATAAAGGACTTAGGGAAAGGCGATCACGTTACTCTGACAATCCGACCACATTTCCACTAGGCCACGTCATTAAATGCGACGGGCCGGCGGAGGTTAATGACGTGGGTCCGCCGTGTTGAAACTACAATGTTCAGAAAATGGACTACAAAAAACGCATCTAAAAAACTTTCCCCTGTGCCTTCTTACCGGTGAAATAATCCTGATCACCACAAGGCTGGGATTGAAATAAAAGAAATATAGACCACCAGGCTACAAGTAAGAAAAGTGAAACCATCAGCTTCCTGTCCACTCAGAAATCAACATCAACATAAATATGAAATGAATTGTTACATTTATGTAAGATATAACCAACACATAATGTTTTAAACATACAAATGTACAACTGCACAAAGCATTCTTAAGTGAATGAAATATGTTGAATAAAACATCATCTGGTTTAAAATGTGTCTTATCTTTTCTCGCTTACATGATCTGTGTCACTTTACGATCATTGTTAATGTCTGTGAACGGTCGGATGCGCGACTCGCTTTAAATGTTGCGGCCGCAAGGAATTGTGGGGCGTCATATCTCATCTCCTTTGGTAAAGGATGGTCCAGTGTATCCTAAGCTAAAGGAGGTTATAAAGAAAGCATTGACCCACCTTTCCTTAGCTTTTAGAGAACTTATCATGGCGGCCACTTAGATGCTTCCGGGTCATTTCACTCAGTTAGGAACCTTCCTAAGCAAAAATGACAATTCGACCGCACCCTTTGGCTTGCTGCTCTTGTTAGTCGGTATGATTGCTGCAGGAGGTGTGTCCTGGCTGGAGGCTCATCAGTAGGATCTAGCTGCACCTTGGCCTGGTGCACCCTCTGTCTACACAGATCTGCTGGTTTCCCTAACCATAACCTGGTTTAAGGGCCATGGCCAATATGAGAAAGGACACACCGTTAACTGCAAATAATAATGATTTATTGTAGGAAAGTCGTGACACGAGAACTGCGAACATGGAGTGCGTCCGTCAGTGAGGTCAGTAGTGCGAATGTGGATGTGTGGCGTAAAAAGAGTGTGGGGTGTTGTGAAGCAAAATGTAACAAGGTCAAAAATGTGAAAATGATGTTAGACGTGATACCATGTGGCATGAGAGAGAGAGAGAGAGAGAGAGAGAGAGAGAGAGAGAGAGAGAGAGAGAGAGCCACCCTTGGGTCGGGCTTTTATCCCCTGAGAGGAATTAAATTGTAACAGCCAAATAATTTAGGAATAGGGAAACAGAACCAATTAGTAATGGCCTGTTTAAAAACTAAAGAAGTGAAAGTCACATCCCTTATTCACACATTGACTCTGTGGCCCTCAGCCTGACTGACGATGAGGTCAACAGTCAATGTTTTTCACTCAAAATTATTGACAGGTCCTGGTCATAATTTTCACATTAAATTATGCGACACATCCGCAGCCATCGTTTCTCCATTAAAATCTGTCTGCGGTTATTGTTTTTTCTCACACACATCCACATGTTCACCACTGACTTTACAGATTAAACACACCTCATAACTCTTTGTTATTGAACATTACTGCAACTCATTTTGTAAAAAAAAAAAAAAAAAAAAAAAAGATTCCTTTTCTTTGATAACTTCTGACTCCTCCCGTGTTTTGAAATGACCTACGAGCCGGGTTATGAATTGAGAGTTGTGAAGTATTTTGTGTTTTAACTTTAGAAGCACACTCTGCTGATCATAATACATTTATATAAATGATGATGACTAGCCTTGGATTGTTCACTAATGTTTTGTAGGTTAGGCATTATAGCTTTTTACACATTTGGTTTCATATTTTTGGACTGGAGAGGAGGGAGGGTCAACATGTTGATAACTGAGTAAATGCTGCGTTATGCCTAAATTACAGCTGTAACAGTTTGATGGAGGCAGACTAAAAAGACACTCATGTATAAAAAGAACTTTGTTTTTTTTTATGTTATGATGCTAATCCCCGATCAGAAAAGTCATAAAGTATGTGTTTACCTGACTGGCTACTGAATTTGGGCTCCTGATTGCCATCCAATGAGATGGTTTCAAATTAGAAAAAGACCCTGGCATTGGAATTACTGGACCGTCGTTCATAATGGACCAAATGGTCCATCAATGAACACAACGCTCTATCACAAATAAAGGTAGCAACTGACACCATAAACTCATTGGGAAAACTTTTACAAAGGTAACACATCAATAAAGATGGACTGCACTTAGGATACGTGGACCAGCAATCAAGCGTACACAAACACATTAATTCACAGATGGTGGAGGCAGATAAGCAAAATACTACGCTTTCAATAAGCATTCGATCAGCTTAAATTCAAGCTGCAACCGCCAGTGTTGAAAAATGAAGCCAATGCAGTAGGTCAAAGAAACACACTTCCCTCCAGTGTCTGCTTTAGACTGGGTCTGAAAAGCTCTGGAATTCTGTGTTAAATTTCCCATTCAATATGAGACATTTTAAATATTTCAAAATTTAACAAATTGTGGTTAATCCCGACCAGTCACACAGCCTCTGATTCATTATTTTAATCTAATGACGGCAAAAGTATAAACGTTTATTCTACAAAAAAGCAACAATCACAACAGAAAACCATGAATAAAAGTGGCCTGATTAAGGCTGGCGGTTCACCTACAGACAGGGCGGCCTTCACTTCGTCTTCAGGGGAAAGATAAACAGCCGGTAGAGGAAGCATAAACCATCGCTCCCAAGCTTCCTTTCATTCCCAAGTATTGGAATAATGCCCAGAAGACATAAGCACCTGAAACCTGAACCAACCAGTGTGAGCGGAATTTGAACGACTCACTTCTTTCTCACCTATAGGTGCAAGATATAGGTGAACGGCTGCTGTTTTGATTTCTCTGCAGGTTGACCCAGATATCTGCCTCCTCTCCACTCTCACTGCTCTCTCTCTCTCTCTCTCTCTCTCTCTCTGACTCTTAGCTTCCTCTCTTTTTTTCTTCCGTTTAGGTGAACGCAGAGTGAAGGAATGTTTCAGACCCTTGAGACGTCTTCACCATGCGAGAGCCGTTAACGACATTCCCAGATCCCTCCACCTGTGAAAGGATCCCATTATTCTCGCCCTGGACTGGAATGCCCTGAACCAGGCCAGTCACTGAAAGATCCCGACATATTCTACACCCAATGTGATGATCGTGGCATGTTTCTGCTAATATCTAACCCTGTGTATTTCTTCTTTGTATACGCCATAAGGAATAGTACTTCAGCATTGAGACTATGAACAGAGGTAACGGGATGAATACTAATCAGACCTCCGTCGACCTAAAGTGCTAAATGGAGCAATTTAATGTCACAGAGAGGACGTTGTGTGAGACTTTGGAAAATTACACTAAATAAATGTAATCATTGCTGAGAGGATTGGCAGACTCTACTGACCTCTTAATGGCTTTTTATATTTCACGCCTCTGGGTTGGATTTCACAGCAATAATCTGCAAGATTATCTGCCTCTGCCTCACTGCACTGCCACGAGGGTAGCATTAAAGTCATTTCACCTCCATCTTTGTTTTACCTTTAGTCCAACAGAATTAAAAAAAAAAGGGATGTGGAAAATATGCATAGCATCTTAAATCAAGGCCAATAATGTTCCTGAAGCCTGGACCACACTAGATTTTTTAAAATCTTCACAGATAACAGATTTCGAATATGTGAAAGACCCAACACTTTCCTACAAACAATCATAGATTAAACAGTTTTGTGTCTATAGGGAGTGGACAGCAACGATGGGATCATAACAGCACACCACACAGATTATAAACAGTAGATAACAGATTCCTTACTCAAACAACCAGAGTCCTGACTCTGAATGGAAATCTTGCAAAATGTCTTGAGGTCAAAGGCGACTTTTGTGCAACACGGCGGACAACGTGGAGACGGTGTGAAGATGGGCTGTACATGTTCTCCCTTCTTCAGTCAGCTTCCTTCCCTATTGTCGTGCTCCGCTTCACTCGGGACTCGCCGCACACAACAGGAGATTGGATCATATATGAACATGTTTAATATTTATCATTTTAAACCAGCCAACCTTTGACGTTCTTCAATCAGAACGGATCATTTTACACACACACACACACGTCACACCACAAGAAAATCTGGCATAGATAACCTTTACAACCATTACAAAGTCAGGATTTAGGAATGTGGAGAGGGGCTGGTGTGTGCCTCGATTGAGAGTGATAATCTTTCCTCATCGAATTAACCGTGAAATATTGAAATATCTTTCAATGAATTACCGGTAAGTCAACCTTTCCTATCACCTTCCATCACTTTCATATAGTAAATGGCCACCACAAAGACAATTCTCTATACAACAAGCCTCAAACAGTCGCAGTAACACATAAGAACAAAGTAGTACAAAAGTAGTACACGCTGTTTGGCACCGGTCATGAAGGTGTAATAAGTTATGAGTGTTTTTTATTAGTGTCCTTTAGTGATATGATTACAGTCCTCCAGAGTCTGTCAAAGCAGCTTCATCTGCTCTTCACGGCAATGCTGTGTTCTTCATAACAATGGTGGCAGACTGTTGCTGTTTGCTGGCCAATCAGAGTCAAGTATTTAACTCAGTTGTCTTACAGACTTGCTGTAACGACTATTTTGGTGTTCGGTTACATGACAAAGATTCAACATTAATCAACAATCAATAATTGGATAAATAAATTGTTCCAAGTTGAGACCTGACATGAGGACACTGACGTTATTATTCTTAAACGAATAAATCACAGCACATCGTCGTCTTCGGCCTGCGGTGTGCCGTCTCTACATTTCAGGTTACATCACCCTCGTTGGTCACACTTGTTTTGGCGGAGCTACGCTAATTAGCGTCCAAGTGCTGTGTGGGTCAGTGGATAGCTTAATGTGACAGTGTCAACATGAGTGTGGGTTGTTGATACTCGGTTGGTTTTTTCACACCTTGCTGCACTATACACACACACACACAAACACACACACACACACACACAGAGTACGGCCACGGCAAAGGTCAACAGACAAAGGCGAGATCTGGAAACATGTGCACACTGAAAACACGCGCTATGTTTTACATGACAGAGTTGACTGTTTCACTCTGCTGTTGTGCACGTTTACCTGCAGATAAGCCCTGTAAAAACCCAATAACATGCATTTATAAGATTTAAAATGAAGAGGCCTAGATCGACCTCTCGAGCTCAAGTTTTTTTAAACGCAATGTTCCAACGTCAGGTAAGGAATGATAAATATTAAACATCAATTTAGATGTTTAACTTACAGGGTCATATAAGTGATGATAAACTTTGCATTGTATGAGTTTTGGACGTGCAGTGATGCATGATGAACACCATATTCATTATCTTAAGGAAGAAGGTCATAGTGTGTGTTTCAGTAAGTACAGGATGTATGTTATCCCTCATTGTAGTTTGAACATAACATTTATGCTAATTACCACTATCATCCTGAATGGACATCAGAGATCTTCTATCTGGGGAAGTGTGCAATTAGCAGACTATAAATGGTAAATGGTAAAAGGACTTGAGCTTGTATAGCCCTTTTATAATCTTCTGACTACTCAAAGTGCTTTTACCCTGCAGGTCACACCTACACATTCACACACTGATGGTAGAGGCTGCTGTGTAAAGTGACCATCAGAAGTAACTAATCCCATTCATACACATTCATACGCCGCCTGCGAAGCAGCTGGAGCAATTCTGGGTTAAGTTTCTTGCCCAAGGACACATCGGACATGTTGCTGCAGGAGCTGGGGATCGAATCCCCAATCTTCCGGTTGAGAGACGACCGACTCCGCCAACGGAGAAACAGCCGTCCTATTACGGTTTTATGTAGCCGCCCCTGACAGTCGGCTCCAGAAATACAATCTGTCAAATATATGAATAATAATTTCATGAACCGAGAATTCATTAATTAATTCAAAATACAGCTTCAACATTGTGTCAATAAGCATTTGACTTAAACCCCACTTCAGCAATTTATGCTTAAGAGGGTCAGGGTCTGTAAGTAAGTAAGAAGTGAGTTAGTCAGTCAATCAGTCATCTGCCTGTGTTATTTGTGTCTTTGCTCCTTTTTCATCTGGCCCCACTTTTCTCTCTGTTCTGACACCAGCTGAAGGCCTCCAACTCCCCCTCCACACGCCCATATTCAGTCTATATAAAACATGTACGCGTGTTCCCCTAATACCTGCTCCAACAAGCCAGATGTCTCACTATCTGACAGCTTCTAATATGATCTTTTTCCGTCCTCTTTCTTGTAATTCACCTCCCTCTTCTTCTCTCCCAGCGCAGGCTGCAGGTGAGCGCTGCAGCATTGGGTCAAGACACTTCAACAGGTGCTGCAGCCAGCTCGCCTCAGGGGAGGACAAAGAGGAGGAGGGGTGAGACAGTGTTGAGCTGAGCCTTGTCTCATTACTCTGTCTCATCTGTATATGAATAGCAGATCCTTTGTTAAAGAAAAGGCACACAATGTAAAATACTGAAACAAGCCCTGCATCGTCAAAATGAGACAGTTTTCAAGACGGTATGGGCAGTTGTTGGTGGTCATTGGTGGTAACATTTATTAAAATATGATCCAGCAAGTTTTACCTACAGCTCAAACTGTTTTGCTCTAAATGAATGTTAACTCTTGGCCCAATGTGTGCCTCCTGATTTTCACTATCCATTGTCTTTGTACTTTCTCATCCATCGAGAAGTTTTGAAATAAAAGCAGTTGCTCAGATTTGTGTCGGTAAAATGACTTAAACCTGGAGCACAAGACAAATTTGCTTTAAATAAAGACGTTTGTGCAAATAACTTAAAACGCGTGCAATTTATAAAACTCATGCAAGAAATTATAAAATGTCTGTGCAAACTTTTTCACTGGAGCAAAACCATGGCGCTGACGGACTGCGCGCACGGAGTATGCTGTGGAAATTGGGGGTTACTTAAATGAGTCTGTCGTTTATAAAACAGATGTGCGAAATAGTTAGTGCGCTTGCATTAAAAACAAAACAACATATCCATGTCACCCTCTGGGCTCTGTATATGCATCATAGGTTTTCTCAAATAGGCCGGAAAAAACATATTTATTAGTCGTATAAAAAGTGATGTAAAAAGCAGCATTTCAATAACAGTGTTTGTTACCCCACCAACTAAGTCAATCAACATTACGAACACATTTTCATTTTTTTCTCACACACACACACACACACACAGTAACATACATACATCATTCATTCAGCCGATGTGTGTGTGTGTGTGTGTGTGTGTGTGTGTGTGTGTGTGTGTGTGTGTGTAATTGCACAGGCAGCTCGTGCAACACCTGTTGTGCAAGTCAGACAAAAGAAATGAAGAGGACATGTTTAATGACTAAATCTTCAGTTTTTCAACCAAACACAGTTTACAGCTACAGACTGCAGCTAGTAAAGAAAAACCACCTGCTGATACCTGCTTGATTAATGCAGACATGGGGAGAGTGAACAGAGACAAGTGGAAGTAGAAACTCTGACACCGAGTATCACTCTACGACCATTTTTCTGTATGACAGTCGGTATCAGACCTCCATGTCGCCTACATGCACTGATTAAACACTGCTGTCTTCTCATGAAGACACAGTACATTTATTTTACAAAAGGTCAATACATTTTTTGCAAATCTGCGGCTCGTGTGGTCCGTTGTGTGGGGGATGATCTGAGCGGATCAAAGATCAACTATGATCAGTGCAACTCGAGGCAAAATGGTCCCAGTGGCAGTGGGTCTCTACTCCCCAACTATCAACGTCACAGTAGGCTGAGGGCTCAACTACTGCACCAATAGCTGGCAGGATTGCAAACTTCACATTGCAAAAACAGATGAGACCAGAAAGAGCAACACAGCTGCACAGAAACTGCACTATGTGGACTTCGCTGAATGCAATGGAAGATGTCACACAGGAAGACGGTTCAAATCTTTTTTTTCCCCAAGACGCTAAAAAACAGACTAAGTCTTATATACTGGTTTGACTTAAGCCTTTTTTTTTTTTTTTCCACGTATGCACTCCTGAAAGTATCTAGATCATTTCATGAGGACTGCTCCGGATAGTCTCCTGCCCTGGCTGTTCACATATGCTCCTCACAGCGGGAGACTATCACTATCGGGGGGGGGGGGGGCGTCTTCTGAGGTAAGACGTGACCCACAAAAAAAACAAAAAAAACAAAAAAACGTGGAAGTAGTGGACGAAGCAACAGAGTCCACCATACGATGCTATAATGAGAATATTTGCCTTTATATCAATGCAATGTGTAGTTCAACAGAATCACAACATCGACAAAAGAGTGGAGAACAACATACTGAAGAACAGAAAAGACAAAGTAGCCGTTTAATCACGGAGATCGTAGCGGTTGTGTGCATTCGGTCTATGCACCGTGCAGCAGTCACAGTACATAAACATCACTCCCCCCTCCTACTGGCTCGAGGCGAATTCTCCGGAGAATATCCTGCTGCGTTCTTACATCAGCTCACTTGCTACAAAAAAAAAACACACTAGGGGGTCTGGAATGGATACAGGAGAAACTCCTGACTTCTTGTGTTCACATATACAGCTCCTCCGGCAAATATCAGGAGTTTTTCAGGAGAGTTCTGCAAGCGTGAAAGCCCTATTATATTCCGGATTGCATGATTCATATTATATGAGATGACGCTTTACACTATGCGACTGACGCTGATATGAGGACCTCGGGGAGTTGTTGTTACACACTGTAGTTTGAACGAGAAAGATTTAATAGAGGCATCAAAGCTGCAATAATGTTTGAAATTTATGAGGTCAGAAGGTCTCTGTCTGCGCTCTCTTCAATTAGTCAGCAAACACACACACATGAATACACAATTAACAGTCACTCGCAAACGCAAGCCCACAGATACAAGCACACACTCAGTATGAGCAAAGAATATCTCCCCAACTGGATCAAAGGGGATTCACAGACTCACTGAATAATCAGTTGACACAGTTTGACTTAATTCAATCTGAGAGACACTCGGTCCCTGGAGAGAGAGAAATCATACATATGTTAATGGGCATCAACCATTCACTAATAAGCATGCTTTATTATGGAGAGAAGGACAGTGTGTGTGTGTGTGCTTGTTTGTGTGTGTGTGTGTGTGTGTGTGTGTGTGTGTGTGTGTGTGTGTGTGTGTGACAGGGACCGAAATAGTGACTGAGGAGGAGACAGATCAACTCTGGTGAAACTTTTTCAAACTGTAAAGCCACAGAAAATGAATTTCCTCCGTTTTATTGTTTCAGCATTTCTGAAGAGTGCAACAATTTGTTGGCGTTGTTGTCAAAAATTTGGGGGACAAAATGAGTTGCAGACAAAATGGAATCATGATCAGATGATTCGTTTGCATGTGTTTTTTTTCACGCTGTGCACGGACATAACGTTGTTTTCCAGAGCTGAGGAGTGAGCCATCTTGCACTATTAGTGTCTCTTCTGGGGTAAGTGTCTTGCCCAATGACGCATCGGTCACGTGGCTGCAGGAGCTGGGGATCGAACCCTGCCCTAGTGTTAATAGTGCTAGCCCCCATCACTTTTAAGTCAGCAGCAAGCAGAAAGTAAGTCACCGGAGCCCAGCTTGAGTCTTGAAGAGTTGGGGTGTTTATTGTTGCACTCACATTAAATGACCTGCTGTTTCCTACAGCTACCAATCACACTTTCTCCAGTCATGAAAACAATGCACCTCATACCCACACACACACACACACACACACACACACACACACACACACACACACACACACACACACACACACACACACACACACACACACACACACACACACACACACACTCTCTCTCCCTTACTCTCCTAACCTGCTCGCTTGAGGTTATCACTGGAGCATGTCGGTAATGAACGAGCATTTGAACTGACTGTTTATTTATTTTTTATTATCATTAAGATTTAACTTCACAGTCCACAGTTACAGCTTGGCAGTGATACATGTTCAGTCCCTCAGCGTCCCCCCCCCCCCTCATTCTAACTCCTCCCATGTTACTGTAGTGACCAGGCTACACAAAAACACAATCCTCAGTTTTACACACTTGTCAGCATTCACTAGTTCATCCCAATTAAGTTCTGAAATGATTGCATTCATTTCCCCCCCGTTGATTAATCGCATGCTTTTTGTCCCTTTTGGTGCACCATGGAGAAACCTCCTCAGTGTCTCCCTGTAGTCACAGTGATGGAAAAGAACGACACTGCTGCGCCTTTGAATGTTGAATCAGTCGATTAAGCGTTTTAATAATTGATGACTAGTCGACTATCAAAGTCCTCGTTAGTGGCAGACCTAGCATTTGATTTACTGATCACTGTCATCACGTTATACATAACTAAACAGAACCAGTCTAGTTTGGTTTAAATACACGACATGAATGATTACGTTAGCTACCACTAACACTAGTTTTGTTATTTTCAGTTTGGATGGAACAGTTTGTGTCTCAGCACTGACAGCAGAGAAAATGTTATTTATCTGGAAGATAAAAAAGAAATGAGGAAAACAGGAGAAAAGGAAATGCTCAAAATAACACTGTTCATTTGAAAGTATAACAAGTTTCGTGTTGAGGAAAAAAAAACATGAATTACATTGACTTTGTGTCAATACACAACTGAGAGCTGTTTATTTTTTTCACAAACAAATGTGACTGCTGAAAAGAGACTGAAGAAAGGGGTCAAAGAGAAACGAGATGAAACGGAAACGAGGGCAAAAGAACATCTTAGATTCAGAGAGAAAAAATGAGTGTGTGTGTGTGTGTGTGTGTGTGTGTGTGTGTGTGTGTGTGTGTGTGTGTGTGTGTGTGTGTGTGAGAGAGAGAGAGTGTGTGTCCCTCAGCTGTCAACACTAGGCTGTCAGCTAAGAGTGGACCTTAATGAAACCAGTCAGATCTTCTTTCTTTCTCTCTCTCTCTCCTCACCCACACAAGCAAGCACACACACTCACACACACACACACACACACACACACACACACTCACACGCACACACACACACGACGGGGCAATAGAAAAAGAATTGAAGGGAGATGATAGAAAGGAGAAACTGCTGTACCCAGATGCAGAATGCATTCAGCTTCTTTTCTGCTCGAGTCAGAGGATGATGACAACACATGAAGGATGAAAAATAAATGAGCGGAGCCTTCTAGAGAGAGCATCGCCTTTCTTCAACGTTAGTAAGTAATATGAGCATATCAGTCAAGAAAGAGAAGGCAAGGAGTGAAAGATGCGGTCTGACTGCATTTTAAAATGTGTGTATTTTCAATTTACGCTTTTCAATTTAGGAGGATTTCAGGTAAAATACAGAAAACAGACACTGTTAATCACTACCAGTGCTTAATGCTTTGATAGCTCGCCTCATGCCCAATTGTTCCCGGTGAGAAGGCAGACTCAGAGGGCAGAACAAACACCTAGCTGTGGGAGTGTCACCCATCTGGGGGGAGGGGCTACTGCCCTTTGTGATGTCATGAAGGGAAAATCTCCAAACGGCCTGTTTGAGCACACATTTTCTGAAAAGTGGAGCAGGGTGAAGACGGAGAGGATGGACTTTTCTCATAACTGTGGAGGTTGAAGGCGGGCTCGGGACGCATATTAGTGTCAGCAAACCGTGGTAAAGTGTATTTTGCATAAAATGTGACCTTTCAATAAATCTGTGTCTGATTTGCGGCCCCGTCCTTTCGTATTTATTTCTTGTTTTCAAACTCATCTGGTAGATATGAAACCAGGGTTAGCTTACACCTGAGTTGCCAATCACAGCTACTCTGTAAAAAAAACTAGCATCATCCCTCTTCCACACAAAACACTTCATCCATTTAAATATCCCATTGTCTTGTTTTGTCAATTTTTCTTTTGAAGCTTACAGTATATCCTCAGGTGTGAAAGTGATTCCAGAACTTTCCCTGCATAGTGCACACTGATGTTTATGTTTTTCAACACCGTCCACTGTGAATCATTTGTCAGGATTTGCTAAAGAAGGAACCATTTCTCCACTTCTCTTCGTGTGCAGTGAAATGTGAGCAGACCTCTGCCCCTTTCTCTCGTCAGCAACTCTCTCCTCTGGAAAGAAGACAAATGATCACAATACAGCAGTGATATTTGACCCCAGACTCAGCTGTTGATGTACTAGGGTTCAAATTTCTGATGGAAAACAATCATTGAAACTAGGCGCTAAATCTTCTAATTTCTGATTTCACACTTGACATGCGTCATTATCCACAATCACCTGACAAAATCCTTCCAATTGGTGTTTCCAAAGTTAAAGGATTTGCGGACTCTCCGTCTGCTCTGACCTGCACCAGTACGGCGCTCTGGTTTCAGCCCCACCACAGTATCACCCGATCTGACGGGGTTAAAGATATTATATTTTTTTTATCATTAAGTTTGCATTTATATCAAATGTGTTTTCCCCTCTAAATTAATTTTGTTTTTGCAACAAACAACTTTAATCTGCTCAGTTCATCCACGCACGCGCACAGACACAAACATCAGGAGTATTTCTGACGTTTTGAAATATTAGATATTCCGTTATTTATCGGAGTTCAGCACAGACTCAGCAGCAAGCAGCTGCATATTAACATTTTTAAAATGTAGCCATGAGAAGCTTCAGTTTTGATTGGCGCATTTGCAAGAGGGGTGTGCGGACAGCGGATCTTCCCTCTCTCTTGCTCTGAAGCTGATGTGATTTAGCTTCCAGGTTCTCAGCAGCCGGCCTCAAGTGGACACTCGATGAACTGCAGGGTTTTTTTTTTTTCACTACCGCAATTACTTCATTTTTCATCTCAGGTTGCCGCTTGACTTGACACCGCGTGCCCTTCTACGACCCAAAGCCCATTTATATGTCGCATTGTCGATGCTGAGAGATATTGTACAACCCTACAACAGATGTAATGTTACTTTTTGTTTAGCGGTGGCAGCTGTCAGACCTCATCTTAGGACTCTGTGTGTGAGTATCTATGTCTGTATGATGACCTGTCTGCCATCATATGTCATTTGAGAGGCTATAGCGTGTGACGGCAGGCTATCTTCCACTCACAGGCCTTCAGTTATCCAGTGTGTTTGTGTCTCTGCATGAGAAGGGGCCCAGTTTGTGAATCCTGTCTGCGTATGTCTTGCATGTTTTTGCATATTCTGTCATTTTGAATTTTTGTGAGTATAAATACATGTTTCTGTTTTTTCTTCATGTTGGTTAGTGACAGCAGTATGGAGAGACAGCTTGAGCAGTAACTCTATCATTTTGATTGCGTGTTGTATTACAAGTGTCTCCTTCAAGCTAGGTGCTCATTTTAACATCGTGATCTGCAGCACAGGACTTGGGTTGGGAACGGGAGGGTCGTCGGTTCGAGTCCCGAAGCGGCCCATAATATGGAAGTTGTTCTGGTAGCTGGAGAGGCGCCAAGACGATTCCTGAGTACTGCCGAGGTGCCCTTAAGCAAGGTTGCTTGGTGCGTTCCCTGTGTAGCAGCCCCACTCTGACACCGCTCCACTAATACATGTCCACAGGTCCTGTTTGTGCCTATGTGTGTGAGAAGCATGTCTCTCAATAACTAAGAGTGTCAACCAGAAATTCCCTCAGTATGTCAAATTAGAATCAAAAATAAATCCAAATTCAAAAACAACGACAGCATACATTTCTCAAAACTAACTGAAACCTCAGATGTTTTCCATAAAAAACTGATGTGCCAGCCTGTTTCCTAGTATAACTAAGTCAGTCAGTACTTATGACAACCAGTCTACAATGACGAAAAGGAAAATAACTACAAGGTTTTTAAAAGGAATACAATTATAGGTTCCCTTGAGAAGATTATGTGCGTAACTTGGGTGGAAATAGTTAATATTAGACATTACATATTATTTAAGAATCGCATGTTCAAGCTGCCCCTTTACGTCCATTTAGGACAATATGGTAGATATTTAAAGGGATAGCTCGGTCATTTTTGAGGTGGTGTTGAATGAGGTACTTGACAATAAGTATATTAGCGAAAGGATACACTGGTCAGCTCCGCCCCTTTAAGGAGAGACTGTCTGGAGTGCCAGCACTGGAGCTATAGGAAATACATCGCAGACCTAAACAGCTGATCAGTAGTGCCAAAATAAAATGGCTCTCTTATGCTAAAAAAGACGACAATTATCTCAATATTGGCTCAAATTAGGTAAATAGCGTGGTATAAATGACAACGTCTGCAGCGATGAATAAACAAGCTTCACTCCAACCTGTGGCTAATATACTTACTATTGACAAGCACCTCATACAACCCCACTTTTAAAAAATACCAAACTATTCCTGACTGTCATAAATGTGCTATGTAGAGTTTTTATATATTTTTACATTTATTAATTTATTCCTTATTATCATAATTTTTGCTCATTGGTTTCTTTAATTATGTGTATGTATGTGTATATAGGTGTATGTACATATATATATATATATATATATTTTTTTTTTTGGTTTTATTATTATTATTATTATCATAACTTTTATTTATTTATTTTGTACAAGGGGTGTTTGTACTGTTGTTGTCAAGGGTGATATGTTCCCCTTCATGCACACTGCATTACTTTCTTTTACACCTTATGCTGGATGCTTGTGTGCTAATATTGCTACATGAACGTGTGTAATGTGAGATGTCTACAATTAATGCAAAAATCAATAAAAGACAGTTGAAATAAATGTGCTATGTAGAGGTAAAATATGAGAGAAGCTTGGTGAGTTAGAAGTACCATCAACAATCTTTGACTGCTTTAATGCTGAGCTGGGTACAGCCTTACACAAGTCTCATCCCTGAACACAAGTAGGATTCTTTTTGCAACCAGTCCTGTCCTCTATGAACTTGTGCGGTGATTCATCTTTAACTTCATTCCCTTTGGGGACCTTTTTTTGGGGGGGTTATTTCAAAACACGTCGTCCTATAGAAAATACAATCCATCTGACTCTCTTCTCATTGGCCTTGGCTGTTTCACATTTTCCAAAAGCTACCTCATAATAAAAAATGTATCATAGGTTGATCCACAAAACATCTCTTTCTGTTTAACCAAGCTCACCTGGAAATGAAAGAGCTTTGTTAAAAGGCTTTGTTGTGAGTGAGCAGACTTGATGGTATTTCGTCTTTGGCAAAGGAATAAGGGATCCGATGCTTTAAGTTCCTCCTCGCTGCGTGTAGAATGAAGCCCAGACATCAGGTCGCAGCTCTGAAAGTAATTACTTTGTAGCAAGAAAAATGCTTGCTCCATATGGCCGCAAAAGGGAGTGCACATGTGGTTGAATCGGTTTCCCCCCCCTGCACATTCCATTCTCATCAGAGGAAGGTGCAGCCGGAGAGAGGGGACAAAGAGGCTGACATTTCAAATTCAATCAGCGATACACAGCAAACAGCGTGGACGGACACGCCTCAAATCACTTTGCGCAACAGCGTGCTTTAGGCAGTCAAAATGTGGCTACAAGGATCTTGTCTGACTGTATTTTAAAACATTTGTACTCACATTCGAGTGTGTTGTTTTTAATCCACATCTTTCGTAAAAATGAATAAAAGAAAATGTCATGTTTCTTTTGTCTTTACAGTGATTAAATGTTTATTTAGCTAATTCTCCACCAGAATTGAAAAACCATAATTATATAGAACTGACCAGTTTGTAAAGAGACCACACACTTCTCTCTGTCTTTCTTTCAGACACAGACGTCTCCTCTCTCTCCCCGGTTTTTCTTCTATTTGTTCAACTTTGGCTCTCATTCTTCAGCTCAGCTTCCCATAACTCTGCCCTGTCCTCCTCTGGCTTTCTAGATTCATTGCCGCACAACCACCTGCAGAAACAACCGTTACAGATGTAATTTTTAATGGTGTGGCGACCAACCTGGTAGTTTCATTTTTAAAAAAACAAGCCGTGGGGATCCATACCTGCACGTACACACACACACAGAGCAGCTTGCTGGGAGTGTGTGTGCCTGAGAGGCAGATGGATAGATACTGTGAAAAAGAGAGAAAGAGAGTGACATTGCTACTCTGCAGTGTTTTTTTTTTGTTTTTTTTACAAGACTACCTCTCCTTGTCTAACTGCTCTGAGGAGACGGAGGAACACAGCCAGTGAAAACCCATCAGGGATCATAAAGCAAATGTCTTTCAGCACTGAGCTGTAGAACACCTCCAGTATAAAAACCACCGCAGACTATAAACAGCACTGTGTTACCATACTTACTCCAGCCTTTATGTGTCACTCTGTTTATTCCCAGTTAACACCCCCCCCCCACCTCTCTCTCTACCTTCTCCTTCATCTCTGTCTGTCTTCCTCTTTCACCACCCACCACTTGGTTTACTTAAACAAGTCACACTGAACATCATGAGTGTTTCAAAGATACACAAGCTGCCTCCGCACAGAGACGAGCAGCAGATGGCTGTTTGGACAGTGTCCCCTCCTGGAGTTGTACTCACGGCAGACTGAGTTATCTCTGAATCACTGTCACTGAGATCTCGCCTATTGTTCTCTGTCCAGTTGATCAAAGGCCTGATGTTCGCAAAGCTTCAGACAGCAGCAACTCATTTATTCTGCACTATGCTCACACAAGACCACAGGTTGTAGGACTCCTAAGCCAACGAGACACGTGCATAACATCGGCAAAGAGCTAAGATGTATTGTTTTTTTGTGCTTAAAGGGAGCCAAATTTGACAAAAAAATATATATATATCTCTTCACAAAGAGCTTCAAAGCAAACCTGTGGGCATTTCACAGGTGAAATTAATAACACTAATTATAATGACTGCAATCCAGTCAGGTGAACCTGTCTCTGAGCCCTTCTGTTGTAGCAGTCGTCTCCCGGGAACTGTTCCTGTGACTCATCATTAGTGTCATTAATTAGACTCCTTCTTCCTCTGCTGTGACAAGGGTCTGCTGTGGAAAAGCTCTATCAGGCCTGGAAATCATTTATTAGCTATGGGTGAAGATATCGGCTGCTGACAATGACTGTTTATATCGAAACTGTACTGAAATCTTGCACTTTAATGGACCTACTAAAAAAAAAGCAGTCAAATCCAGCTAAAGAATATATATAAGTCTTATTACGGCTTTTGCTGTGTAGCATTTCTCAAACAGATGAAGTCTTCCAATCAGCTGCTTCTGATCAGCTTGTTTCATGCTTATCTCGTCAGATCATAAAACAGCAGCTGTCCAAAAACAACTGCCACAATTGACATCCTGAAGACACTTGCTTTTACAATTCATCAATGACTTAATGTTACATAGGCTGAAAAAAAACAATATTATTATGTCCTCCTATAGGTCATTTGCATAGACTGTGCATGTTAATGGAAGAAGCCTGAGTGACGTCCCCCATCTGTTCCCGCTCCTGAGGCTCATCGGCAGCAGCTGGAAGTCCTGTCTCAGCCCAACTTTCAGTCAACCGAACGACAGGCTGAGAGCTGGAGCTGAGACGAGACCTATTTGGTTTTTTAGTACCAGGCTGTAAACATGTTCATTTTGGCGTTGTGGTGTGTATGTGACTTTCGGAGCTAGCCTCAAGCGGTCACTGGACGAACTGCAGGATTTTGCACTGCCACACTGGCTTCATTTTTCAACGCCAGAGGTTGCCGCTTGGTAATTTGCAGTACAAAACAAAAAACAAACACACTATCAAGACTAAGGAAAACAATTGTACAACAGAACAATATTCCAAAACCACATCACATTGCTATCCAGTATGGTGTTTGGAAAGTCAACATGTGGTTTCCAAATTGTTTTGAGGCCTGGCAGTCCGATGTTGCATTTGGTTAAAAATAATAATCCAAGGTCATAGAGGTAACAAATACTGTTCTCAAAAATATAATCATCAGACATTCAAGATGCATGTAAATGCTGAGGATGGGTACTCGAGTACTTGTTGTTGCATGGTTGTTATAAGCTGGTTCAGCTAGCGTTACATGTGTAACTGAGCTTCCTGGGTTAGCCGAACTGAATATACGGAGTCAGAAAATAATAAACGGTACGCAGAGGTGTAACTGTTCTGGCTACAGTCTCACCTCTAGGGACACATAACTCCAAATGTGAATGCAAAAAAAAACGTTTTTTTTAAAGACATAGATATGCGGTAAACTTGCATGTCAAAGAAATAGTTGAGAGTTAACCACATTAACGATGAGGATAAAGCACAAGGAAAAACCAGCAAAGACAGACAACAGGCGGTCTCACTTCACATCATGTTCTTACACTAGACTTTGTTGTGATGATAGCAGAGCTAACAATTAGTATAAAACTCATGATCACAGTGCAGTCCCCAGTGTATTCTCGAGTCCAACACCCTTCTTTGTCCATGTCCACAGACTTCCAGTGGTGACTGCAGTAGGTTCACGGCTCTGAGGTTGATCCGCTTCTGTTTCCTCTCTGCTCATTTTGCAGGAACGCTGCTCATTTCCAGGTGACACAAGCTGAGTTTCCATGGGTCATTCATAATGCAACAAGGCCAGAAGTGCTCAGCCTTTGGTCATCCATATATTAATGTGTGTGTCTGTGTGCAGGAGGTTCTGTGTGTGGGAAATGTGCGTGCATTGTGACCTACTGAGCTTGTGTGCTGCCTCAGGCAAAACTGTTAATTATGTCAAGAAACCTGAGTTTAAAAATGAGGCTGACGTTTCCTGTCATTTAGAATTGCCAAGCTCATTTAACTGAGAGAAATGCAGGTATGATTGCTTTTGCATGGATCATTTCCATTATAAATGGCAAACCAGCTGCTCCTAGCATCTCCCAGTATGTTTGTTTGTCTGGTAGCAATGTACAATATTTCCTAAACTACTGAAAGGCTCAAGAAACACAAATCCACAAGAGTCTTATATGTACATAAAAGTAAGGGTATTTATCTGACTTCATTACACTAAATACAAGCCACATTTACCTGGCAAGTCCAGAAAAACATCTTATTTGAAGATATAAAATGCAAAAAAAACAAGGCCAGAATTGCTTGTAATAAGTAAAAGTATCTGCAAATGCAGCAAGACACTAAACTTAAGTTTCATTAATAGAGATATTAAGGAAAGAGGCACTGGTCGCATGTTATGAACGCCATCAACCCTGCAGTGAATTTTCCAGAATATTTCCTGCTGTGTTCATACGCCTGAGGCTGGTAGGAAAGCTGAAGTTTCGCTTACCTTTGGAGATTCTGGAACATTTTAGGAGTTTTGTGCATGTGTGAAAAAAACACCTTATACGACCTCCTACTAAAGCAAGTGAGACTATCAGGAAGGTGATTCATGTTTTATGGTTTCTTTATTGCATGCCAGCGCCTCCATCAGTTTTGCGTTCTACAGGAATTTACAGGGCGCAGACCTTAAGATCCTTTCCA
Organism: Labrus mixtus; assembly: GCF_963584025.1. Taxonomy (NCBI): domain Eukaryota; kingdom Metazoa; phylum Chordata; class Actinopteri; order Labriformes; family Labridae; genus Labrus; species Labrus mixtus. Next base: position 3,296,098 of record NC_083622.1, on the reverse strand, counting down.
CATCAAAGATTCACTGACAGTATTAGCCTATATACGCTATCCCATTAAAAGATGGTTTTAGGTCAAACAATGCTACACACAAATGCAGAGGACAATATCAGTCAGGAGATAAGTCGTACCGACTACAGCGGTCCTCTTGAAACTCCCACAAAGTTGCTTTAAAACGTGGAGTTTAGGACAAGATTTCAGAGCAACCAAAGAGCTCTGGGTCCTAGTGCCATCTGATGTAGATGTGGTGTGTGTGTGTGTGTGTGTGTGTGTGTGTGTGTGTGTGTGTGTGTGTTTGAATGAAAGAGAGAGAGAGAGAGAGAGAGAGAGAGGGAAGAAAGAAACAAAACAAGTGTGCTTCTTTAAAAAGAATCTAAGGCAGTGTGTGAAGGCATGTGGGAAAGACTCCAATCAGTGAAAGCAAAGTCCTCCACCTTCTGTTTTTCTTTCTCTCTCCCTCTCTCTCTCTCTCCACACAGACGTGGACGTGGACGTGGACGTGGAGCAAAGGAGCAGGAAAAGCCCAGCTGAGAACACAATGAGTGGCAGCAGGGCAGCAGCAGTCCCTGGTGTTAAACATACAAAGACCAACTATGTCGGTCTGGAGGGTTTTTTTGTGCCCAGAAATGAATTCCATTGTGGGTCCAGTAACTGAGGAGGTAGTCAGACAGCGGACTGGACGGGAAATGTACATGTCAAACAAATGCTTCAAAGTAACGGTAGCTGTTGGCTGCAGCATTACAAAGTAACTCTTGACACCCCTCCATTTCTCACCTTCATGACATCAGCGTTCAACAACAACCTAAATCATTGTAGTCTGTTTTTTTTTTTGTTTTTTTTCACAAATCCAATTAAGCTTCAACAGAGACTAAAGAATCTTCAGTTTGCTTTTTAGTCAGAAAATGTCCACAAAGATTAAAATCAGCATGACAAAGAAAAGAAGAAACAAGAAAAAAGGAGGAGAAAGAGAGAGAGAGAGAGAGAGAGAGAGAGAGAGAAGGAAACAGGGAAAATAGAAAAGTTAAAGAAAGGAAAAGAAAGGAGAAGACTGGGCAGAGACTTCCTCCATGTGGCATTTCAAACCAGGAGTCTGTCTGCTCTGCATATGGAACCAATTTGAAATGTGAGACAGACGCTTTGAAAGACAGATAGGGAAACAGTGTTTTTACTTTCAAAGCAAACAATTATCCAACTTTATATACACACAAAGAAGTCCTGGCAGAATGCATAACTCGCCACAGACGATCATTTGATACTTGTATGTAAAAATCTCGATAGAAGCTATTTGCATACAGTAACTGTTTGTACTTTCTTCCTTTCTGTATGTTGACTCAGTTTCCATTTATGCCTTAGATAAACAAACAGATTAACAGACAGACTGGTTCTGACTTATATTTCTGAACTGTAAATATCAAGACGTTATCTAAACAAAATGTCCCAAAAATATTTAAAAAATTGTTGAAAGGGACAATCGATTGTTTTGACAGACGACAGAGATTCAGAGATAAATCGAGTTTAAACAGGAACCTTCAGTTCCAAAATGTTTGGCCTATATTGTGGACTGCACAGACACATCAGTATTGCCATACACTGTATTGAAACACTGGTGTCATCAACTAGTTTATCCTAAGGTTGTGAGGAATTTTGGTTACTTTTCGATACCTAAACTAGATGACAATGACGAGATAAAAGAGTACATTTATTACTTCAGTCAGTTAACTTTGTTTTTTGGGAAGACAGTGGAGAAAAATAAAGAAGTAATTAAAGTCCTTGTTTGGTACTCAGGTCAAATGTTTATAGTTGATTTCATCTGATCACTGAGCTAACCTGTCTGTATACTAGTTGTTAGATGAAGCCCAGATGGGTGGCATGACTCCCACTTTTAAATCTGAGACAACCACTGGGCCAACCCGTCCAAAACTATGATTGGCTATTTGCCTTGTCAGAGGAAGCACTTGTAATAACTTCACTATTTAAACTGTTTTGCAAGAGGTTGCTTGTAGCTTTCATTGCATTTCAATGTGGCACATTTCCTTTGTCAGTACTTTAAGTCAGAACTTAGGACAACCTTTGTCTTCTTGAGTCCTAAAAGATTTAAGTAAAGGAGAAATATGTTGCTACTCTGACGTGTGAATTATACACAGGAATACAACATCCATCCATTGTCTCCTTGGGGGGTCGGAAAGGGGCTTGTGGCCAGTCAATCACAGGGAAGTTCCTTTCATTACACACAGAAGTTATGATTGGTGGGGATATAAAGACGGCAGCTTTATTAGTGTGCACAGAAACTTCATGCCAACCCTGCAAAACTTTGTGCCCAAGTTGGCCACCACAGTCAAAAAGAGTCACTTTTATACGCCCCTGATGATGAAGCCCATTGACCTAGATATCAACTTAGAAAAAGATAAACTGCTATGTAAGGCCAGTTATGACTTGCTACAGTAATTACCTGGAATACAGATGAAAACCCTACAGTTTGGCTCACATGCACAGCTCCACATTCTGCACACTCAGCACTCTGCTGAGCTCAAACTTTTTCAAATGTTCCTTCGTATTTTTCCACACACACAGCGGATGAAACGTTGGCATGAAAAAATAAAAAAAAGACTCACCATCCCTGGTCGAGTGCATTCCTCTCCAGCCACTTTAAATCCGTCATCTATCACAGCGACATCCCGTCGACCCAAATTGCTTGATGGATCTCCACGCGAACACTGGACAGCCGGTGGTCCTGAAGTTGCAGCCGCGCGCTAACTCACCAGACAAAAAAAAACTTTCCACCGATAACCGAACACAAGCTGCTGTTTTTGAAAAGTTTCTTCAGTGACAAAGGTAAAATCAACATACGGTGGCTTTCTTTGCTTCAAAACTAAAGTTTGATCTGCGGGCTGTCGCGAGCCCAGCCTCTCCTCCCCCCTGGGAACGCGCTGCTCCACGCGAGCGTCTGGGAAATCTGCTTTCAAAGTAAAAGCCCCAGTGTTTACGCAGGAAGGCAGTCTGCTTGGGAGTGAAATCTGATTCTTCTTCCCCTCTCTTTACAAAAAAGTTTCTCCCTGCTGCCAGATAAACCAAGGCAGACTTTGATGTTGGGAATAACCCAGCCTACACTGTCTCGAAATTTTTTTAAAAAAAGGCGATTAAAATATTCTAAGGAAATGTTTTGGACAGTAAATAAAATCTACATATATATACTACTATCCCATATCCAGCCGCTTGGAAAATTCTGGTTTAGGGTTGTCACATTTGTGATAAAAAGCAGAAGTTGGTTAGGCTAAATTATTGAATTCACAGTGATTTGGAAAATAAGGTCAGTAAAACAAAAAAAGGTGAATTTTCTTGCCTGATGAATCAAAATAATAACTTAGCCATTGCTGTGATACCAAATACATAAAATGACATGCCCTTATTGGTGTGACATCACGTAATTGGGCGGGGCAAGCATCAAACAGGAGGTTGTCCCTTAATTGCATGAAGTGAGGAAATTGCATTTGCTAGTTTTCCTCTCATGTTAAGGTCATTGAATTGTCAAAGCTGATGAGCTGCTGATGGAAACTTGAATGTGATGTTCAGTATACTACTGCAACAAAAGCAGCTCACTGGAGGGATTGCATATCTCCTCTGGCCTGGGGACACATAGGCATCCCCCAGGAGGAGCAGGAGACCCTTGGGGGGGAGATGGAAGTCTGGGGAAATAGCTTAGCCTGTTGCCACCGCGACACAGCCCCAGATAAGCGGAAGATAATGGGTGGATGGATTAAATTAGGGACAGAGGTGCCAAATGATAAAGTGAACACCTGACGTGTCCAATCAAGACTGTATAAGAAATGGTTAACTGCCTCCCAGTGTACAAAAATGAAGCCAAAATAAATGCCCCCTTTCATGGGCTCTGACATTTACTTTGGTGACATCTTTTGGAAACGTAGCTAAAAAAAAAACACATTTTATTTACTGACAACAAACTGCAAAAGACCCCTGAGGTTGACACAGTCCACAAAAGAACAGAATATTGTGTTGATTGAAGCACACACTGACGGTTATGGAAAGTTCAATGACTCTTGTGTTTGTGCTCACGGTTTCTCCTCTACTCTGCTAAACCAATTCACACAGGTGCTGCAGGAGCCTCACTCATCAGCAGTCAGCTGTCAATCATGGCATGTTATACCTTTTTATAGCATCAAATGAAAAATGAAAAATGAACTCAGAAAAAAAGATGATTTCAACAAAAAGCATGATATCAAACCATTTGAGAAAACATTTATTTTACTTTAATCTTCCACCTATTTCCATACTCTGTTTACATGGAGGAGTTGGGGTTTATGACATATTCTGCAGCCAGTCAGCAGGAGGAGAAGAATGAAACTTGGTGGGAAAGAGACATTATCACCACTGAGGTGCCATAACCATCCAGCCCCTCACTGCCCCACTGGTGCTTCAACAGATTAGACTCTATCTTGTCAACTTCAAGATTCAAGATTCAAGATTCAAGATTTGTATTTGTCACATGCTCATACAGATGTGCAGTGAAATGTAAAAGACTTCCAGGTATTACTGTATGTTATTACTTTTTCCTTAAAAAGGCATGCTATAAGTCCATATGGGTTAAACACAATAATAATACAAATCCTGCGAATATCTTTTTATTTGTTCTCCCTTTCCACCTACAGTTGAAAAATCACAGGACTGCTTAAAGTTGATCAACTAATTCCATTTACTGACAGGAAAAAAATATGCATGCAACTTAAAACAGGGTCAGTTAATCAAGGTATCTTATGAGGACGACCTCTCACATGATGGTTTCCTATGTACTGTAGTTATTATTTTTATAGAAGGTGTATGGTGCCCCCTTGTGTTCAAAGCATTTTTTTGTGCTCACGATTACTGGTTTATTGTAAACCCAGCAGATCCTGACATAACCAGAACACGTCATGCCCTTCTCTTCTACAGATTAAAGACATATCAGGGACAACAATTTCAGAAACTCATTCATATTTGCAGATTTTGAGTTGATCGTCGATTTATTTGGGAAGATGTCTGTATCCTTTTTTTTTTTTTGAGAGTGCTTTTGATCTACTCTAACTGCTCTGCTTTCAATGCACAAAGAAAATACAGGGGCTGATCATAACTGGTACCAAGTAAAGAATCTGAATACTGCTTGGAAAAGAAAAGAAAAACATTGAAATGTAAGGGATAACACAAATGAACATGAGAAAAATGCATTTGGGATCAACTGTGTCAAAATATAATATGATATAAAGATAATTGTCACAATAGTGAGGTGACAGGACATTCTGTATGAGTGCTTTTATCTCTAGAAAGATATCTTTAAGTGCACACTTTTCCAGCAGTGTTTGTAGTATAAGAGACACCGTCGGTGTGTGCTGTGGGATGTGTTGAAGAAAAATAACCTGTAGATGGCGACGTCAGTGTGTTTTGAAACCGAAGCAGGAAACTCCACACAGAAAGTTGCCTGTGATTATTTTTGACATTCTCATTTTGACCACGATGAAGGCCGCAAGCCAAAATGCTTCACACTGCAAGAGTTGCTGCGTGAATCTTTTAGACCTCTGGACGGCTTTTACTCTCTATGCACCTTGGTAATAAAGTTGTGCCAGAAAACTCTACTCTGATTCTCATTTTAACATTGATAAAGTCCATGCCAAGGTTAGTAACCTGCCAGTGAAAGAGCCTGTTGTTGATGTATACACACATAGCCTTTACTCTGTCTGTTTATCTACTCTTACTTAAAATACATCACAACATCATCTGTGCTTTGGATAAGCCGTCATTTAAATTCAGAGTTAATTGAGATGGATAACTGTACATGTTGGAAAGTGCTACCACTAGAGTGCGCCAATGTTTATCCTCCTTGGTAAGATTTTGTCACTAACACTTGTCTGAAAACAACTTCCAGGCATGTACATGTATATGCAAGGAAAGTGGGTGTAATGGTGCGTGGGGACACAAAGAAAACCCCAGATCACAGATGCAGAGTGTGTGAAACATTGTTAAAGCACAAAGCTCGGTCGACTCATCTCATCTGGTCTTTGACCTCTCCCCTCTCTGCTGCCTAACCGCCTACTCACTCATTCCCGATGTTCAGCTCTACTGTCCTTCTGTACAATCAGCTGCTTCATCTGACTCGGCTGACCTCTGACCCCTGACCCCTGACACCACAGCCATGCAACCTCGACGGCTAACACTGTATGACATTTCGGATGAACAAAAGAATCACTAGATTGGACGTTCAGCTTTAACACAAGCTGGGATTTTTGTGCAGCCGAGAGCTCGTCCAATGAGGTCTCTGAGTGTGTGTGTGCTCGTACAGTAGAGTACAGTACATAAGTGTGCTCACTTGCATTATCTCATTCCGTTAGACTGCAAAGGCTTTATGGAAAATGAATATTTTCAAACCACAGAGAAGGAGATAGGGGAGATATTTTCCTGCCACACAGTGAGAGCTTTGTTCCATGGCAGCATTTCTCTGGATTAACACTGCTGTACATTATCAGCCGTTTTGGAATCATAGCAGCAGACTGCATCTTTAGCCTTGCCCGTCTAGATCTTTAAATCCATCAGCTCCACTGAGTTGTGTGATTACTCTTTGATTGTGACACACGTCAGCGTTTTCTTAAGTTAAAAAAGTAATCTATAATGAATGTTGGAGGGGGAACTATTGTTTACCACCATAGCCAGGATTATCCCTGTTGTTAAGTTTTGTTACAGTACGTGTTTCCAACCTACAGTATGTGTTAGAACCATAGACTATATAAAGCATGGACATAGTCTCAGTGACATCACTTATTGGTTTCTGCAGAGGTGTTTTGAAGCAGAACAATGGCGGTTGCCATCTTGGAAATGCTATCTCCACCTTACTCTAAATAAATCTAGTAACAGTCAAAGAGTTGATGGGAAAGCAGTTCTTAAGATTAATCCTGGCAAATAGCTACAACACACCCGTCTGTCAGTCAGATCAGCTGCATAGGATGGGACAGTAGATAGAGTTGGAAATTGGGGAGAGAGAGAGAGAGTGGGGAATGACATGTGGGAAAGGACCAACAGGTTTGATTCAAACCCTGGCTGGCCGCTTGGAGGACTACAGCCCCCGCACATAGGCTGCACCCACTTACCATTAGGCTAGTGGTGCCCCCTAGACTCTTATTCTCAATGTAATAAAAATGGATGACTTATTAAAAGAAAAAAGAACATCATACAGTCTGTACCAATAGAGAAACAAGCTATTCAGACCAAAACTAACCCCGGCTGTAGTCTCAGAGACGCTATCCGTTGATTTTGTTCAATGATGGTGCTAGTCATATTTCGAAATACTATAGCAGCCAAACTCTCGATCAATCAAGAAATAAAGCAGCATAGCTAAGGCAGGTCGTAAACCTCCTGGCAAACAGCTACAAAACACCCACCTGTCAATAAACCCGGCCACACTAAGTTTCATGCAAATGTATGAATTACTCTTAGGCTACATAAAATAAAAACAAAAATCACAAAAATCCCCCCTCCCAGTGTTCAACAAAAAATGATATTGATACCAAATTTGTTTTTGTACGAGGTTGTAAACCTGTTTAATTCTGCTGTAAAAATTGACATTTTAACATAAGTGTTAATGGAGCTTAGTGGACTTTTGGAGCCAGCCCCCTGTGGAAACTGGAGGAACTGCACTTTTTGTTTTCACTTCCTATGGCTTCCTTTTGTCAACACTGAAAGTAATAATGAAAGACAAGAGACATTTATAAATGGCATGTCTTATCTTATTAACTGACATCACAGTTTGATTCACTGTGCCATGCTTAAAACTCGGGCTGTATGTGTCACTGAGCATCTCCTAAAGAAATGATAGCAACTCTGTACAACCCTGCAAACAGGTTTCTTAAAGATCCATGGGTAAAACCAATGTGTTGGCAGGACATCATCCACGATTTAAAATGCTGTAAAATTCAGGCATATTCTTTGATTACTATACTAGTGATTATTTAGGGTATATTTAACCCACCTCCCCCAAGGAAATCATTTAATGTGGAGTCAATGTCAGACTGAAAAGGGAAATAGATTGTACAAGTTGACAAGTCGGTCTTAAACTGTATAAAACATGTAATCAACGAGAACTGACTTAAAACCAGACAGCAGTGAGGGAAGTGAATGTGGTCTGCTTTGAGATCTTTCTACGTCTTACTCATTGGATATGCTTGGGCTAAGAGTTTCCATCGGGAAGAGGTTTGAAGAAAAATACCAAGATGGTAAATAATGATGACATCAGCATTGAGAAACTAGCAATCAGCACTTGGCAGTTATTCTTAATTAGAATGTGGTGAAACAACTGTCGCATTGTCCAGTTTTGTTTCCTCCAATAAATGTTAGTGTGGGACTCTGATATCTTGGACCTGTGCGAAACCAAGCAAACACTTCTTTGTCAACACTACTGCGGTTACATAACCGTCTTGTTGCAGGGTCCACAGCTGGTCAGGGCCAGTTTGATCTGAATCTGCAGAAATTCCCAGAGCTGGCTCTTGGAGACACCCACCTTAAACCTACAAGCCCCATGAGTCACAGTCACAGATAACAAATGGGGCCTTGTTTCGCAAATGCACATTCGCACCATTATCAGATTAGTTCCTTTGTACTTTGTTGATTTAATACTTTGATAATTCTGGGGAAATCCCAGCCAACATTTTCATAAGCCAGACAGTTTGCACAGCTGTCACTTTCTATCCCCTCTTTCCTTTTATGCTGGCACAGTTTGTAAGTAGTATCTCAACCTGTCTGTTACAGTGATGTATTGCAGTGAAGATAAATGTTAATGGCTCAATGGACTTGAGCTTGTATAGCGCTTTTCTAGTCTTCTGACCACTCAAAGTGCTTTTACACCACAAGTCACATCTACACATTCACACACTGATGGTAGAGGCTGCTATGTAAAGTGACCATTAGAAGGAACTTACCCCATTCATATTCATACACCACAGACGAAGCAGCAGGACAAACTTGGGGTTGCCGAAGAACAAATCGAGCAAATTTGGCTGAGAGACGACCGACGCTACCAGCTGAGCCACAGTCGCCTCATATTTAACTTAGACAACTTACTCATGGTGTTTCCACACTTGTTAACTTTCAGGCAGAGCTGCATGGAATATTTTTCACCTCAACATTTCACCTCGACTTTTTCCTGCAAGCCCCCTAGTAAAGATTCTTTATGAAGACTGGGTGAGCCGATGTGTCAACACAGCAGGTGATATTCTGGAAAATCCTCCACGACGAGTGCGCTAGGGTGATGACATTTATATCACGTGACAGGTGCGTGACCGTAGATGATGAATTCTGATCAGCTCGAAAGATTTAACTAAACGAGTAATCAATTGGAAATTTAAGATGCATGAATGAATAATATTTGCATTAAAAAAGAAATCAAATATATACACGTAATTATGGTTTTGTAACTAACATGCAGACAATCATCCCCTAAGCTTACAAAGACTTTTATCATCTTCCCAGTGTTTTGTTTTGTTTTGTTTTGTTTGGACAGTTCTAGCTTTACTGTTTTCCTTCACTCTTATAGCTCTCAGCTGCAGTTCACTCTTTGATTTGAATCAAACAGCAGACACACTAAACAAGAGTCTGGATCGTAGTGTGGCATGAAACATCTGAAGGGACACTTTTTTTCTGCAGTTTGTTGGAATCAAATCAGGATTAAAAGGAGAGTAGATATTAGACATTAGACTCAATAGGTGGCTGAGAAACATTATATTGAATTTGGGCAAAGAGTATTCAGTTAACTGGTTTGGCAACTGTTAGCCAAAACACTAGCAATACCACAGAATACCCTATGCTGTGTTTAGAGTCTGTAGTAATAACAGTTTCTTATTTATAAATCAGACAATTGAAATATTCTCTTTAAGCTTGTTTGTTCTTTACAATGTTACACGGTTGAACTTTGAATTCCTCATCTTGAGTTATCTAGTTCAGCTCCGGAGTAAAGCTATAGGCTTTATTGAGAGTGAATCAACAGTGCACGTTAACAATGTCCAGCTTTGTGTTCACAGTTAATGCATGGCTTTGAACCAGTTCAAGCATTTTTTTCTGTTTATCCCATGATAGTCCCAGACTGACTAATGTAGTTTAATGAAAACATCTCCTGCCTTGTCTTCTTAAAAGATGAGTCAGGATCATGAACTGGGCTAGAGGCCATTTTTAGGGTGGATCTTCTTGTGAACTGAATTATGTTTTCAATTATACCATGATGAGAGATATATATATATCATTTTGTTAAATAGGGTTGTACCTCAAATAAGGAAACATTTAGCCGTTATTACAATAAGATAATTAATGGTATGGGTCCCTCATTTTCAATACAAAACTAAAGCAGATCAGCGTTTTCAATGCTTAGCATCTTGGGTGCTAAAACGCTGACAGCCCTCTCAGTTGAAAACAGTTCAACTTTTGGAAGAGCGCTGCGCTTTTCATTGTCACTTCTCCCTCACCGACCAGTCAAAATCAACAGACTTCTGATATCAGCTTTGTCAACAACAATGGCAGAGGAGAAATGAATCCGACTCGTCTTTCGAGGGAACCATTTCCAGGGCTCGGGCCGCTGCTAATGCCAGGACACGGTCATTTATATTGTTTTCATGTTTTTAGTCGTGATATTTGAGTATTAATCACAGGGAGGTATTTAAAACCGACATAACAGTATCTACCAAGAGCAGTGGAGGTTACCTTTCGTAACCTAGCAACAATAACAGCCAGTAAAGAAGCACGCTGAAACTGAAATTGTGAGAACTACCAGAGCAAAAACAGCATTAGTGGACTCAGGCCCTAAATCTACTAAATGGGCTTGGTGCATAGCAGCTCCATGTTTCTGTATCCAGAAACAGATAACCAGACGTTTACTCTAGAAGGGCCTTTCATGAGTTTAGAAGCTGAAGAAGGTTACAGACTTGGAAATCAAGTTGCATGCTTTATCCTACACACTGTTCATTAACTAAAACGAGGCCAAACCATTATCCTTGTGATTACATTCTCTCAAATAATCTCATGAACAAGACAAAGTTGGAGAAGTGGATGATGGAGACAGAGAACACAGTGGGAAGGCGATTAAGTGAAAACCCTACTGAGTCATAAAAACACAAAGCACTGAAATGTTCCGTGTCAACAATTACCTCTCGTGCTCTGGGGATCATCACATCACAGCTACGGCTAAAAAACAAGAAAACTCACTTTTATGGAATCTGCCCCAGTGTGAGCGGTGTGATTAGTCAGACTTCTGTTGTATTTGTGAACATTCATGTGCGAAACTGCTTGAGAATAAGTCAGGGCATGTTCTTCTGTTGAAATGGAAGCCAAGAAACCGAAAACACAATTTAATTTACTGCAGTTCTTTTATTGTATTACCCTGGAATCTGGAAGCAGACACGCCATGCAGGCAGTCAATACATGACTACATGATGAGTTTAAAAACATGTTTCAGTGTCAGTTATTGATAAATATCTATATGAGGAGAAATGTAAAGACTTCTTGGCAATCTCCAGGGTCAAACAATGAAGTAAAAGCAGAAGTTAACGTGGTTACAGCATCGTACAAAAACATTTTTCGTCTCTTTACCAGTTTTTTTGTTGTAATGATTACAGTTATTTCTTTTTTTAAATATCACTCATAAAAATGAATGATGAATGACGGTTGGTGATTGATTGATTGATTGATTGATGGGTGGGCAGGCGGGTTGACTGGCTGGCTCAGTGATTGGTTAACCAATTTATAAATTAATTGGTTGATTGGTTGATTGGTTGATTGATGGATTGAACGATTGGTTGATTGGTTGATTGGTTGATTGATTGATTGATCACTGGATGGGTTGACCGGCTGGCTCAGTGATTGGTTGGCCAATTGATTGATTAGTCGGTTGGCTGAGTTATAGGTGGGTTGATTGACCGATTTAACGATAGAATGATTGCTTGACTGATTAATTAATTGATGGCTTGCTTGCTCAATTGATTGATTGCATGATCTTATGTTCTTTTGTACTAATCCTCGGGAATCTGTGTTTGAATCTTGTTACTTTGCTTGTGAGATCATTAAGAGCATCAAATTATTTAATTTCCAGGTTGCCTCCATAGGAATCTGATTTTGAAAGTATATTTTAAGTGAACATTTAGTGTCTTTCATCAACTGCTCACTCTTTCATCCAATGTATGAAACCATTTTACCAACCCAGTGAAAATGTTTGGCAATGAAAGGATGTTTAAAAGGGGGATGGTTTATCTCAGTCGGGAGAGCAGGCACCCTCTGTACAGAGGCTACAGTCCTCACAGCGCTGCTCCCAGACTTAACTCACGGCCCCTGACATTATGTAGTGAATGCCATCCCCTACTCACTAGCCCCATTTATTATGTCTCTCTCAAGCTGTCCTATCAAAAAGCCCCCACAAAAGAAACTGAAAACGTCTATGGCAAGCGGATTAAACTGTTTTTAAGGCATGGGATTTCTGTCCTCTTTGCCAGGGGAGAGGGAATCAAAGAGTGTGTGTGAGAGGGAAATGTCACAATTTCACCTGCATTCTGAGTACTGGTGGATATGAAGAGATGTCAGATTGTAGCCAATTGCCCTCCATTAAATATGGTAGGCCACAAACCAATAGGTGACCCCACAGCCGGTTCTCTTTTCTTGTACAATCAATCATCACATGGTCAGGAAATCAATCAACATCTATTATGTGGGCTGCAACCTGAGGGAGCTCTGAGGCAGAGAGAGGAAATATTTTTTGACTCGGTCAGGTATTTATGTAAGACCTGCCTGTGTGTGTCCTTTAATGTTTCTACCGCAGGCACCACATCCTAATGTTTGGTGCAGTATTTACAGCTTAGTGGTGTCCCTGTGATACAGTGCCATACAGCAACAAACTGTGCTTTTCAAACCGACCCAATCTGTTGTCTGACCTCTGGAATTTCTAATTATCTATGTTGCATCTTTCTGCTGTATCATACTCTGGTGTATTATCTCATAGACTCTGAAATGACTCTGGAAAAATACTGTAAATCCAAGCATGGACCTACCACGGTGGGGCCCTGCTGCTTGAGCTCGGCGAGGCCTGTGGAACAACAATGATCTCAGTGTTGGTCGGGTCCAGGGTGGAGGCTCAGTTTCTCCCTGGCAAACAGATGCTGATCTGCACAGCAGGTTCATTTAAGGCCTCTCTCCTCTCTTTCTGGTAGCGCAGGGTATGTGAAACCCCGTCGTCTTTTTCACATGCTCTTACCATTCAAACACTCTGTTGACCATTAATTCTGTTTTTGTAGACTTCTTGTTGGCTGCTTTAAAGAATTAGAAGAATCTGCAGCATGATTTCTCTCTACTTGTCCCTACATTTTGGAATCTTTCACTTCCCCCGATGTGCGTCTTAAAAGATAATTAAAGCTGGGGAGCTGGACTCGCATTTCCAGACAGATGTATTTTTTCGCTGCCATGTCTTGAGATTGTTTTGGATATCTCCCTCCTTCCCTCTCCGTCACTCCTCTTCGTTTCCACTCGTTCTCCCCTGATGTGTTTTGGAGCCCAGACGTAGGTCTAAGAGCCCAGATTGGTTGCTATGGGGACAGACGTAACAACAGGCGTAAACAGAGATGAGTGGAGGGGAATGATGGAGAGTAGGTGAGATAGAAGTAAAACTGAGGTGAAAGAGCAAGTGAGAAGGGCCAGGGGGCGACTGCAAAGGGGGGGGGGCAAACATCAAAGTGGTCCAGGAGTGAAGGGGCTGAATGGGTTACATTCAAGCCGGGTGGGCTAAAACAAGGACATCTTTCAAGATGGTATCAATGAAGAGATGAGTACACATTTTCTGCTCCTCTGCACCAGTGCAAGAGGAAAAGTAAGAAAAATATTCTGTACTGATGAAGGATGGCAGAAGGGCAAGAAATAATTTAACACCTTGCTGCATGCAATTATACAAACATTGAGTAAATAACTATTTTCAACTAATAACACAATTGCCTCCACAAAAATGTGATTTTTGTTTTTACCGGGGAAAAAATGTATTTAAACAATGAGTAAAAAACTTTATAATCTGTAGTGATGGTGCAATTCAGCATTTGACCACCAGGGGCAGCAACGGCAATACTGCAGCAGGACTCCAGATCATAACTATTGACAGGATAATGATTAAATGTTATATATATATTAAGTACAAAGTAACACAAAAAGACTTAGACCTAGTCCACACATAGGCAGGTATTTTTGAAAACAGGTTTAAATGCATTGCATGCTATCCCTCTAGCTCATGGTGATATCTGAAGGCAGACGACAACGTGACTCCTGATATGCCACACATTAATGCTTTTTGACTTTTGGGTCAAAGCCAGGCTGTGAAAAGCATGCAAAGAACATGCGACAGGGAATCGATCCCCAACCGCTTTATCTAGGTGCGTTTGTCTGACTACAAGAAATTTGACTCGATTTCAGTCGAACCAACATGTTTACACGCTTTTTAAAAGTCCAGTGTTGGTCTGAGTAACACAATAAAGCTGCTTTTTTTTCTAACTGCATGTAAATATATTGAGTGCAGGGATGTGTGTGTGAAAGGGTGAGCGCTTACACCACAGTGCAAAGCCTAGAAAAGTGCTCAATTAGTGCAGTCCATTTACCATTAAACTAAATAATAAAAGGCTTAAGGCAGTTGGTGGCAATAGAGGACGGGCTGGCGCAGGAGAACTCAAAATGCAGCAAGGCCAAACAAAAATCCAAAGCAAGGAGGTGAGGCTCACCGGCAGGCAGCACGCTCTTCAAGGTAAAAAAGGAATAATCTGGCACAGGTGTTGAGTCTCGATCTGTCTCTAAGGCCTGAGTGATGACCTGATGAGATTCAGGTGCTCCTCGTTCCAGCTCAGCCAGCCACGCCCTCCACTGCACACACACTGCAAGAGAGAAAACAGAACACAGAAGGAGGGGAAACCAAATGCATCAAAAACTCATTGTCACACATTGTTTCATTCATTTATCACAACCTCTTGTTTTTTCCAACTTTCACAGATGATAAAAGAACTCACAAAGGAGCCACAGATGCAACTTTTTTTTTTTTAATCACCTGTTCCTGTTATGAACACAGGAGAGAAATCAGTTTGGAACGTTTCTGTAATGAAAGTCAATTTTGCACTGAGATTATAACTGCTGATGTTTAGCCTCCAGACGTCTGAAGTTCTCTAGAACTGAAGAGTCCGCCACAACATCCACATGGCCCTGCCTAAAGTAATAACCGAGTGTGTGCAGACGGAGGAGGTTCTGGTGGTTTGTGCGCTGGTCTGAAGAGACAGCTCTGTGAGGCAGAGGACACATGTGGGGGAGCAGGATGATGACAGGACAGTGACTAAGACCACAGAACGCTCTGCAGTCTGCACAGCACAACAGCTGTGCATTGGTTTGGAGAACAAGACAGAAACAACTTTTGAGAGGAAGCTTTGTGGGCGTATGTGTGTATGCATGTGCATTCAGTCTGAACTAAATAATCCATCCACAGACACAACACAGTGTCAGTGCTCGTAAGTAGTAACCGCCTCTCCAGAGCCTTCTGAGAGCGCGCGTGTTTAGTGCTTATCGTAACTGTGATGCCTTCTAACCACTCACAGACACTTCATTCTGAGAAACCTTAGTAAACATCTGCAGGAAGAGATCATTGCTTTCTTTGGATTTCAGTTTCTTGAGTAAGAGTGTGTGTTTGTGTTTTTCCTGGATTGTGAGTGGAAATAATTGATCAAAGAAATCTGCCAGTGTTTCAGATTTTACAAACAGTCTGAGGCTTAAGGAGGAGAGGGTACTGTAGGAGACGAGGCATGACGTTAAAAGGAAAAGGATAAGACTCCCATCATTTGACCTGGATAAGTGTGTTTTTGCAGGATGAAGTAGTGCAGGCTTTATCAAGATCTGTGACCGTCCAAACAAATCTGTTTCTCCTCCACCCGGGACAAGTTTGAGTCTGCTGGGGAGAGAAATACAAGACCTTTTTCTAAACCTAACCAAGTAGTCATGTAGTAGCTGTGGTTCAGTGGTAGGTCAGATGTGTCTTTGGGCAAGACACTTCGCCCCATGTTGCTCCCTCTGCTTTATCTGCGGCTTATCAGTGTGTATGAATGGGATTAGTTATTTCTGATCGTTTACACAGCAGCCTCTGCCGTCAGTGTGTGAATGTGTAGGTGTGACCTGCAGTGTCAAAGTTCTTTGAGTGCTCAGAAGACTCTTTACAAGCTCAAGTCCATTACAGTGACCAAATCAAGAAAGCAGCAACCATTTCTCAAATCGTAACAGTGTAGTAACATTTTAGTGAAATCTAGTAAATGAAAATGGTTTGGGCTCAAAATGAATCATCATAAATCAGAAATCACAAACAAAAGAAGTTACAATTCATTGTGAGCTGTTCAGGGTTTAATCTTTGGGTTTAAGCTGAGATAAGGCAATAAGTAGCTTTTTTCTGGTCCATCAGGCACACAACATCCCACACATGTAAATGCAGGACATGACACGTTGTTCTAGACATCACTCTTTGGTTATATTTAGAAATAATAAAGCATTAGCATTAAGGATGTAACAATACCCTACAATACAATCAAATATGGAATATTTAAATCAATAATATAAGAAGCGCAACCAATAGGATGCAGCATGTCAAACGCTGGAGGTTGAGAAGAACATATTAACAACCTGCAGAGAAGAAGATTTTAAACTCCCCTCGCCCCAAAAGAGTGCAAGAATGCAACAATTTCATTCCTTTTTAAAAATGTGAAATGGTGATAAAATGTTATTGTGAACCCGGTACCGTGACACTTACTGTATTATGAGTTGGGTGTATCATTACATCCCCAATTAGCATTATAATGTAATAACTTAAAATGAGTAATATGTAGCGTTACACTGGACTATTTTTCTCATAATGATGAATCAATAGCTTTGGTGTAATATCCAACTTTGCAGTTCTACAACAAAAAAATAATACCGCCTACTCCGCCCAAAGGGATCAATTAGAAAATGTCTAAAACGCCACCCTGTTTGTGTCTCGATGCCCCGGCCCAATCCCAGCAGGATGATGACTAATCCCTTCCTCATTCGGGGAATTATTAGGTACCACCCATCTGTGCCCAATCACATCATCATGACCAATGACCACGCGCTCACAACAGCTTTTTAATCACTAAGTCATGTCACAATCATAGCAGGAAGAGTGAGACCTGCGCCAATGTTGCAACCCTTCAAGAGACTTTGTTCTGTCCTCACAGCTACAGAAAACACATGTTCATCTCGCTTTGTTTCTCCCCGGAAATCTGTCTGCAGTAAATATGCTTTGCTTGCTCTTTGACGAGCAGAAACACGATATATGTTGCCGTGCAAAGACGAATGGAGAATGCAAAAAACAAGTACAAACAGTTTTAATATTGAACAGACTGGATGTTTTTGAGTGTACATTTTTATTTTTTTAATGCAAATTTTCAGAATGTAAAACTGGAGTATGAAACATTGGCTCTATTCCGATGTGGTGGCTTGTTTGACACATGAACAAGAGGGAGGAAACAGTATCTAGACAGAAATGAACCTGGTTCTGTGCCAACATGTAAAACCTTGTGTACCATGAAAGCGAGTCTCATAATGCCAAACTTGTTTCTGCTCGGAAGAGAGGACGAGAACATGAGATGGGTGTGTAATATGTGTTTCCATGTAAGCTCCGTCGTTGGCCCATACAACACTCACTTCATGGTTATGAACAAGCTTTTGAATTTGCATCTGGTCATTTGATCGACTGCAGATTTATGAGCCTGCAGCCATCATGGGTTTGTAGGAATCTGAAGACAAAAAACGGAGACGGGAAAGAAAACAATTAAGAGCATCTTGAAATATTTTTTCTCCTCATATTCACTGCAACAAAAAAACAAATCCTCTGAGGCATTTGTTTTATTTACTGAGTACCATGGGCAAATTGTAAGAACATGGACGCCTGGATTAAAGGCTTTGTAGCCCTCCTATGAAAGACAAAGTCTAGTTTTGAATTTTTATTTGGACCTTTTGTTGCTTTTGGCATTTTTTTCCTCACCTTTTTTATTTTTTGTGTCTTTTTCATGGCTGTTTTGTTTGTTGTAGTCTTCTTGTTGTGTAATCTATTTTTTTTTATTTCGCTCTGTAATCATTTAAATTCTCTTCATCACAATTTGTTTCATGTCCCTTCAAAGTTGTCTTCACCCTATTGTGAGAAATAATTTTTAATCTCTTTTTTGTTGGTTTGTCAGATTGTAGTTTCTTCTGTTTTTCTTTATGAGCTTATTAGTATGTCTTTGTTGCTGTTCTCTTTGTGCAGTTGTTTTTGAGTCTCTGGTAAATAAATGTTATAATTTGGAACATTTTGTGCCTTTTTTGAAAGTTTCTTTGTTTTTGTTGCATCTAAGTTGTGGTTGTTCTGGTTGCTGAAGATTTGTATCCGTTGTTGAAGTCAGTTCTCTTAATAACACTAATTGTTTCGTGTCTCTTCTAAGCTGTTTCACCCCTCTTTGCAGTATTTTCCCTATTTTGCCAGACTTTACCATTGTTTTCTAACTATAATGTGTGTCTCTAGCCTGTCTATAATACCCCACAATTATGAGAAAAGTCCGCTTCTCTGTCTTTTACCTGCTCCACTTTTCAGAAAATGTGTGCTCAAACGTGCTGTTTGGAGATTTTCCCTTCATGACATCACAAAGGGCAGTAACCCCTCCCCCAGGTGGGTGACACTCCCACAGCTAGGTGTTTGTTCTGCCCTCTGAGTCTGCCTTCTCAGTGTAAACAATAGGACATGGAGCGAGAAAGCCCGAGTACACCCAAGCCAACTTCTAGAGAGGGGGCGTGGTCAGACACAGCTCATTTACATTTAAAGCTACAGACACAGAAACAGCCTGTTCTGAGCAGGGCTGAAATAGAGGGGTTCATGAAACTTTTTTAAACTTGTTGTTAAGGAGTATAATATGTGACCTTTAAGGTTATGGGAAAATGAATTACTCACCTAGTACTGTAGGTGTTTCCCAATGTTTCTATAATAAAATAATAAAGGAACCAAAGGGGATCATGTGGCAACTACCTCCTTTTTCAACTGAAATTGAGTCATAAAAACATAAAACATTTCCTTAAACTAAGTGAAAGGATGATCAGATTGTGTTTAGGCTTTACATTACATGTAAGAAATAATGCTTGACAAAGTGTACATGATCAGGAATTTATGACTGAAGGGCAGACCTTTGACCCCTGTGAAAAGCAGAATGAGAGAGGAGAGGAGAGTTAATCCCGTCTTGTCCTGGCTCCTCTGATACCAATCCCTTGCGGTGTGATTGCAGTCAGCTGATGCTTGTGTACACAGGGCTAATTGAGCTTTGGTTTGTCTTTTCTGGTTAAAGCGAGTGTTTGATCTCTCTCAGCCTTTGACCACTGTCACGGCTCGCTGCCAGTGGAGACGGAGCCTCTTGGTCAGCATGATCGGAGGGATTCGCTGTGCTGTGTAGTGTAGTGAATTCACAAGATGAATGTACATTTACATGTACCTTTAAATACAAAGGACAAATCAGAGCGGGTTAACTCTCTGTCCGATGCAAAGAAATACGTGTAAACAGTAAAAAATCAGATCAACAATATACAAAAGGGCCCGACTGATATTGGATTTTTTTTGGTCGAAATCTGAAACCAATATATTGGCCGATATCTCTGTTAGGTCTATGTTCGATCTGTAAAGCTAGATGGATAGATTGATTTATTCTGTTGATCCCTCAAATGCTGTTGTCAAACACTTTTCAGTGTTCATAAAAATATAGGATGTTCAATCAACAGGAGTAAATGCCCATGTTCGTGCATCCCCACTTGACAAACTCAGGAGAGAGTGATGATGCTTGTTCCAAAGTCACTAGATATTTATATATATATATGTATATATATATATATATATGTATTATTATTATCGTCTTGCTGATTAATCAGTCAGGCTTTAGTTTCTTCATCATAACGTGGATCAGGCCCTTTAGTTACAAATAAGACAAACCTCAATGCTCTGGCATGAAAAGTTACTATAAAAGCAAAGTTTTCCATTTGTCTGATATAGGTCTGACTTTTATCTTTTACTGTTTTAACATGGATGTAGTCTCATGGACACTGGTTAATGGTCTCCATATTGTAAATGCTATTTCAACCTAACCTTTGATCTATCTAATAACAGGCAAAGAGGTGAAGTTCAGGGGTCATTACAGCGACAATGCATATGTCTGTCTATCAACTCAGGAGCCCTCCCCCAATTATGGAAATGTGTGCAAAACTCTTAGCCTTACTATCATCTAAACAAATGAGTTAGACAGATATCTACCTCCAGTACAGTTTTCAATCAACAAAGACGAGCCAAAACAGGTTTTCTTTTTATTCATTCATTTTATTGTTTTTTACCATGCTGTGTACATGTTTATGTCTGCTGTAAAAAGACAATTTTGATATGGGACCTAATGGTAATATCTTGCAGCCAGCCTCATGTGGACACCATAGGTTGCTTCTTAGTTTTACGATTACATAAATGAACCTCTTTAGAAAGGAAGAAGTGGGCTAGTCTTCACAGGGCCCAGGCCCCCATCTAACAACTTAGGGATGAAGTGGAATGCAGACTGTGAGCCAGTCCTTATCACCCGCTTGTTGGACTGATGCTTTTTTTTTTTTTCTTTATTCAGAGAAAATCCCAGCAAGTGGGCTCAACATCTGGTGAAATGCCTGAAATGGAAGAGCAGAAAAAAAATCACGACATGCTGGACTATAATATTGAGTTGTAATGTCTACGTTTTTGTTTGGGTGTCGACATATTTCGTATCATAAATGTTAGGCTTTTCAGTCGATATATTCTCTTTCATCAGTATACATTGACAGAACAGCCTGTACAAAATGTGTTTATTCCCCCTCTTTGACCAGAAATGTGATCTACAAGTTTGTTTAATCAATGTCATCACTCTGTTTATGTGCATGACATGTGTAAGCACAGAAAATGTGTAGGATAAATGATACTGAGGCAACTCTATGCAAACTCCCCATCATCAGTCTGCTGAGTAACAACCACTTGTGTTCTGTCTCGCTTTGAGTCTGCTTGTTTCTCTCTTTCATGCATAAACACTCACGCACACACAAATCGCAAAAATAACTGCATTCACAGGCAATTTGCAACACATGACAAATCCATAAAACATAAAACAGAGACATGAAAAAACGACCCAGAACAAAGATGCACGAACAGACATTAACCACACAATGAAATTTGCATTCCGTCGGTTTGGAGCAGTGACGATGGTGTGAACAGAGAATGTGGATGAGGACAAATAACAGCTTTGAAGCATCGATTATGTAAAAGCCAGGGGAAAGAGAACATATGGTGAGGACACAGGGCACAACATTGGGCTAAAAAACACGACATGATACTGAAAGTTTAGACTACTTTCTGATTTTATACATAAATTCTTGGCTCGCCGATAGTGGTGCCACGGATCACAAATGTCACAGCTCAGACCGGATCATGGATTTTTTTGTCACACATTGGATGGTTTTCAGATTGGCTAAACAAAGACAAAAAACAACTCATAACTTTTCTTCTCTTCAGCTAGCCATGACGTTGAGTTTGGTTACGTTAACAGCTACAGACTACAGCTGTAACGCTGATTGATGTTACATGCAGCCACCAGCTGATACCTGCATGATGAATGCCAACAAGGTCGAGATGAAACAGAGATAAGTCCAAGCAAAGTTTTCATACACACAAAAATATCAACGCTTTATGACCCGTTTCTGTGTTTAAGTGCGCAAGAAACTTCGGTATACATATATGTTTTGAAAAGTTTTTTGAATGACACTCTGCACAGTGATTTCCGGTAGTACATTTATTTTACTCCAATTTCTATCACACCACAGATCACATGCGGCTCGAGCTGTGTGGGGTCATCTCAACAGCTCACGTGATCAACTGTGATCCGTTTCACCACTACTTACCAATATTTAAATACATCATTAAAGTCACAGCCACGAGGGAATATAAGTAAGAAGTGAAGGAGAAAAGGAAAAACATTTAGAAAAAAGTTGCCTTGAGTGTGCACTGACACGATCGTCATGCCATGGCAAATAAACAAAGAGAGAATTTAAGTTACACCTAGAGCTTGTGATTTGTGTTGATTTTGGTTACTCCTGTGGACAGAGCAAGATACTTATCCCTCTGCTAATCTTATACTATCGTGTTTTCTGACAAAAAAAAAAAAGTGTTTTCTTTTGCTGTATATGACCCGCACCGACTCTGCAGTAGGGCTCACATGTGAAATAATCAACCTTCTCTCTGATGGTTCCTCATATTGAAGCATCATTATTATTTCAGTTTGTTTCATAACCAGTTAAAAACTCATATGAGCTTTAAGTTAACCGATTGGGTAACACTTTATATTAAGGTGCTTGTAATAAGCATTAATAACAGGTAATAAGTCATTTATAAGTCACTTAGATTCTTATTAACAAAAATAAGACTATATAAGTGTTAATATAGGCATAATTAACACATTTATTATGTCTTATAAGACACTTATAGGCTGTTATTAGAAATGTATTGAACTTTATATACAGTCATAAATATGAATAAGATGTTCATTAATATTAATAAGACTTCATGAGTGTTAATTAAACTATAAATTAATTTATAATTGGCTTGTAAGCTGTTAATTAACACACATAAACTTGTTTATATACCACTTATCAACGTTCATAAGATGTTTATTGACATTAATAAGACTTTATTAGGTTCATATTAATGCCTTATAAAGGTTAATAAATACTTTATTATGCCTATATTAACACTTATATAGTCTCATTTGTGTTAATAAGAATCTAATAAGGTCTTATAAGTGACTTATAAGGGACTTATTACCTGTTATTAATGCTTATTAAAAGCACCTTAATATAAAGTGTTACCAATGATTGATTTAGAAAAAAACATAAATACAATTACGAAATAAATTTGATTTAAAATTCAGGAATGTTTGTAGGGTTCAGTGCAGGTGTTTGTGAAAAAGAAGGCTAATGGAGGCTAAGCTAACAGAAGCAAATGAAGTACATGGAAGGTTCTCGCTGAAAGGACCGTGGCAGCTTTTATACTGTTTGGGAACATTATGCAGACAAAATCTGCCTTTACATCCACTCTCATGCCTGCTAGTTATGAGGAGGAGATGACCCACCCAAAACAAACACAACCATCGACCACTGCTACCAACACCCGTCAGCAAGGGGAAATAAATCCTCTCTTTCCTGTTGGGAGGGCCCTTCCTCAACAGCTACTTGGCACGTTGTCTTTAGAGAAAATGTTCGACCTGAGTGTAATATTATGATGATATAACGGATGAAATGATATCCACATCCCACCCAACTTGTCTCAGGGTTTTCTTTTGTTTCCCAGAGGTTTCACTCTACGTTTTCTAACCAAGAAACATCTGTCGTTTTGCCACGTTCAATCATTTCAAGTACTTCCTCACCGCTTCCTCTCCCTTTGTCCTACTTCTATCAATGTTTGCAAAGGGCCTCTGGCTTAGCACTTTTAACTTTAGGTTATTTTAGTGGGAAAAATATCTACTGCAGGTTAAACAATCAATCAATCAATCAATCAATCAATCAATTGTTATTCACATTTAGCGTCAAGAGAGCAGGTCTACTCTTTACTCTTGGTTTTATTATTTAGAGACACAATATCCACCAGGAGGAAAACACTTGGCAACAGTGGCAAATTTTTGTTTTGTTTAACAGGCAGAAACCTCGAGCAGAACCAGACTCATGTTGAACATCCATCTGCCCTGACTGGATGAGCCAAGGAAGTGAGATAGAGGGAGAGACTAATAGAAACAAACAGAGCAATGACAGACAATACAGACTTATGTCAATTGACTTATGGCTTCAATGCAACAATTATTGTTTATGGCTATAAATTAATGGTGACGGATAATAATTGCAGTAGTTGGTTGTTAAAGGGATACTTCACCCGTTGAAATCAATCAATCAACATTTATTTGTATAGCGTCAACTCATAACAAGTGTTATCTCGAGACACTTTACAAGAAGCAGGTAAAATACCTTACTCATTGTCTGTTAACATTACAAAAGAGCAGGTAAAAAGACCTTACTCATTGTTATCTTACAAAAAGCAGGTAAAAGACCTTACTTATTGCTATATTACAAAGATCCGGCCTATCCATCATGAGCACTTTAGCAAAGCAGCAAAAGTTACAGTGGTAAGAAAAAACTGCCTTATTAAAAGGCAGAAATCTTCGGCCGGATCCCCGGCTCATGACGAAACAGTCTTCACAGGCCTAGACTGCAGCGGAAAGGGATAGGAGGAGAGATGGGATAAGAAACATGAATCTATATTGACATTGGGTCATATATGTAGAAGTTGTTGCCTTCTTGACCGAGAAAAGGCAGAAAGTGTCTTTTTGGCTCATGTGGTTGAAAGTCAACAACTCCCAGAATACACAGCACCGCAGGCCACTCCCACTAAGGTCCTCTACTTACGGACATTAACTTCATCACAAGTAAAATGTTTCCTCAACTGATTCTGAGATTTCTTCCAGAAGGAATCGGCATCTTGGAAATACCTGGCAGCAAACGGACTCTATGTCTGTGTTCATAGACAAACAGTGAGAGCACTGACACCACCAGTCCGACCCAGCTCGAGCCGCCCCGGGCTCCTCGTCCTCACCACCACCGACAGGTGGGTCTTATGCCTCGGCTGCCGCAGAAGCCAGGGCATAAGACCCACCTGTCGGCAGCAGCCGCCTCGTCGCTATATTGCGGCTCGTAGAGATAGCCACAAACATCCGATTTGAGCTCAAGACCTTCAAACAAGTGGAAAAGAAAATATTGCGTGCAGGAAAGAGTGTGAAGCAGCTTCGTTTAAAGGGAATAGGTCTGTAGCTTCAGTGGGTCCATGGGTGTGTGCAAAGAGGTCATGTTTGTGCATGTGTGTATTTCAGGTCTCTGTGTCCATGTGACCTGTGTAGCATGTCTCTCAGTGTAAAAGCAGAATGTCCCTCGGATTAATAAAGAATGTAAAAATAAATGAATGTTGTGTTACCATGGTGAAGGTAAACAATGGATCCATCATAAACATTCAAGGCTGCAGTGAAATTTACTTGTGCCATTTTTACTTACATCAGATTTCACGTAATGTAAAATGTGTTTTTATAGATGATAACTGTTGCATGGAAGGTGTCTTTCACCTGTTTCGTGACCTCTTTTGTGCCTGATCAGAAGAAAATACTCTAAATGAGCCATGAGTTACTATAAGCTCCCAAGCTGTTCCTTAAAATATTAGACCAAAAATATGTCAGACCACACCTTGTGATCTTTGATATTCTTAACTGTATGACTCATCATCTCATGATATCTGATATATCTGTTGGGACAAAACATGTAATCATATGAGCGTGACTCTAAAGCACAGGGTCACTTATATTTATTGACAGTATATGTTTGTCTTTATATCGGTCAACAACCTCTGTCATATTTCTAAAGGAGTTCTTTTAATGTGTGTTTACCTTGTGGTGTTGAACTTCATCTTCCGATGACCTGAAAGCTGATTATATCAAACAGCCACATGAACAACACATCACCCTTTCTGTAGAGTATGAATGTTAAGGAAAACACATTTTCTGGTTGCTATTTCGAGTCAGCCACTTACTCATCTACGGATATACTCCCGTCACAGACTCAGCAGAGACTACAGCTGTGACACATAACTGGTCTGTAGAGATGTTGGCATTTGCATGTGCTCTGCATCAACATCAGAAAAAGACTTGCCTCCCCCCCCCCCCCCCCCTCCCCATATTTCTATTAATGTGTATTTTATTAAAAACAAAAACACTTCCTTCACCAACTAAACTTTGGGGGCCGTTTGGAAAAGGAAGGCAATGTTAAAAAGGTACCTCTTATCTGGCAGGAGGGCGTTTTTATTTGGTTTTCACAGATACTTCAAACTCCTGAAAATGTCCCCAAACATTTGGTGTGAGTTACATGTGTGAACGTTACTTTATACATACCTTTTCCTGCCAGCCCCCCTAGTAACAATTTCCTCAAGAAGTTTGGGTGAGCTGTCGTGAGAACACAATAGGAGAGTTTAACTTTTCATTATGCGACCAGTGAACAACTGACTTTGGACACTTAATGAAGCCATAGACTGTATAAACGTGGACGTAGAGTCAGTGATGTCACCCACTGGTTTCTGAAACAGACTTTTGAAGCCCATTCATGGAAATGCGGTGACAAACTAACTTTCGGTTAACTGAGTAACAGGCAAAGAGCTGGAGCTGAGGCATGTCTTAAGCCTCCTGACAAACAGCTACACACGGCGCACCCTTCAGTCAGTCGGATCAGCCACACCCCTTATTATGAATAACTCATCCTACATCAAATCAAAATGATCGAGGTATAAAATAAGTCCCTCCTCCATTTATTGTGTTCTGATAAAGACAGTACCTATTCAGACCACACTCATTCTTTAAACCACGCTGTTAAGATGTTCATTTCTGCTGTAAAAGGGGGCTTTTTTTTGACACATTCAAAAAAAGCCCCGGGTCCAATTCAAGGTTTACACGCTGCCTCATGTTAATACCAGAACATATTAAAAAACAATGCATACAGCAACAAACAACATTCAAACATTTTATGATTTGTTTGTTATGACCAGCTCGTCTAGGCCACAACAGTCAAGGCAGGTCCACACAAGAAGTGTTAAACAATATTAAATTGTAGTTTGTAATGTGGACTCTTCTTTTCATTCTTCTCTAAATGTTCAGGGCTTTAAGAAAGCATGCTAATGAACCGTCTGCACACATGATCTATTGCGCTGTGTTGCGTCTTTCTTCTGATCTGTTCTGAAACTATCATCTCCAAAGAAAATGATAATTAAAGGCAAACTCCAAACCTATAAATTGTAGGGAAAAACTACAAGATTATAATAATTGAATACTATAAAGTTACAGGCAGTGTCAGAGTTCTCTCCCTCCCTACGCCCCCCCCCTCCCTTCCTTCTCAGGGTTTATGTCCTGGCTGCAGAAGCAGAACTGGAGGTTAGGAAGTGAATTAACAGCGGCAGCAGGGAAATCTCAGGGCGGCACCGCGCACGGATCATGTTCTGCTGACTGATGAGCCCCTGCTTCCCTGCTGCTCCACCAGTCTCTTTTGATTGTTAAAACGCTGTGCGACATGCAGCATGCACATGCTCCTTCCACGTCTGCACAGTTTGTCACTATTAAGGCCTTTTATTTTAATGTGTCCTCTGTGATATTCTCTACCTTACTTCGGGGGGGCTCTTTAGTTTCATTTTTAATCTTTCTTCCTTCAGATCTGCACTCAGAGGATCTGGATTTCTTTCTCTAATTCCCCAGAGGTCTTTCTCTCAGATCAAAACATCTCTTGAGTCTCACTTAGCACCATGGAGGGCGAGTGTTTGAGCAGATGTGTGTCTGTGTGTGATGGTTTTGCCAGCTGAGCACAGAGCACTCCTGTCCTGCCAACTTGAGAAATGAGAGGAAGCATTTTACAAGTCGTGTGGTTGTTCTTCCATAACCTGAGTCCTTCTGTAAATCTCAGCCTCGACAACTGAAGGCAGCCATTGTGTGGCATTAAGAAAAAATACTTCTTACCTTCCCCACAAAGAATGAACATGATTTCCACGCCGCTTACAGGTCACAGAAATGTTGCATTCCTAAGCAACATCTAAAATTGCTTAAAAATCCCATTTTACACTAAATGTCATCTTTCATGTCAGTCTGTGAAACCTGCAGAGTAGCTTCAGGGGATTTGAAGCTCAAAAGAGTCCTAATTTATCTTGTACTGGGGTCAGTAAAAGCCCCTCATTTAAGCCTGTCCCTGAGGCCCCCCTCCCCACATGCCCACATTCAGCTCTCTGGAAGCCGTCCCGGTTCAGAACGCTGCAGGGCTGCTCTGCAGTGCTGAGAGAAGAGAGCCTGTGTAAGCGGTTTCACATCCTGCATAGAGGCATGGAGCCGTCTTGAAATCCTTGGTTTCATATCGGGGAATGATCCGCAGCACAAGCCTGCAATAAAAACAAAAAATTCAGAAGCTTTAGAAGTAAACTTTATGCAAACGGTGGTGATTTCAGTGTCTTCATCAACATTACAGCTTTCAGTATTATAAAACCACTGGGTCTGCACTACAGATGAGTAAATATGAGTACACAACACTGCACATAGTACAATAACTTACACCAACACACCTCAGTAATTAGCTTATTCAGCCTCATAGCTAAGCTAACAAGTCCACTGTCATTGTCCCGACTCGGTCACGGCCAGCATAGTTGGACACACTTGGCTGCTCTGTCAGCTGATTTCAGTAATGTGATGGTCTGAGACACCATCTTTCACCATTCTACAATGCTGTTTGAGTTCTCTCCCAAAACAACTGAAGCCCCAGTCCGACTTTGAAACGTGTGATTTCAACGACCCACAGACGACTGAGGGTGGTGAGAACTCTAGCAACTGGGTCAACGACTCAGCTAATGACTCTGCTGAGAGTCATCCCTCTGCAGACATCTGCTTACATTTCTAGCTCCGTCCACCAGTTAGTTTCGAAGAAGCCTTTCGGAGGAGAGGTGAACCGTCTTCAAGATCTTAAACCAGTCCGGTTGCCTTTGGCTCAAGCTTCAAACTAACCATCATGTAAAGCTAGCGGAGTTATGTTGTTCAATTTCTCTTCCCCATAGTTAGCTAGAATAGCAGCATTCAATCATTTACTATTTTATTTCATCTTCATTATCTGCTCTATCACTGTCTTGCTTTATTTTTTTCCTTCCTCTTAATATTCTCTTGGTTACTTCCATTGACAAACGTGGGATTTCACAGGAATAATGCATGTGACGCTTAGCAGCTCAACAGTACTGGGTCCTGTCAGGAGGTGTCCTCCATTGAAAACTTTCAACACATTCTGAGCCACTGCTGTGGTTTACAATTTGTTAGCTCTAAGAACTCCCCTACCGACCCGACCCCAAGCAGTCTATTGCCATGCCTGTTGACAAGCAGTGCCTCGGTACAGTAGCTGTCATTCGATTGCATCATTGCTTAGATGGTCATGGGTGTATATTTTCAGTTTGTGCAAACTTGTTTTTTTTATTATCATATTTTTTGTTTTGGCATTCTACACCTACACCGTGAGTCAGGGCCTGAAAGCAAACCATTATCAGTTCCTCCCAGTCTGAGGACTCAGCAAACAGCCAAGGTGAAAGGCCAAACCTCTAAAAGCAAAGCGGAGACGTAACATCTGATGTCTGAGGTACACCACAGACGTGCTTTCACACAGCTTTCCGTAAGAGAGGAGGAGGAGGAGGAGGTTACAGAGAATCAAACAGCACAACATCTGCCAAACCCAAGGCAGGGGAGGTGACAGTACAGAAAGGCAGCGAGACAGGGGGAGTCCAGGCTCGGGTTTTGGATGAGTGTAGCAAGTTACACGAGAACAAATGTTATCTTACGGTAATCAAACGACTGTTTCCCAAAACAGTGTCAGTGTTGATCACGATGGTTATGGTTGTATCCTGAGGATCAAACTCACATCTGGTCGGAGACTGTGTACACACATTCCAACAAGCTGATTAATCCTGGACCGGAGCAAACATAATAAAAGCAACAGAAATGACCAGATTCATGACTGTATTCATTATGAGAGTCATAACCGTAAGCATTTCACACATGGAAGCCAGACACAGCAATGCTCAATACTTCAGTTTGACGTTAGAATGCTAAACATGACTTGCCTTGCATTGTGGGGGGGGGGGGGGGGGGGAGATAATCAGATATACCAAGGATTAAAGATTGTGCTTTTCATCTGTCATAAACCGTATCGTGATTTAATACAGCAGAGAAATTGATTCAATTATGGTGAGAGCAGTGAGCACACCAGAACATTTGCTTTTACATGATTTCACTCTGACTTGCACAAAAATGTTGCCGCTTTGAGGTTTCATCAGGGCTGCAAGTTGTCATGTGAATTCATTTCATAAAATTATATTTCAAAGCTTTATTTAAGCCTCGAGAATCATCGCGGTTTCCCTCATTTACAATGATGTGGAGACACAAAAAAAAACCACAAATAAAACAAGACAAGATGATTCTCGGAATAAACAATCACACTCTGTGGTGAAGTGGTCTGAGATCATTGTCTTAATTTGTCCAAGAGTGTCATTCGGGACTTGAAGCAACAGACGGTCAGTAGAGCGAGAAAATAAATCAATATGTTATCCTCTGGCATCCTTTCTGGACGCTGTGCTTCAGCTCATTGTCTTTATGTGCCTCTGATGTCAGAATGGGAAAGTCTGGTTGTGACGGTGGCAAATGCCGCTTTAGCCCGCCCTTTGCAGAGAGCAATTCTGGACCAGCGCTGTAACGGAGTTCTGCCGTAAGTACACCTGGCTTGTGAGTATGTGTGTGTGGTTGGGTGCATCTGCGAGTGCCTCTTTCTCAGGCAGCGTGTGGAGCAGCATCTGGGAGAGCTGAGCAACCAATCGGAGAGGAGCAGCCAACCGACATGAAGGCTTAAGAAGTCTGCTTAGGACTGAGACTGTGCTCATGTTAGACTTTAGACTTTAGACTTTAGACTTTATTGTCCCCGAGGGGAAATTCTTTTTCGCAGCACCGTTACTGTCCAACAGACAAGTCCCACCAAAGAACATTCATACACAGAAAAACAGAGAATAACACAAACAAACAGAGTTAGACAACAGTCAAGAGTTCCCATTTCTGGCCTGTTCAGCGAGGCATTTTGTTCAGGGCCGTTATTACAGCGGGGATCAGGCTCCTCCCGAGGCGAGCCTTTCTGCACCTTAGTGCTCTGTACCTCCATCCTGAGGGAAGTGGGGCGAGGTGAGTGTTCAGTGGGTGTGTGATGTCGGTTATGCAACAGGGTACAGTACCTAGGTGAGGACTTGTTCAAACCATTGCAGATTGCACTTAAGATCGCACTGGTCGCTGTATAAACAACAGTTCATCCAGACAGTTTTGTGCATGTGTGAAAACAACTTGAGACTGTCATGTCCTGTAAAAATAAGAAATGCGACCCCCCCAGCCAAAAGGTGATCATACCTTAGTTAATTTGAAAATCTATATAGGACGCCCCAAAGTTTGCAGGTTTTATTTTTCCTTGTTGAAGGAGAATTTGAACCTCACTAAATAAATTGTTGGCTTTTGTCGACAGTGACTGTTCCTCTCTCCACAATTTTTGTTTGACATATTTAATAAACTCCATAACTGAGTACTATTTAGATTGTCTGCAGCTCAGAGGGCTTAAATTCAAGCTTTCTTTCCCTCGGTCTTCTCTTACCCTCAGCTCCAGCCTTAATCCTTCCTATGGAAGTGAGGGAAAACCATACTGACAGGCGTGCAGCTTCACAGCGACTTCAGTCCATTAAACTTAATGATAATAGGCCTTCACTTTGCATCCAAACTGCGGCTCCTCACTGGGCCATACTTGCTACGAGTGATGTAGTGTTTGGCGTTAAAAACTCGAACTCAAATCCGTCTCTGTCCAAAAGGCCCTTCCCTTCTTGCAGTCTATCCCAACAACGCCTTGCACTGTGCTGCTGACGTCTGTCTTTCCTGCATCCGTGCCAGGAAAACCCAGATAAGTGATGAAGTAGAAGAGGAAGCGCAGGAAGAACTGAAAAGAGATTATGTGTAGGGGCTTTTCTCATGCTGACAGGCAGCTCTTTGCTGTGAAGAGTAAAACAATAAGTCAGATAACCATTATTATATCTATGTAAGAAATGCACTTCTGTCAAACATGATGCCCTTAAGCAATCATTTCCTCTTTCTTCTTCACTGTTTCCTGTGTCTATTGTCACATTTTAGTATGATCCACTCTTTTTATGTGTGTGTGATCTGAATTGTCTTTTGGTGGTTTTTTCAACCAGGATCATGAGCGCTCGAAACAAGAACTAAGAAAGCATCTTCATCAATTTTTGAACTACAAAAACGCTTACATGTAAACTTTGAACTATGTCACTTTATCTTTTCAATACTTGCCTACAGCTATGTATACACATATTAAGTTCATGTTGTATTATTGTTCTCCATCGCTTCATTACCACTTTACCCATTCAGTATTCATCTCCTGCATATAGTTCTGTTTACATTTGTCTCCTGCTGTTAGTCCCATTACTGTCCTCTTGTATCTTCAGTCTACTTTATCTATTTTGTATATTAAAGATGCACTGTGTAGATTTGGACGTGTCATTTGAAAGTTGGAGAAGTGAAACAATTCTGTGCTTTATTTTCTGAACTGAATACACAAACTTTACTCAAAGAATGAAACGGGTCCCTGGAACACTGTTTAGAGCTAAAAAGATACCAGGAGAGTTGCGGTTTCAATGTTGGGGGCCCACCACCAAAACCTCAGGGCGTAGCATTTTATCTTCAAACAGTGTTCCAGGGACCAAATGTTCCTCTGAGGACAGTTTGTGTATAGAGTTATGAACATATACCACAGAATCTATACACTTCTACAACTTTCACATTTCTCTACCAAAACTCAATAGTGCACCTTTAAGCTTATATTGTTGTCTACCTTGCCCTGTCTTGTTGCACCTTATTTGACATTTTTTCACTCTATGTGCCTTTGAATTGCCCCCCGGGGACAAATACATTATTTTTATAGAATTGAAAATGTCTTTTCTTTCCATCGTGCACTTTGGGGTATTTTTTTCCCAATCTAAACATGTATCACCACCTTCACCAAACAACACATCGAAAAATGACTATAATGTTTATTGTTAACATGTCTGTTCATTGTTTTTTCTATTTTTCTCTTTGTCTTGTCTTCGTCTCTCTCGTAGTGCTATTTCACAATAAATAAAAAAATATATTAAAATAGAAAAACAAGTGAGAAAACAAAACCAGAAAGGAAATACCACAAGGGAAAATACAAGACAACTAAATATTACCATCAAATCAAATACAGAAAACCATTATACAACCAAATACAATAACACAAACATTTAACCAACAGATACCACAAAACAACCAAAGACAGCAAAAGAAAATACCACAACATGTGTTAAAACAATAGTATAATACAAACCAAAAAAATGTTCCAAAACATGCCAAATTGAACAAACACCACAATAAAACCAACCAAGAACCACAACACAACCACTCTGAAGCATTTTGTAACTTAAAAAAAAAAAGTATTTATGTTGATTTCTTCTGGTTAGAAATAGATGATTATGAAAAACTTAGAAGAGGAACCTTTCTGTAGCAGAGTTTATCTGCAAAGCCTGCTGGGAGAAAAGACAGAATACACTATTTAAGACTGAGCTGTGAAAGGAGCATGCAACTTTATGCTGTTCTGAAAAGTTGAACCACTGCAACTGAATTTCTTGTGTCTTATAAACCTATGAGGTTTGGGAACATTGTGTGCATGATACATAAATAGAATACAATCATACAATCATCATTACCAAATATCACAACACAATCAAATACACCAGCAAAAGAAAATGTCTACAAACAAGAGTACAACTCAATCTATTGCTACTGAAACAGTAAAAAACTTAAATAAGTTCCCAAACATGACACATTTTTGCACGCTTGCAAGAGGTGTGCTTCGGCAACGGTACAGTTCATGCACGAGCACAGGCACAGGTACACAACGTTGACAGCCTTTGTAATTGTTGCTCCATCCCGGAACATGAATTACACATTTTAGCGCACGCGTCACACTCGGCTTGTCACTCACAGCGAGCAGGCAGGGGGACTTGAGCAGAGTTTACGGTATGTGCACAGCTAATTTGTACGTCATGGTCAATTGTTTGTTTCCTCCAAACGCTACACTAAAAAGAGTTTTATGGTTTGCCATTGAGCATGAAGGTTCATTCGCTTCCTCATATTTTGTTTTGGTCGAGGGCTGCTACAGCCTTCATTATAGAGAAATCTGAAGTGTTCTGACTGTGTGTGACTAAAATGACTCAGTATAAGCCACAAAGTCAGTAAAGTAGCTGTCTTGTTCTCTGTGTTGTTGTCTCTGTCTGTGTGTAAACGTATGCATGTGTGGGTGTATGAGGGCACACTTACACTATAGGAAATCTGTACTGTGTCAAAGTGCGTTTGACCCTCAAATTTCACTTTGTTTGGCTAGTGTGAGAGCTTCGTTGGCCCTGACAAAGTTGGATGAGGTGGGCTTCAGCAGAGTATGGTTTCTCATGCACAAGCACCAGCACACAGGCTCCAAAATTAACTTTTTGACTCACTGGCCAAGGTGGCAGGTAGATGAAAAAATTCACCGGTCAAAATAACAAATTGTGTTTTTATGTCCCATACACATCTGTTACAGTACATTTAATTGAGAAGGCATTATGTTCTGTTTAATCAATAACAGATTTAATCAGATTTTTTTTATCAGATCAGGAAATTGTGAAATTGTAAAAAATTAATTTGCTGGCCTTTATTTTTTTATTGTATTTATTATTTGTAGGCATCCTGCTGCACGTGATGGAAGAGAAAAGTGGAGCGTGCATTTAGCCTCCGCTAGGATATCTAAAGTTTTTTTAAGGCAGCGCTGTTTCACAGAGTCTGTGTGGAGATGTTCACAGACGTATGACGTTGCTATCGTTAAGTTAGCTGCAGACACGGTGAGAGTGAACGGAGAAAAGTCGAACCGACCGAAATCCAGGAGTATTAGAGGGTCGTATCTGACCAACAACAACCAAAAATAAGCTTCAAAGTCTGTAAAGTTTCAGTCATGTTCTCTGTTTTGTTCTCTTTGTACTGACTTTGACACCTCGCTTCTTCTTGTGAAATAAAGGACGCTGAAGCCATTCATGTGTTGTGGTGCGACGTGATGATGTATGTACAAGAGGTGCACAGGCCCGGTTTGACCTGGAGCAGTGTGAGTGCACGCCAGCGAGGGAGTCAGGAGGTGGAACAATTTGCTACGATACGTGGCAACTGGGACTAGTGTGAGTTAGTGCGCCCTGAGAGAGAGACACAGAGGCAGAGTTTATGGTATGGGCTATGGGATACAATTGAGGCACATTCCATTCTTGTATGGGCTGGATGACTCCTTCAGGAACAAATGCTTGCCTTCTCCGCTGACACACGCATGCGCATGCACGCCCACACACACACGCTCAACGCACACACACACACACACACACACACACACACACACACACACACACACACACACATCACAATGCAAAAATGCATTACTGTGTACACAAACTCCACATGCTCCTCTGCCCACTCTTATCAGCTGTTTTTTGTTCCCTAACTCACATTCATCCATTCATCCGGCCTTGCATGAATTCATGGCAGGAGGCCATAGTGGATGCAGGGGAAAAACTGTTACAGAAAAACTTGGGAATGAAAATAGGAGACCAGGAAGGTGACATTAAAAAATGATTTTATAAAAACGACACTAATAAACTAAGTAAAATTGATTCCAAGTACACCTCTTTCCACTTTCAACTGTCCGCCACACCGGTCCTGCAAAGAAGGACCAGGAAACACTGCTCATATACTGCCTTTATCTGTCCTGCTCTTCTTGCTGCAGGACTTGATTCCCATCTTCAACCTGATAAGCTCAATTATACATCTGTTGCCACGGAGAGTTGAGCGAAGCACTGACCTACAGAGGAATATAGAGGGAGAGAGAAGAGCCAATGAGAGGGGGGAATGACGTTTATATCCTGTGTCTGCTGCACGGCGCATAGACTATATGCACGCGACCACTACTACGATGCTGCATTATGTTTTCTGTTCGTCAGTATGTTGTTCTCCACTCTTTTGTTGACATTGTGGTTCCGTTCCACTACACGTAGCGTTGATATATCCGCAAATATTCTCATTATAACGTCGTGTAGCGGACTCTGTTGCTTCGTCCACTACTTTCACTTCTTTCTTTTTTTTTACGTCAAGTCTTACCTCAGGAGACACCCCCCCCCCCCCCCCCCCCCCCCCCCCCCCCCTCCCCCCCTCCTGCCTAACAGGGATGGTCTCCTGCTGTGAGGTGCATATGTGAACAGCCAGGTCAGTCGTATATCAGGAGCAGTCCTCCTGACATGATCTAGATATTTTCAGGAGTGCATGTGTGAAAACGGCTTAAGACATGTAATATAAGAAATAAGGTTTTGAAATAATGCTTCTGCTTTTTAGTCCACAGCCATACTCCCACTGACAACTGCAAAGGTATAAACCAGCAAACACATTAGTCACACATGATAGAAGAAACTTTAAGTGAGTCACACCCGCCTCTTATCAGAATAATGCTTCTGTTTTTTTTGCGAGGACTGCAGGTCCCTCTTTGTGTTTCAGAGAACACAATAAAACACGTTCTCGCACACTCGTCATCCAGTAATTGCTAGCTTGCTCTGATCCTAAAAAGATCCGATCAAAAAATTACAGAGGAAGACATGATGATCCCGGGATTACTTTTGAGGGTTTCTGTAGAGACAGCTGCGGGATTACTGTTAGCCGAGCTTTCCCAGGAAAGACGCAGTAGAAAGGCCCTTCAAACAGTGTGAGTTAAGTGTGTGGTCACTAAACATATAATGTAAGTGTGTCGGTTTTATTCTCGTCAAGTACAGATTATTTCACTCCTTCGTGTCCCCCGGGTTCAAACAATATGAAAACAAGGTATTTTCTAGCAAAAACTGCACCATATTTTTGTTCACAATCTTTATTTTTTGGTAATATGCTCTTGATATTCATTTGTTATCCTCCATCCCTTCTTCTGCGTCTTTTCTGCTGTTACTTGGCTTCAGTTTCTTGCCCTTCCTGCCAGCAACATTCCATAGGGCCTACTGAGCCTTTCCCCTTGCATATGAAGGGTGCAGTTCAGAGAAATACTCTCCTCCTGAGAAAAAAACACTGCTAACATTCAGGGCCGGAGTACAGGGGGATGATAGTTTGAGACATGCAGCCACCTCTGGTGTAAAAAAAAATAAGCCAATGGAGACGTGCAAAAATAAAAACTGACAGTTTCTTGTGTGTCCACTTCTTTTAATATGCTTTATTATTCTCCTGAGGGAAAATCTAGTCTACACTTTTTTTATTGAGAGACATGCTACTGACCCAGAAATACACACATGTACAAACAGGACCTACATCAGAGATGTAAGAGTGAGGGGCTGCTCACTCACAGGGAGTGTTTCAGAGCTTGTTGGGGTTAGGTGCGTTGATCAAGGGCAACTCGGCAGCACTTGGGGAGAGACCTGGCACCGTTCCAGCAACCAGAACAATTTCCATACTCTGGTTGGTACCAGGGCTGTTGAGCCGAAGAACCTAAACCCAACCTACTCCAAGTCACTACAGCCCGAGCTACAGCCACCCCACTTGGTAGTTTACAACAGGATCATAAAGAAAAGCCTTGAAACTATTAAGACCTCTTATTCCTGATCGACGCTCACACTAGGCCCAGTTGCCTCGAACTGTGCTGAAGCACGACTGTCCCTCGATACGTTCCTCTTACACTCCTCGATTGCTCAGTCATGCAAGGCGGGGATCGATTATACGTCATGTCCACATTATGTTCCCTGTGCTTGTGCATGAGCAACTTCAACGTGCCGAAGCCCACCTCTTCAAACTGTGCCAGGGTCAAGGAATAACACGGGTACAGAGCACTCGTCAAACAAACTGGACTTTGGGGGCCAAACATGCTTGGGCACGGTACAAATTGGCCAGTGTGAGTGTGGGCCCTTAGAAGTAATTGGACTTTTTTGTAGAAGTACAGTTGGTCCTTTTTTTTTTACAACCATTGATGTCGCCCTACTGACCATTAAAAAATGCAACTTTAAGGGACACATAGTTGTATGCAGTGGTTCAACCAAATATTAATAACCAGTGATGATCATTTGGTAGTCTTGTTCAGGTTTCTTATGCTCGTACTTACTACCAGTGTGTGTTGTCTTCCTGGCCTTCAACCCCAACACCACCTCCCACCTACCTGTGATATCGCTGACCCCGATTAACCCCACATTTCCTCTTCCTCCACTGCTCCCGGACGATGCATCATTCCTGCCTTGTGACAGTAACACTGTCAATTCCATGAACAAGTTTCTCACTTGAGACTCTTTAGCGTTTCCTGCCTCTGTCTGGATGTCTGCCTGTCTGGTTGTTAAATCATCTTTATTAAGCCATAGTTTAATTGTCCAGATGCAGCTCCTGATGCAGACAGACTTTCACTTTTATTTTTGCAAAACAAAGGCTGTGATTAGTGACGTGAGTTTGGGTGCATCGCCAGTATCTCAGATATCTCATGTTCTAAATTATCTTTAAATGGATACAACTGTTTGTTCAAGGTTGAGGAAAGATTGTGGATAAAAATTCTTCATTTAAAAAACCTAAACCTCATTACTGACAGATCTCATGGGATGGCTTGTATTTTGGTAGGTTGGTTTGCAAGTTGGCTGTTCTACAACTTGACCAACCATAATTCATTTGAACCAAAATTTCAAGGCAAATGTTGAGTTGTGTAATATTATGTTTTAAGTATTGGAAATTCAAGCCAATGCAGAAGTGCAATTTTTTTTTTTTTAATAACCAATTTATTTTGATTTTATGAAGGGTAAAAAGTTATGCATAAAAACGGGCACGGCTGGGGCGCTGTTGGCACAGTGGTTAGTGCGCACGCCCCATGTATGGAGGCTGTAGTCCTCCAAGCGGGCTGCTCAGGTTCAAATCTGACCTGTGGCTCCTTACCCGCAAGTCATTCACCACTTTTCCAATTCTAACTCTATCCACTGTCCTATCTCTCCAATAAAGGCCGAAAAAAAACAAAAAACAGGCATGGCTAATCTGACTGCAAGCGGGCAACATCGACAGCTGTTCTTGAGAGTTCTAATCAGCATCAAAACCATTCTAAAATCATCAGTATCAAACAAAACCATCGTTGTCATCGTCATTATCGTCATATTTAAACCATTTAGTGCATAGGTGTTCATGAAAGAGCTGGGTCTTTAGCTTTTTCTTAAAGGTGCAAAGGGACACTGCTGATCGAATGGAGTTCAGTCATTCATTCCACCACCAGGGGGCGACAGAGGAGAAGAGTCTAGTTAGAGACTTAGGACCCTGTTGTAAAGGTTGGCTCAGACACCTTTCAGGGACTGTAGACCTGGATGAGAGAGTTTAGTTAATGAGGAACCTTTTTGTTTTTACCTTCTTGCTATGGGACAGTTTGAATACTTTGGTTAAGAGTAAGCTTGTTATTACACAACATCATATGTGCAATTTGACTTCATTTATATGCACGGTCCCCAGAGAATCATTTTTTCCATATTCCATATTAGGCAGAGTGCCATGGAGTTTAATGTGCACATTCCTGCTCCCCAGAAGACGATCCCTTCCCATTCTGGACGCTTTACCGTTTGCTATGTGGTGCTTTCCTTTAGCATTCCCCTAGGCAAAAAAAAAAAGTCAACTAATAAACACAATATATGTGATGATCTAAATGCAATTTGGGCGCAATCATGGCTCTAAAGGGACAAACCCTTAATGACTTAATTACCAGGTATGCTTGGAATGGAACAACCCATTTC
The DNA here is from genome assembly GCF_963584025.1 of Labrus mixtus. Lineage (NCBI taxonomy): Eukaryota > Metazoa > Chordata > Actinopteri > Labriformes > Labridae > Labrus > Labrus mixtus. The sequence goes on along the minus strand of NC_083622.1, from coordinate 3,256,533 downwards.
AATGTGGGATTGTATTTCTCATAAAGCAGAATAATGAGAAGAATAATTTGAACTGAACTATTTGGCTTCCTCAGCACTGCTTGGTGAAGAATACAACTGGGTGGGAAAAGAATTAGGGTTGGGGGCGGAGGGTACTTCCCACAGCATTAAGAACTGCTGAGTGAGGATATGATGAAGGGGTCTTGAGTTTCCAGTGGGGCCGGTGTGAAATGAATGACCTCTGTATTCTGAAATAGAAAGATGAACAATGGACAGAGAAGCAAAAAAATGGGGCGGGTGAGCGAGACAGACGAGCAAGCGATGGCAAATGTCAGCTGAGACTCAAGAAAGTAGTTGGACATTCTGCATTGTTGTGCTGTCTTAAACAAAATGATCCTGTCTGTTATTTCCAGTTATCCCATGAGAAATCTGGCAGATTGATGATTTGATTAAGTTTGAGGAATGGATGTGGACAAGCTGCTGGTGACATGATAAAATCCAATCACTCATTTTTTTTCGAGGAACTTCACAGTCTGGAGGCATATGCTGCAACCTCCTAACTTTCCTTCAATCCACAAGACAACAGGTGGACGGGCAAACACAGGGAGCATTTCAACACGGTGCAAACGGCTGCTTTCAATTAGTGGTGTGAATGTGAACATACACACCCATTTTTGTGACCCACATGTGTCTTACTAACCACCTCAGGATGTGAAAATGTAAGTGTGTTCTGCAACTCTGTGTGTGTGTAGAAAATAATGACAATCTTAAATCTCTTCCGTTTTAAAAAAAAGTAAAGACAACGTAGATGTGACAACTGTGGGAGGACTTTTCTGCTTGCCAGAGAAGTCTCCAAAAATGATTGGGATTTATTACCTCAGTAAACATTGCCTAATACTGAAACAAATCAATGTATGCAAAAATCTACCTGGCAATAATTTGCTCAACTTTTCTTAACCCTGTCAAGAATAAGCTCCTTTAAAAAGTAGATGGGTCGATAATTCTCTCAGCAGTTTAAACATTAACATGGACTGAAGTTAGTCTGAGTGTTTGTGTGTCTTTTGGTGTGCATGTGTCTGCACTGTGTGTAAATGATACCCATCATAAGATAGGTTTCTGTGTAAATTCTTTTGGTCATGTCCACAGCTGTTTTCAGCATTCCTTACTGAAGTCTGCTGGACTTGGAGGAGCTGGCACACACACACACACACACACACACACATACACAAGTGATACTATGCCCAGGTTTCAATTGTTACTCTCTCAGCCTTATTTAAACTCTATGGTTTCCCATGAGTGTGGTGTTTTCTTCTCGGGCCAAGTAGACAGTTTCCTAACTTTTTGAAGGACTTGAGTGTTTGCATTAGCTGCTAACGTAAGCGGTGTTAATACAGGGGTCAGTAAGTCAGTGCTTGTAGAGCATGGTTGTCGTGGTGACCGGTGATTACAACCTATAGGAATGTGAGTGTGTTGCAATGGAGACAGAGAAAGAGAGAAAAGAAGCGGATGTGACTCACCTAAAGTTTCTTTTGTCTTGTGTGACGAATGCGTTTGCTGGTTTGTACCTTTGCAGTCGTCAGTGGGAGTATGACTGTGGACCTCTGTTTATTTTATGTACCGCTTTACATATGACACAAATGCAACTCCTTACCTTCTCACAACACAAGTTCAGCAGATCGAAACCAAATGAGCCATCCTACAGCAGCCTACACACACACTGCTGTGAAAGTGTCACTCAAGACTTCTCTCTTAAATATTCTTCTTTGGAAATCGAAGCCCCTCCCCTCCTCTGTTGAATCATCATCAGGAAATAAACTTTATTTCTGGCAGAGGAGTGACATAAAGCATGAGGCCTGAAGACAAGACATGTAGGAACAAGATCCTCTGATAGTAATGTGCAAAATAAAATAATTATTTCATTTGTAATACCAACAAGAACATAACCATAGAACGTTTCCATTCCCCCAGCCTTCAGTGGGAAATCCCTTTGGCCAGCTGCTTCACCTCAGTCAGCGGTTAAGCGAGCAGCACACTGTCATGATGTCACCCATAATGCACTTTGAAAACATGGACACCAGAGCAGAAAACAAGGACTCAGAAACTGTGACTGACATAGTTTCAGTCCAGAAAAGTGTTCACGTTTGTTATAATTCAATGTTGTGATAACTGTTCAGAAAGCTTTTGGCAACTTCATTCACAGCTTTTGAGGAGTCGCTTTATTTTACACTTTTAAAGTCAGAAAGCTGACATGAGGAGTTTTTTTTTTATACAGTCATGAAAAGGTTTTAAATGAATATTGATGCCTCTTTATGAGCTATGAAAGCAAACTAGACATTTAGCATGACAATTAACTTTTTCTATATACGCATATATTAGGTTTAAAGGTTTATTTTGGCCTTTTTGCTTTCTTTTGACAAGACAGCGGATGGAGCAGAAAAGCTTGAGAGAGAGAGAGCGTGGGGAATGACACGTGGGGAAGGAGTCCCAGGCCAGACCCGAACCTGGGCTGCCTGCCTGGAGGACCACAGCGCCTGTACATGGGGCGCAACCTAACCTAGCCAAAAACAATTAGTCTCAGTTAGTGGTGTATTTGACTGTTAAATTAAAGCACAATCTGATTTTTTTGCTTAAAAATAACTCAAGACAAGATCATACAGAGTATAAAACATGGATGTAGCCTCAGTGACTTCTCCCACTGATTTCTGAAGAAGATTTATTAAGCCCAATGATGGCAGTCACCATTTTGGAAATGCTATCTTGACCTAAAGGTTGATCAATTTAGTAACAGGCAAAGAGGTGCAGCTGAGGCAACCCTAAAGTCCTCTGGCAAACAGCTATATGCACCCGTCTACCAGTCAACTATATTTATATTTGTAATATGTATATGAAATATATAGGCACAGGGCGGCTGTGGCTCACTTGGTAGAGTCGTCTTTTCTTAACCAGAAGGTCGGGGTTCGATACCCAGCTCCTGCAGCCACATGACCAATCTGTCCTTAGGCAAGACACTTAACCCCAAATTGCTTCTGCTACTTCTTCATCTGAACATGTGTGAATGGGAGTAGTAACTTGTGATGGTCACTTTACACAGCAGCCTCTGTCGTCAGCGTGTGAATGTGTAGGTGTGACCTGCGGTGTAAAAGAGCTTCGAGAAGTCCGAAGACTAGAAAACAGCAATACAAGCCGAAGCATTTACCATATTTTGCAGCCAGTCTCAATTTGACACACGAGGAACTTTTGTTTTTTCACTTCTGCATTTTCAACACCGCAGGTTGCCGGTTAGTGAAGATCAGCAAAAAGGTAAGAGGTAAGCTCCTTGGTAAAGCGAAAGTTCCTCAGAGGAGCTAAAACTCCCATGATTGTAATTTATTGAAAGATTAAAAAAAAAAAAAAAAAAAACATCATTAAAAGATCATATCATGTGCTAAATATTTGTGCCCAGTCCTTCCATATTTTGTGTTGCAACAATTTCCCAAGTTACATTGAAAAGTACGATATTATCACATAGACCAGGAGGACTGTCCATGCATCTTATTCTCTAACATTATATTATGAATGCTTTCCAGACACACCATAGAGATCCTTTTATGTTGTAGGAAAATCCTTCCAGGGCCATTTGGTAAATCGTTGTAATAGCTGTCATTTTCATTTAAGTATGTTTACATAGCCTATAAATAAAAGAGATAGATTTGATTATACTTGATATGTTTAAATTGATTGAATTAGCTTGTGGTACATCAGTCGGTGAACAGTTAGTTCAACATGGATGACTTGGTCCCAGACTCTGACCTTTAATAGTGTATCTGTTTTGTCCCCGTCTCCTGGGGCCAAAGAAACAAAACAGACACCACTAAAATACAAATTAGATATTCTCATAATAGCTTACTCATCTGACATGAAATGGAAAAAAAAGTCTGTCCCATTTGTGTCCAAGTTTCCATCATTATGAAACTTCCCTGGCAAAGTCCCCTGGTCCCGAGAACTTCGGTATGTAAAAGACTACACACAGAGAGGACATGGAAACATGAACAACTCCATCTGATGGAGAATAAAGTATTGAATAAAGTCTGTAGGTTTGTGTCTACGAGTATAGGCAACCCTGTGCACAGCTCATTGAGTCTATTAGAGGAACAGTTGGGATGAATGAAAAATAAATGAAACTCACAACCACACCTCGAAACACTGACACATGATATGCATCTTAAATCTGTTGGGAACAAATTTAGAACTAAAAAGTTGGGTTGCCAGTAGCCTAGTGGTTAGTGCACATGCCCTATGTGGGGCTAAAGTCCTTGAGAGCCCAGGTTTGAATCCTGCCTGAGGCTCCTTTCCTGCATGTGGTTCCCCATTCTTTCTGACTCTATCCACTGTCCTATCTCTAAAACAATTTATTAAAATAAAGGCATTAAATCTTTAAAAAAAAAAGAACTTAAAGTCTGGGCCCATCATGTACACCACTCGCGTTAACCACATGCTTAGTCACATCCATCGACACAATATGAAGACACAAGAAAGACTAAAGAATGGCAGTCCAAGGTCTCCGATATACCAACAACACTGGGTTTATTACAAACTACCACCACTGCACATGAACGGTTTGGTTATGGAGGCCAAGAGTGGTGTCCTGAGACTTCCAGGACCAGACCATGAAGGCCTCTGAAATTTAAGCTTTAGTGTTTAGTGATGGTGTCGAGAAGGCAACAGCAAAATGCTGCTCCTCTTCTGTCAAGAGGGTAAAGACCTCGAATTGGAAAGATGCATGGATTGGAAAAACAGAGGAGCCAAATGGAAATCTGTCTTGAAAATACATTCTCAGCTCGCTCTGTTATTTTATTGCATAATGACACACCCCAATGTCCGCAGGATATGTTTACTTGACCGAAATACACTGTGTGTCAGCTGTTAGAGACGAAAACTGAGCTGAGAATATCAAACTCTAAAGCTAATATTTAGCTGTGTCAGCTGGATAATCTTTCAACATCTGCTGCTCAGGTCAATCTGGGATTTAACAATATCTAAATTCACAATATACAAAACTCTACTAGATTTAGTTGATTTCTTTAAGACCAAATCATACAAAATGAAGAGTTACCAAATAGCATCTTTAAAAGGCCTGATGAATCAGCTCTTCATAATCTGTTGTTCATTAGTTGTTCTCGATCTGCACGTTGTACTTGCTGTTTGCGGTGTGTTTTCTCAGTGAAGCAGATAAAACATGTTTTATGAATAAAGACTACTGTTATAGTCTTACTTATTGTCATTTTGTGAATGGAATAAAGACTCTAAAACTAACACTAATGATCAATGAATCAATGCACTCTAACAACAGGTCAATTTCTAATTGTAAGGTGGAAAAGTTACATAATGTTGTGGCTTTAAGTGAAGTTTGTGAAAAACAACGTTTTCCAGCATTATTGGGACATTTACTGAGTCCTTTTTGTTTTAATTAAACTCAATAATTGCGAGCCGTTACTCTGCAGGAGAAACCAATTGGCTTCATGAGATGGGGCTGGGCCAGAGTAGCATTGGCGAATGCTCAATAATAATCCATGCAAATTTGTTTGAATGTGTTTGAATCATGCAGCAACATGTCCTCAAATACACATGTTAGGTCTCAAAATCGCTCTGATGTTGCACCAGAAATGTTGAATCTGAACTTTAACCCATCTGTAAAATGATGATGTTATCCAGGCACTCCTTTCCATGTGTATTGTAGGCATAATTAAACAGTGTCTTTTGGGTCCATACCTCTATAGACTGCTAGTCACTGATGTCTTGTGACTTCCTTGACAGCAAAACTCCCACCAAAAACAAGAAGGGATCAGATGGACAGGCACTCCTGGGCTAAAGTGGATGGCATGTAGTTAGTGTGCATCAGAGAAATCCTGGTCCAAAACGAGGCTTACCTAGCCAACTGTTCTTCCAACTTGGCAGAAGTCAGCCTCAAGCACCCAGAAGTCGAAGTAAAATGAATCCAGACACAGTTCTTGGAGAGGGTAGGTAGGTTTTAGATTTGCTCTGTGTTCCCGCATGGGATGCTACCAAGATATTTAGATGGGTGAATAAGTGCCCTTTGTGCTTTAGCAAGTTGAATAACACAAATGATAAAGGCACAGCCCTAGCACCAGTTATGAGAGGCCAGATTTCATTTTGCATTATGTTTGAACACAGATAAATACTGTAAGACAAAATGAAGAAACAGCGAAAGATGAATCACACCAAAGAAGCAATATTTTACTTGAAATGAAAAATGAAAAACTGCTGTATCCGACACCAAAAGACCAGAATGCTCCTTCTGGTTGCTACATGTTTAAAAAGTTTTGATATTTTAGACATAAAGCCAAGCTCCTCTTGTGTTGTCCCAGGCTTCAAAACATATCCTTACTAAGCCATGTCATGTGGGACCCAAATCAAAAACACAGGGTCGACCTCCTGGGCCCTGATCTGCGGCTGAAGGAAGCGAGGCCCTAGAGGACTCGTGAGGGGAAGGGGGGTCGACATGGGGCTGAGACTCGAGATGTGTGGCTCAGTTCCAGTGCGGGTACAGAGCTGCATGTCCAGACCTGCTGCCTCACATAACCAGACAGACAGGCTCAGCTTTATCATCTCTCTGTCACCAAGCTCAGTTGCTGTTCTGCAATCGAAATACATCTGAGACCACTGCCAGCGCTGCCACTCATCAGTCAGCCAGCTCCTCAATCATCCAGACACACACACACACACACACACACACATAAGTGTACACATTCAAGCACCTCAACACACAAAAAGATAGGTAGTGACTGTCATCATGCTATCAGACCGATTTAGACACAGTGACATTGGAAAACCTTGAATTTCGACTGTTAATAGATTTTGATAAACTAATGAATACAGAACAAAAAAAAAGACAACATGTTACCAGATGCACAAAGTAAAACTTAATAACTGTCTCCAGTCTCTTGGGTCCAGGCCAATCACAAACAACAAGTCAACCCACTTTTCATGTAACCTGAATGACGGACTGCTTAAAGCCCTTTTACACCACAGGTCACTATACCCATTCACACACTGGTGGCAGAGGTTTCTATGTGTCCATCAGCCTTAACTCATCCCATTCATACACACTTACACTCCACAGACGAAGCAGCGGGAGAAACTTGGGGTTCAGTGTCTTGTGACACATGTGACATGTGGGGATCGAACCCCAAAACCATCCGGTTGAGAGACAACCAACACTACCAACTGAGCCACAGCCGCCTATGTACAACCCATTTTCCTCGCTCTTTTTACACCCAGTCAAATTACTAACCTGTTGCCAGTGAAACGTATTAACTGTGAGATGTTTAATCAGATGTTTTAAAAATAATTTTATAACCGTTCCAGTCTGTTGTTGCCACTGCCAACGTTTATTTTGGGGCTTTTGGGCCTTTATTGTAGAGATAGGACAGTAGATAGAGACAGAAATCAGGGGCAGAGAGAGAGTGGAAAATGACATGCGGGAAATTAGCCACAGGTCGGCTTCAATACCGGGCCGCCCAACCCAGAGGACCATAGCCTACGTACATGGGGGCACACACTCACTAACCCCTAGACCACTGGCACCCCTTCAAATGCAGTTTTTAATGCTTTTTTCAAATTAAATATAGGGTTTCAATGTTTTGCAAACCATAATATTCATTTTGCATATTTCATTTGATACATTTTAAGGACAATTGGATTGTATAATGTTATTGGGTTTGTAAAATAGGGACAGACTAACATTATCAAATCTAAAGTGCCTATTACATATAGGGTTAAGGCGTGTCCAACCGATTTGATATAGCTTAATTAAAAAAAAAAAAATAAGGCTTTAGGCTCAAATAGCTTGTGAGTCTCTTGATTTTTTTTTTTTTTTTTTTACGGTGGAGCCTGATTGATTGATGAACTCCCCATAAAATGAAAAAAATATATTTCCATAGTTATAATCCAGCGTTTATTCATCTGCTGTCAAGTGTTAAATATATGTAAATAAAGCATTAACTGTATTTTCAGTTTCAAATGTCTGATGACTCATCCTGCACTCAGGGGCGTTAGCCTGTGTCAGTGCGTTCTGTCTTGTGATTGGTTCTATCCGATCTATCTTGTTTCAGTTGGAGCTACATCACATCATAGCAGTTAAATAAATACTCTCTGTTAGTTTCACTGGGACTTTAAACCAATCAGTGTCATCTTCCAATCCCTTCAAATGTCAGGTGCACCTGAATCCAGCTCTTTTTTTAGACTTGGGTTGGACACTACGCTCAATGAACTTTTCTCCTCATTGTGCCTAAGCAGAACAATATCTGAATAATGGACCCTTGAAAACCAGGACGATTCTTTGCCTTTAACTTCGATCAGGTTTTTGAGTCTTTTTTGCTTCTTTTAAAATAGCAATGCACGAGCAATGATCGTGACCACACCTCCTTTTAAAAGCAGCATGCCCACGGAGGCACAGGTACAAGATGTTGCTACTAATACAACATGGCTGTTAGCCCGGATAGTGACAGTTTAAGTTATCAAGGATCGGCAACAACAGTCATGCTAAGATGTGATGCAGGATACACTGTCTTTGAGAAAGGTTTACAGTATTTGTTCACTGGGAAATGTTCTCATGTTTTGTGTTTGAATGAGAGTAACAGTGTTTTTTTGGGTTTTTTTTTGTCATTCTTGTGGGAAAAAAAATATTATTGTTTTGCCTCATATGAGAAATGCTCTTCAGGTGTCTGGGAGTCTGTTAACTTTCTGAAAATCTCTAGCTCTAATATTTCAGAAAGCTCGATGGCTGCATTTCATGGCACTGAGTTTATTTCAACCTATACAGAGTTGTTTACTGTTTCCATTTCCAGTGTTTGGATAAGTAATTACACAAACACACACACACATGCAGAGAGAAAGAGAGAGAGCCAGAGAGAGAGAGAGAGAGAGATTCCTTCCTCCCTCCTCCGGTTTCCTGTCAGAACAGTGTGTGGGTGTGTGTGTGTGTGTGTGTGTGAGAAAGAGAGAGGGGGGGGGGGGGAGAGAGAGAGAGAGAGAGAGAGAGCGAGAGAGAGAGTGGGTGTGTTGGTGGTTCGGCGGCTTCACTCTCCAGCTGCTGAGCGGGTTGGAGCGCACCGACGAGGAAACAAACTGAACTCACTCCTCATCTGAACTGTCATTCACTCCACCTTTAACGTGAATGAGAGTGTTTTGGGCGGAGGACACGGAAACATGGCGGGACAGCGCTGTTTTTTCTCTTTACATGGAGCTTTATCGATCTTTTTCTTCTCCGCGCTGCTGCATCCCGGGACTGCCGGTAAGTTACGCATGTTGTAAACTTTACCAACACTCTGTGCACTCCTTGCTGTGGAGTCACTACACACCTCGCTGCATGTCAGTCACAGTGTAATTAAACTAAAACTTGGACTCTGTGACTGGAAGGACCCTGGGAAACTTCCCCTCCAGCACGTTACGCATGGCTCTCTCCGGAGAGCCGAGGACAGCCAGGCGCAACAGGTGACTCAGTCAGCGGCCGACACACACTGCTCAGCTGTGCTCGGAGTGTTTGGTTCTCATACATTAGGTCACAGTGGCGCCTGGTTTGAAGCAGCACACTTGTTCGAACAGACAGAGGACCTAAGAAAAAGGTCAACCTTATTGCAAAACGAGCTATAAGAGCTGATAGAACTTTTATTTTGAATAACTGCAAAGTCATTTTCTAAATCTGATCATCTAAATACCAATAACCTCCAGTGTAAAGTTTCTTACAGTGCCTTTAGTTGTTCTATACATTTCATATTAAAAACCCCAATTCCTAAAAAGGTTGGGTCACTGTGTCACATATTGGCCTGAATAAAAAACAGAATGTCAATGGCGCTATAATGACAATATTTGCTTTTATTTCAATGCTACGTGTAGTTAAACTGAGTCACACAATCAACAAAAGAGAGAACAACATACTGATGAACAGAAAACAGAATGCAGCTGTTTCATTACGTGCACTGAGATCGTAGTGGTCGCATGCTTACAGTCATATGCACCATGCAGCAGTCACTCCCCCTCCTTGAGGTGAATTCTCCAGAGAATATCCCGCTGCTTTCTCACATCAGCTCAATCGGACTCGCTGTGGAATAAAAACTAAAGTTCTGTCAGGAGAAACTCCGGGTGAAGTTTGAGTTCACACACACACACACACACACACGGCTCCTCCAGGAAATGTCTTTTCAGGAGTTTTCTGCAAGTGTGGAAGCCCTCTATGTGATGTTTTCAATCAAATATGGGGTTTCAGTGTTTTGCAAATCATCACATCATGTTTTTATTTAGATTTAAAGCGTGTCCTAACTTTTTAGGACTTGAGGTTCTAGATGAAACACGGTTGATTTACCTGCATTAAGGTAGCTTTAATTTGACTCTCACTTCACCTGTCTTCAGCAGCGCATGTCAGCCAGCCTGTGCAAACAGTTGTACCGTGTTTTCTGTGGCTCAGTAAATAAAGACATAATCTTAATAACTTTGGGGTTTCTTCCTTCTAATCTTTCAAAACTCATCTTATTTAAACTGGACATGTGCGACTAAAGGGTAACTATCTTGAGATCTGCAACAGTTGCAGTCGTTCTCTATAAACGGGTCACTTGTGAAATTGCAGTAAAACCCCTTTAAGGTTGGAAAAGGCTCCATTTCTGTCACTCGCTTTTTCTGCACACTTTATATCTGCTTGTAGAGTGAGTGAAGTATCAAACCAAAAGGAAGCATGTTGTAGGCGCTTTGTGCATCATGTCATACAGTTAAGGAAAAATGTAGTCTGACATATTTAAATCTCTTTAAAAAAAAAAAAATGTAGTTTTGAGGATATTTGGCTGCGCCTGTGAGTTTGTATCACAGAAGTGGGAAGTGTTTTTGGAGGTAATGTGTTTCGTTCTCACTCTTAATATGTTTGGTGGTACTTTCCCTCCTCCGCACTGTAATTTTAATGTGTTAACGGTTGCAATTTAACAGCCTTGGCAACTTTCCACCTGTCATACCGTATAACACCTCCCATACAGTACCGGTTAACCACAGGAACTTCGCCTACTTGTTGACAGGTGGGCTGTGTGAACAGCGTTAATTCTGCCTTGGCGTCTTTGAACAGGCGCGTCACACTCTGCCCTTATTTGCCTTTCTTTCTCCGCGCTTCTGATTTTTCTTCTTGTCCCCGTCTCTATGCTGTTTGTTCTCCTGCTCCTCCCACGACGATACCTATTCTGAACCTGGAAATCCCACACACCACATTGACTGTGTGGTCCTTCTGCATTGTGTGTGTGTCACAAATAGACATGCAAACTAACACACACACACACACACACACACTTCCTCACACATTGCGATCCACTGATACACATGCACACGCACACACACGCTGCCTCTTATTCTGACATCTCCACATCACCTCGGCCTCGGGGAAAGCTGCTCACTATACTCTCCCAGTACCAGAGCAGCGTGACATTGTGGTTATACAAACACCAGGCCTGGACTCCGTGTTGTCTTTATCTCTTCCGTCTTTGTTTGCTTTCGATTGATGTGGATAACCATCCGCTCGGCGGGCTGTCACAGGAAGGTTCCTTCTTCCTTCCTTTCCAGAGAATCTTCACATTTCCCGGTCCCTGTGCTGAGCCGAGATTGTGCCTGACACCAGATACTCTGAAGGTGCCAAAAAAAAAAAGAAAAGAGAGAATAAATCAGGGCTGAAAGGGGGAACAGGAGACCGCTTTAAAGGGGAAATAGATAAATATTTGTCTTGGACACAGAGGGATTGTGTTGTTTTTTTTGGGGAATAATGTGTATTTCTTAAGACACATTTTGCGCCCCTGAAGAGCTCCCCTCAGTGTAGTTAGTGTGTGTGGGCCTGCGCAGTCCTGCAGTCCTGATACCTCCTGTGTTTACACTGACTTTCCCGGGGCCTCAGTGTGCAGAAGAGGAGCGGAGAGAGGAGGTCATCCACTTTAACCCCTGAAGTGTCTCGCTTTGATTTTGACCATATTAGTCGACTTCCCCTCGCACTCTCCCCACTCTCGACTTGCTTCGCCGACTCTCCGGGGTCAGAAGGAAGAAGGAGGCGGAGGTAACAGAGAGAGAGAGAGAGAGAGAGAGAGAGGGAGATAAAGATGGGAGGAATGAGAGGATTACAGCCAAGTTGGAGAGAGAGGGGGGGGGGGGATTAGGAGGGAGCTGTATAGGTGGGAGGATAACTTTCAGGAGCAGGGGGGAGGGAGCTGAGCCGCCCGCTGGGGCAGTTATGTAGCTCTACACGGCCTTATGCCAGTTGTCTTTCCTCGTTTCAGTGACAGGACCAGAGCCATCGGGTTCTTTTTTTTCCTCTGAGATATTTCTGTTCTCTTTTTATTTGCTTCATTGCCTTTGAAATTGAGGAAGTTTCGATTTGGATGAACCTGCACAGTTCCCCCCCCCCCCCCCCCCCCCCCCCCCCCCCCCAGCTCAGGTGTGTGATCAATTCAAGTCCTGACCTGAATATAAAATATACTGAGAGCTGGTGCTGGATATAATAAGAGAAATTCACTAATCGTTGATTTTGGCTGCTAGCTCCATGAACTTGCTCCCTCTCAAGGAGCTGTTCACAAGACATTTGCACCAATGATATCCATGTAATGATCTGTGCCCATACAGAAAAACTCACAGAATCAAGGAGATCTTCAGGCAAGTCTAAACGGAAACTCACCCTGATGGGTCGATGCTAAAACACCACTCAGCCCAAAGAGACGAGCAGGCAGAACCCACGGACGCAGAGTCAGAACTTGAGGTCAAACTGGAAGATGAGCGAGGTTTGAGTACTGACTTGACTGCAAGTGATCGGCAGTGTGTACCGAGCCCACTGAGGTGACCAGCAGGTAAAGAGGAGCGGGAGTGAGCGGACAGGAAATCCGCTGAGATCCAAGAGAGAAGAATTGTGACAATCCAAGAGCAAACATGACACACTGAAGCTTTTTCACTTCTTTGCATGTCGGCTCTTGTTTTGCATCTGAAGGTGGAGTCGAGCCAGCATCATTTTCCCTCTCTCTGCTGCAGTGAGGTCTGCCGAGGAACAATTATATCCACATAGATGATCTGCTCGGGGGAGGGGACACTTCTTACCTGTTTATTGTAAAGTGAAGTCTCTATAGATGTGATGTAGTTTCATCCCAGTGAGAACAGCTCCATCCAGTAAAGAAAAATGCTCTCATCACCGTCCTGTGTGAAATCCCAGACCGTCTCAACACACGGACAAAGTGTGTGCATATATGTGCCCCGAACTGATTGAACACCTTAATATATGAATTAAAAGTAATGTCCGAGTAATAGTTACAGACTTTAATTACAGATTCATTTTAGAAAATGCAAAGAAGGAATTAATGTCATGATTACTCGAAAGCTTTTTGTGAGACCTCTTACAAATACTGTGGTGCAGTTACCACCAACTCCCAGCAGGCATTAAACATTCTCATTAAACAGATATGAGCGCTGTATTTGTATTAAAAATAAGCAATGTTTTGCATTCGGATACGTTTGCTGTGCATTTAACCCTTTGCGTGTGCTTATTCAACTAGACAACGCCTTATTGGCTCCTTTTTTTGTCCTCAGGTTAAACATGCGTTAAAGCTGCACACTCCTCTTGTGAATCAGACTCTGAGTGTTTCATGCAACAACAACAAAAAAAAAAAAAAATCCCCAAACTATTTGATCTTTGGCAGAACATTTTGCTGAACCCCGATCACTCACTGTGAGAAGCTGATTGAGAAAATGTGTTTTTCCGGGACCTTTGAGTGACGCTGCCTTCCCTGGTGTGCAGATTTTTTCGCTTTTTCCGTTCATATTGGAGCGGTATGGGGAAGTCTGTCCTCTATATGAGTGATTAACTGCAGTTAAGTTTCCTGTCTGTCCTCCCGAGCTCACATCCTCAGTGGAGGGAGGAGGGAGGAAGAGACTAAAGGGGAGGAAATAGAAAGAGGACATAACATTCATATTTGGTTGAGGTGCTGTGATGGAATTTTATTCATATTTATAATCATTTTTACAATTAAAATTGTTATTTGGTTTCACTATATGATTATTATAACTTCTGTTAGATGAGGATCTATGAACCAAGAGTAAAAGTGGTCGCTTCATAGATGTGTGAAGACATATTTTTGCGTCATTTCAGGATGATTTCAGTGATCATCGGTGTCTATAAAGTTTATTCTTTAGTATGAATGCCACATGGGAGCCGGTCACAGTAGCATAATTTCCCTCCTTGCAGTAACAGGAGCACGAGGATGTCTCACATTTCAATCCCAGCCCCTCCAGGAGCCGTTAAGAGCGGGTTAATGACAGTCCACGCTTTCCTCCTCGGGCCTTCCCGCGACACGCTCAGGTCACTTGTGTTTTATAATTCCTACACATGAAGCGGCAGCAGGGGAAAAAAAAAAAAGAGTGAAGTAAGAAGAGAAAAGTGCTTAAGCAGCTGTAACCGTGACCCACATATCACCTTAAACCTTCCTGCACGGTTTATGCTTCTAGTACGTGCAGCAACACAATCTGCTGGAACTTCAAAGTAGAGGTTGTACAGCTGCAGCCTCTTACTATCGACGTGTGTTTCAACAGTGTTATTATCTGACCATATATCCAGAAAAGTGTGTAATGAGGACTCTAAGTGTAGTGTCTAAGTGCCTTGGTTACGTAATAAATCCATCTTTATCTGTAAGGTGCAGCGTAAAGGTCGAAATGAAGACGACTAAGATGACAGCAGAGGCTATATATCAAACAACAGAAACAAAAGCAGCCTGTTCATCAGAGCGTATTTCCTTTAGCAGCTGATATCGGTTTTTTATTTACAGTTTGTCTGGGTTTAATGAGTTATTGTTGCACCAGCAAAAACCAAAACCATCTGTTAATGAGATCTTGATTTGTAATCAGTGTTGCTGAATGGTTCAATAAAGTTTAATCAACACCATAAAAGACTTACGACACTCGCTGGTTACAGACTGTAACTTAACCCCCCTGACTCATGCAGTCTCTGCGGCACTCCGCTGCACTAAATCAGCAGGTTTTATTTGTCTCGGAGGTTGTGAGTGGGTGTTAGCGCTCCGCTATTTCACGCTCTCGGTCCAGCCCCAAACTCCAGACTCTGTGTGACGGAATGCGTCTTGAAAGTATATCAACTGTGTTTGCCCTATTAAATGAATAACCCGACCTTTGCAGACTGTGTGATCAGGGATCACACAAACACACACACGCCCACCGATATAACACACACTGTGAAAGGAGAGTCAGTGGAGAGTAATGGGAATTCATGCGAGTCCTCCTCTGGTTGGTATTTTTCGGTTCAGCTGTGCAGACGTGCTGCCAGGTCAATAGATTGAACGATATCAGAGGCTGCACTGCATGCAGTTGTTTTGTCTGTGTTTAAGATTTCAAACATGTGTAGTTGTTGTTGTTGTTGTTGTTGTTATCCCTTTCATCAAAGGGAAGTCTGTCTTATCAGGCGCTCTCTCTCTTTAGTCTGTTTCTTAAATCTACATCCAGCACTGTTCCTGCACCTCTGGCCCACATTCGATCTGAACCTTTTGCTCACACTTAGATTCATAGAATTAAGCGATTTGGCATCAGCTCAACTTTTACAGGTTTATTGATTTTGAGGAATTCAGTTTGGTCCGCTTTGGCGCCCCTAAAGATCTCTGAGTGAAACTGAACAGCAGTAAAACACACAGGGCTTGATGTTGCCAAGTCTGCTTATTATAAGCAACTTTGGGCTTCTTTTTCTGTGAAGTCGCTTACAAATGTTGTCATGCTTGGGCTGCGTTTTTTTTACTAGCTTGTTGCTTATTTAAGCTTACCTTGCTCCCTCTATGAACCTGTTTCTCTCGAAGTTCTCTCCAATAAAGCAAAACATGATAGTTTGTCCTGATGCAGGATCCGTTCACCTTTATCCTTTTATCCTTTTGGACTTGTTTCCATAGATCTGGTTGCTTGTTTCTCTTGGGAGATCTGACAACACAGGCAAGAATGGATTTCATAACATCAACATTGAAAAATGAATTGTGCAGATCTGCCCCCTTTTAGCACCCTATCAAGAAAATTATTTGCACTAATAATATCCCGGCACTAACACGCCCACAAAATGGTCCTGCTCCGCACAGTTTGCTCTGGTTTTTGCGTCTGAATTTGGAGAAAAGCTGAAATCTCTTATAGATACTTCATAGCTACCCCCAGCTGAGTGCAACGTGCCGTCCATTTGCGTTTAGAAGGATCACTAGCATCATTTTAATACACGGGTCTCAATAGGGTAGCACCACTGTCACTGCCTGTGGCTATGAGTGTTGGTCTTTGTGGATGAGATGGTATTTGCAACGAGACTCGGGAGGGTGCAATCTTGCACAAATTGTTGTATATATATCTCCAACTAGAGACAGAATTTGTGTAGAGCTGGTGCAACAGGCCCCTGAATCGTTACCGTGTAAGTACTGATGTGCTTCATGTTACAGTACTGGATTGAATTCAGTGCCTGGCTCAGTGAAGCTGAACCAGCACAGATGCTTTGCAACATGGAGGCTTGAATGTAGACCTCCCTGCAGAAAGAGGTGTTCCTCCCACTCTAAAACCACCATGCTGCACCACAACCCCTGCATACAATACACAGAGCAGCATCCCACCCAGCCTGAGCTCAACACAAAGGTCACACGGGGAGGCCTTTCTTTCTTACTAGAATCCAAAAAATATATTTTAAAGGGAAATTGAGCCACGACACATGTTAAGCTGGCTATTATGGGTTTCTTTCCTATAGTCTTGTTGTTGAACCAGCAGTTTTTGCAGGTCTGAGCAGGTCATAGAGCAGAGGGAGATCAGAGCAGCTCGAGTCATGCTAATCTGAATGACAGGGATAAGATTGTACTGATTACAGCACCGGCCCAGGCAGAACGCGACTGTATCGCATGCATACCTTTAAACCAGCCAGGTGATGATATGGAACAATTTAACCTTAAATATAGGGCTCAGGATCATGAATGCTGATTTCAGATATAACCAGTTTAACACACTACAGTAAACACAATTAGTTGGAAACAAGGTCTTGTGCCTTGTGTTTATAATAAGCTGTGTTGGTCGTGTTGGGCGGGAAAGAGTCGTTTGTTCGATGGATTTGACTTCACATTTTACACATATATCACTTTCAGAAAACCCACAGCATTCACGACAGATCAGAAACAATCCACATCCTGTCTTTCATGCTGTCAGGAATTATGAGGACGGCACTTGATTCATTGCTTCATTCAGGAAATCTCTTTTGCATAATGTTTTTTGATGGTATTTTAAAAAGATTCCATGAGGTTTGTGATTATATATCTAAAGTGGTTTGTCCTGTATATTCTGCTGAGGCTGTCTGTGTTGATCGTTAAGTGTGGTCCTGGCCTACTTTTGTATGATTTGTTGGTTTCCTTTAGCTCCGTACAGCATGTTTGAGGTGGTTGATCTTGGTACATGTAGGGCAGCGGGGAGGAGGTGTCTCTCTGAATGGCGGTTGTCTGTGTTGACAGTTCTCACCAGGTTCAATTCAGCTGACTGATGCTTTCCTATGTATCAGACTTACTGTGTGTTGGACAGTAGTTTACACAACTATTCCTCCAACCTTAATGACTGCACGGTGTATTTACCCTCTGCTCAAACAACTGACAGCAGTGTTTCCTTAATTAGCCGGGCAGTGGATGATTGCTTGCAGTCCTGAAGTCCTGCACAAACTTTTCAAACTTGCATTGCACTAACTAGAAAGGTTTCAGTACCGAAACTTTGTCAATAAATGTATTTTTGCATACCCTGGCGTGCAGGAGTTTCGCTTGTTCTTCAAATTGTTACTGTGGACACTCTTCTTTTTGACTCCTTAAATGAGACGATTTTTATGTTGCCATTCTCTTGCGGTGCTTAAAAAGTAGATTTGATTAGTGGTGCTAGAAAGGGAAAATACATTCTTTCAAGTATGTGCACACAAACTTTATGCCACCCCTGCATAAGTCAGTGCCCCACTTGGGTCACCCCAGTCAAAAAAGAAATCTGGGGACGTCCCTGAAAACAAAGGTAGAGTTGTGAAACTGTTGTAAGCTTGTAGCTTAGGAACAAAAGTCATAGGGGTAGACTTAGAAAAAATTATGGCTGCAAGGGTAAGATGTAGGTTAGCCGATCATGTACTGTACTTTTCCTATTTAAAGCTTATGTGAGGAGTTCTTAGCTGGTTATGAAACGTTTTTTAATAACCACCACCTCTATGCAGGCCTCTCGTGCAAGCTTGAGTCAAAACTGAAACTAACTCGCTCCCTTAAATTGTGCAGTAATGTATAAGAAACCCTCATATTTAAACTGTTGAAAAAAAGATTTAGTGTTTGCGTCTGTTGGAAAAAGGTTATTATGATAAAATAATTGGTTGGGTCTGCGCAGGCACACGCAAGATGTTCTACAGTACTACAACAAAAAATGCTTGTGTGGGTGCTGGGCATGTTATCTCTCTCTCTCTCTCTCTCTCTCTCTGTTTTCTGACTATATCCACTGTCTCATCTCTAAAAATAAAGGCATAAAAAAAGGCCAAAAATAAAACTTTAAAAAAAGAAATGCATGTGGATTTGGTCGTGCGGCTGATGTTATGATGATTTTAATCAGACCTTTTCATACTAGACAGAAGACTTCCTGTTTTTTTTTTTTTTTTTTAGGTTAAAAACCCTCTTGGAACATTCTGAAACTACAGAAGAGTTTACGTTGCAGGAGACTGAGTTTGTGGAGGGATTTAATCATCATAAACACCACAAACCACCGACGTTGTCAGCCAACTTTATGAGTGTTTGACAGTTTGATATTTCTCTTTAAACCAAAAGACCATCCCTCTCTTTCTGGTGGGCCATCTTACTGAAGCAAGTCACAAGAAAACAAACTGATGGATCAAATTTAGAAATGTTTACATAAATATTTGTCACATCATTTATCAATCCAAATCAACCTTCAACCAGGATGAACCGGACACTTTCACCATGATAGTACTGTAGTAGCTGTCTGACACATGAGGCCTGACCTGATGGATACTTCTGTGTGTGTGTGTGTGTGTGTGTGTGTGTGTGTTCTGCAGGTATGCTCCAGCTTTTCCCCATGAGTAAGCTGTGTAAGTTCTGCGACGTGGAGCCGTCCTCCTCCTGTAGTGGCACGGGGACCTGCTTCACCAACTGCTCCATCACATCCATCTGCGTGGAAGCCAGCGAGGTCTGTGTCGCTGTCTGGTAAGGTGCCCGAGAGCCGAAACACTGATACACATTGATATGATAAACAATCAAGAAACAGTCTCATTGTGAAACGCCCCTCCGCTCTCTGCTCTTCTGTTTGTCTCTTAGGAGAAAGAACGAGACAGACTTCTCCATCGAAACGATGTGTCACGACCCGGCCAGGTCGCTGCACGGCATTATGCTGGACGACTACAACAGCTCCACCTGTGTGATGAAGGAGAAGAACACGACGAGTGGGATGGCTCACATCTGCTCCTGTTCCGAGGATGAGTGTAACGACAGGCTGTTATTCTCCCCCAGTGAGTGTATGACAAGAACACTTTGTTGCCATCTTCATTTTTCATCCGTCTAACATTGTGCTTTGTTATGTTTTTTTGTTTTTCGTTAAGTTGTCCATTGTTTTTACTCTCTTTTGTTTATCACTAAATCATTGTTACCCCTGAGTTGTCATCTCCTCCTCCGCTTTTCTACCTCCTCCGCTTTCTTCATTTCTTTCTAACTTTCTCTTCCGACCGCAGACAAGGAAACTGTGTTTGTATTTTGGTAAATGAAACGCTCACGGCACTGTGGGTGCTTTTAAGGTCTCGCTGCTGACGCTGCTGTCCTGTGCGCAGTGCGTCATCGTCACAAACGGGAAGTGGAAATGGGGTGTTTGTGTGACATGTAAACAACGCTGGGGGAATCCTCAGCGCGGTCACGGACTCTCAGCTGGGAGCGCTCCGTGTGTTTGGCTGCTGCTTCTCATGCTGCTAAGAACAAAAAGTTGGTGTCTGTCTCAGCCTCTGAATGTGCGTGTGTGTGTGTGTGTGTGTGTGTGTGTGTGTGTGTGTGTGTGTGTGTGTGTGTGTGTGTGCATACGTGTGTGGTTGTGTAGGCCTGACACGCCGGAGAGCTCAGACATATGGTTTCCTGTCTGTGTTTAACTCAAATCAGAAACATCTCCTGCACATGGTGAGCAGGCCCCATCGACACAGAACACCTCTGTTGTGAGCGCCAGAGAGGTAGACTCAGCCTGCTTCAATCGGGGGGAAAGTCATTTACAGTATGATCAACACAGGGGAGATGTTTGTATCTTTTTTTTTAATCTGCTGTACGTATAAACTAAAAACGTGTGTGGGAGGCCAAAAATGTTTAACCAGACAATCCTTTCTCAAGACCTCAGGTTGGAAAACATCCTCCTGGTTTTGAGGCCCTGCGTCCTGAATTCACTGAAAATGAACAGCTGCTCCCTTTTTCCGAAACGCGCACTTTAAATCCTCTCTTCACCAGACTTATTTGCATCTTACCACTTATAGACAAATTCCTACGGCTGGTCTGTGGCGTGCGGTGCAGGCCGCCATTACTGCGGTGGCATCTCCTCGTCTGCTGCTGCCTGCTGACTGCAGGAAAACAGCTTTCTGAGGTGGATTAAAAAACAAAACCTCAGACAGCTGCTAATGAAGGAACCTTAACCAGACAACCTTAACAATATTTAGATTTCACATATTAGACGTCTTTTACAACAACAACGACCTGGTGACATAATGGAGAAATAAAGGAAAAACTCAACCGCCACATAGTCAACGCTGTGTAATGTAACGTTATTCTACAAGCTAGTTAGCTAGAGTAGGCGCATAATGACGTGCATTTCTATAGATATTCATTAAGCATGTTTTTTTTTTGCTGATGCAGCAGCTCTTACCTGATTATGCTCACTAATAGAGAAATGTTTAAATGAGATCATTTCATTAATCGCCTGGTGATGGACATCTAAACAGATCACTCAGAGAGGACAGATTGCTTATAATTATTATATTATTGTCTTAATCCAGCTCTGAAGAACTTCTTCATCCTCTGCACGGACAGTGAATGTATGTAAAGTGTCCGGTGTGTGTTTATGTTTATGTGCTCGGTTGTTCGTTTTGGTGCCTGTTTTGACGAATGTGAGTTCGTGTGATTGTGATTTATTTTTGAAATTGACCTGGACACTCTGGGTGTTTCCTTGTCTGATTTCCTGTCCGGCTTGATCTATCCTGTCCAGCCTCACGCATGCTTTTTTTTTTTTTTTATCTAACCTTTTTTTTTTTATTTATTTAACCAGGTAATTAACCCATTGAGATCAGGATCTCTTTCACAAGGGTGACCTGGCCGAGAGGGCAGCAGCACACGTCATAGTAAACATTTACATGATAAAGAGACAGTATACAAACAATAAGTTCAGAGAAAACCTCAATCACAATGTGCAAATTGGTTTACAGATAGATAGATAGATAGATACTTTATTGATCCCGAGGGAAATTCAAAGATACTGCAGAGTCGTGATCATGGGTTAGGGTTACAATTCCGACACACAGGCACTGTCCAATTGTCTCGCTTGCAGCTATAGCTCTGTCACAAAAAAAGACCCGCAGCGTATTTTGAAACAGAGCAGAGCGTAGCGGCACCGCTGGCACTCGCCAGAGACGGGCTGCGGCGCTCGCTGTGGCAACGGGAGCATTGACTTGACAAGCAGTGAAAGGCCCTGTAGTGTGCGCCCCGCTGATGAACCGTGGCGCATAGTGTGTGAAAACTGGCAGTAAGACAATCTCGATAAGAGGCAGCACAGGCGGCTGCTCTCTCTCATTGAAAGTCATTGTAGTTCGCTCATTGACCGTATCGCTCTCTCCCTCCATATCACTAATGGCAACTTTTAGCAAAGTAACAGCGGCAAAGAAAAACTTCCTTTAACAGTCAGGAACCTCGTGTTGAACAGCCGGCTGAGACTGTGTTGGGCTTGGAAAATGGGATAGAGGGAGATGCAGAAAGAAAGAGATAGAAATAGACATTATGAAAATAATACAGACATGCTCTCTGGCAAAAAAAAAAAAAGCTCCTCACACTGCTGCATCATGCTCCCTTTACCACGCTGAAATCCTTCATCGCCGGCCTGAAAATCTGCTGTTTTTAGTTACAGACACCAAATGCTCCCTCTTTACAACACGCTTCATGTTCTTCAATTTTGGGTTTGTTTGTGTTGCAAATTGAGGACAACCTCAGGGGCATGCTTCAACCTCAAAACTACAATTATGTGGGCAGCAAGTTAGCGACAATTAAAAATGTCATGACCATGACTAGCAGTTATAGGCAGTGTTTTCCAGTCACTGCAAACAGATCACCACTACAGTAAGTTTTATTTCTGAGTTCTGTCTTACCTGCAGCACACGAGTCATCTCCACTGTTGTCAGTCTTTGCTTGTCCCTGCACTCTGATCTTTTTTTTTTGGTTCCCTGTGTGATGGACTCTGTAAATGCTAAATGGACTTGAGCTTGTCTGGCACTTTTTCTAATCTTCTGAGCGCTTTTTTTTAAAACGCAGGTCACACCTGTCCATCCCCCCCCGGTTAGCACGCTGCTTTGTAAAGTGTCCATCAGGATTAGCGTATCCCATTCGTGCACATTCATACGTCACAGAGGAAGCAGTAGGAGTAACTTGCGGTTAAGTGTCTTGCCCGAGGACACGTCGGACATGTGGCTGCAGCAACTGTCTGTAGATAACAGTATGAAGAAAAACGACCAGAGAATCATGGGAACTGTTAATTTAGCCTTTCATGCATTTGATCTGTTGAGGATGTGTATGACAGTTTTTTGTAAATAATAATCCTATCAGTTTATATTTCTGGTTGAAAACACACACACACACACACATACAGAGGACTGAGGGTAAGGGTTGTGGTTCCTTCCTCCCATTGAGGACGCATGCAGCAGGAAGTTCTTGTTATTGTTTATTGGACCACTGCCACGACATATTCCTCCACAAATGCCTCACATTGTTTCTCCCCAGCGTTACATTCCTGCGACGTGCCTTGAATAGTGCTGGGGGGGGGGGGGGGGGGGGGTTGGGTTTATTGCTTCAGTGTCACACTTGTTGATTGTCATGAGTGTGAGTGTGAGCATGTGTGTGTTTTTGCATCCAAACATGTGTTGTAAATGTCACCACGAGGGAGTGAACATTGTGATCCCACTGCTGCAGATGCTAACGGGGCTTTTTGGGATTTGATGGACGGCTCTCAGTGGAAGCACGTCAGAAGTGAGTCTGATGGGCAGATGTGTGCTGTGCTGTGCTGTCAGTGAGATCAGGGATGTACTGGACGACATTATGTCAGTGGAATTGTATTTGGCTGTTGGAATACAAAGCTTCAACTATTTGTTCCTTTTTTTCATTTGTAGTGCCACAACAAAGTCCTTTATAATGCTAAATGAGATGCAAGGTTTATCTAAAATCAGGTAACAGACATTAAAGGCTTTATATGTGATGTTTCGATCCAGCAGATGTCGCCCTTGAGCACCAGCATGAAACCAAAATGACTCGCGGTGCATTGTTGTGTTAGCATGCTAATGCTAGCGATCATTATTATGCTCGTATCTTCACACTGCATGTAAATTTACCTGAAATGAGCGTGATCTAGAAACACAGTTAAGCAGTGAGTACAGTATGTTATTCTTCTTTTCTCTAGTCCCTCAATTAAACAACTTTTATACACGAGGGGAGGAGTCAGCCGACCGTCCCGGCGATGTAAACAAACTGAAGATAGGACTCTGAAAACTCTGAAAACATCACAGACAGTGGGACTCGGGTGTTACACCCATTGTAGACAGTCATGACTCACAGAGTTATTTTCAGAGGATATACTTGATTTCTACATTTAAGTGTGAAAAATCACACAATCACATATAAAGACTTTAAACATTTACAAACAGACACTTAAACATTTATTTTTCATTTCCATTTTGTTCTACTTGTATCATTAACCAGAATCATTCTAGTCAGATGGTGAGATGAAAAAAATGTAGCAGTTCAGCTGTGTATTAGGGCAGGCCAATTGTAAAAAAATGCTTTCTTCAGTGTTTTTTTACTGTTTGTTATTACCCAGTCGTTGTTTTTCAAGAGGATTGAGAACTATGCAGACAACTTGGTTCCTGGTAAAAAAAACAACAGACAATAACTTTGTGAAGTCTGTGCAGTATGTTGACATGCAGGGTTAAGTCCTGCCGTCCTGGTTGTCATGTAAACAAATCCCCTCCCCTCCTGCCAGATGGGTGAACAACAACTTTGGAGAATGTCTGGGGCACCCAGTCCTTAAAATTTCAGGAGTCCATATGAGAAAACAGCTTTGGTCAATTGCTCTGTTTTTGTTCTTTGGAAGACGAGGACTTCAGAGTGATTCTGCTTCCAGTTAAAAAACCTTGTGAATGATTAACACTGAATAACTGATCGCCAAATTCTTTGAGGTGAAGCTCGTGACCTGCTGGTTGCAATCACAGAGTGGAAATAATGGATGAAGCCTGAGTGACGTCACCCATCTGTTACTGCAGAGGGCTTTGGAGTCCCAGTGACGGGGGTCTCTATACTGAAAATGATGTCCCACCCTAACTTTCAGTCAACCTAACGACAGGCTGAGAGCTGAGGCGGGTTTTAAGCCTCCTGACACAGCTCGCTTATCAATTAGGTCAACTAAGTGCCTTATTGTGAAGAACGCCACCGTACAGTGTGTGCAAATCGAGACATGCGCTAATCAGACCAATTTCATTTTTTTGAACCAGGCTGTAAACATGCTTTTTCTGGCATTTATGAAAGGGGTGTACCAGTGACTTACAGTTTTTCTGACGTTAGCCCTTGAGCACCAGCATGAAACCAAAACAACTCGCGGTGCACTGTTGTGTTAGCATGCTAATGCTAGCGATCTTTATTATGCTCGTATCTTCACACTGCATGTAAATTTACTTGAAATGAGCGTGATCTAGGAACGCAGTTAAGCAGTGAGTACAGTATGTTATCCTTCTTTTCTCTCGTCCCTCAATTAAACAACTTTTATACGCGAGGGGAGGAGTCAGCCGGCCGTCCGGGCGATGTAAACAAAGTGAAGATAGGACTCTGAAAACTCTGAAAACATCACAGACAGTGGGACTCGGGTGTTACACCCATCGTAGACAGTCATGACTCACAGAGTGTGAAAAATCGCATATAAAGCCTTTAAGGGGGAGCCATGGCAACACTGTGAATAAAAAAATAATAATCAAGGTTACTTGAGAAATTTGAGAAAAGGTCAGACAGAACCGTTACTCTGTAGAAAATCATCATATGTTTCGTTATTAGAGCAAACACTTTCATAGTTGTTGAGTCTTGGTTTCATTATTAGTGCTAGGCTAGGTTGAAGTGTTGCTGCAGCCAGAACCTCATTTGATTCATTTTCAATCAAGAAAATAGTTAACACATTCTTTTTAGATCGTTACAAAAAAACCTGCACGTCCTCAGTGATTGTTCCAGGAACACAGAAACTGATCAGAGAGGATCCTCCTCACTCTGAGAGACCTGGATCTGTGTGACACAACATTTGTTTCACATTAAGATCCTGTAAAGAGGATTTGGAGCAGACTGCCGCCGCCTCTCAGCCAGCATCAGTTACACATGTGTTTTGGAGCTCGTTTCAGAGGGAGAGGCAGGCATCGATAGTAAATACTGACTTGTCATAGTAACATGCTATTTGTTTTAGTGCTGTATTTACAGCTGTGCTCTTGTGAAAGTCGGGTTTACATGCTTGGAGGCACGCTATGTGAGGAATGAGATGAAGGTAGAACTAATTCATTCCTGACTGAGATTCCTCGACTTGTACTGTCTGTGTTTTTATTTTTTGCACAGATGTCGCCTGATCTCCTCCAAGTCATTTCATGCGTTATTTTGAAGCGTCTCATGGTGAATGAAAAGCTTCCTCATGAAATAAAGAGTTTTTTTTTTTTTTTTTTTGATGATTAAGAAGGTGAACGAGTGATGAATAAAAGGAGAATGAATAAGAAAGACTTCTTGGTGCAGCCTGCAAAGAGGAAGAGGAGAAGAGGATGGATATGCAGCTATAAATGAAAAAGTGGCTCCTTGCATGTTCCAAGATCTGTTTTTTTTTTATATGCCTATTTTTTACAGTTCCTCCTTAACTGTGGAATCTTGGCTCTCCGTCAGTGAGTACTTCAGTAAGACTTCTTTATAGAGAAATGACTCAAACAGACCCACTCTAAGCTGCATTAAAAGAAGAAAAAGAAGGACGTGGTGGTACAGTGAACATGGGATGAGGAAGCATAGAGAGAGAGAGAGAGACAGAACCAGAGAGACAGAGAGGTGTTAGAGGGATGGAGTGAGGCAGTCTGGGTCTTAAGTCTTGTGTGCTGTTACCATAACAAGTACATATGTGAGTGTAATATTCACTTTTAGCCTCCCTGTGGTTGGATTCCTGCACACCACCATAATATGATACCAGCCTGGATAAAGGCGGTTTATTTATATTCATTTGGGCAGGTCAATACTGCACAGGGGAAGACGGTAAACAACTTTTTTTTTAAATGAAGGTCATGTACTGAATGATTAAACCTTGGATGCAGTATGAGCTCAAACAAACATTAAACTATGTTCCAAAGCACTACACACAGGGGCTTATCCAGAGGGGCAGACTGGGATGGCATGGGCACCTGTTGAAATCTGATTGGACACGCCTGTTACTGCCCAAAAAAACTAAAGTATGATTGGCTCTGTGCCCTGTCAGAAGCGGAACTGGCTTGCTAAAAAAAAAAAAAAACAGCTATTTGGGCTGTGTTCAAACAGGCTGATAGCCGTCTTTACATTTATGTATGTTATATTTCCTTTTGTTGTATATAATTAATAGTGACTTAGGACTCACATCTCTTTTTTGGGGACCTTTAAAAATGAAGCATGGAAATGGAAAAGCCTGACCTGCACCACCTGTGGCTCATATGTACCATTGACAATAAACAATACTGAATTATCCGCTTAATTTGAGCCTCCCACTCATACTTTACACGTTGGTGATGAAGTACTTGAACTTTTGGAAGGTCTTGATCTCGTGTCTGAATTGAATGCATTTCGACTCGGTCTTGTCTCGGTCTCAGTCATAGGGGACTCCAGGTTTTGAATTAAAGGTCACATATTATGCGAAATACACTTGGCCATGTTTTTGTAACACTGATATTTGTCCCTAGTCTGTCTACAAACCCCTCAATTGTAAGAAAAGTCCATCCTCTACGTCTTTTTCCCGCTCCACTTCTCAGAAAATGTGTGCTCAAACAGGCCGTTTGGAGATTCCCCCTTTGTGACATCACAAAGATCAGTGTGAGCAAGATTACCACTAATGTATTCGTCCACATAATGACTGTGATCAGAAGGAAAATGTTGCTCTCTAAAATGCTACCAATAATTTAAATGTAGTCCTCGGTAACAGAGTGGATGGAGACGACACAAAGAGAGAGCCTGTGTGTCTCGGACTGTAGATGTCTACAAAATCATCAGTAATCAACTCGGCTTTCTAAAACCACAAGGAATTCATTTTTAAAATTACGCCCTCTTTTTGAAAGCTAATGGTGTCTCGGTACACTCTGTTCTATATATTTTCATAACTTATCCTTAAAATGCAGATTTTCTTTTCTTTGACTCATCCCTTCAACCTCTACCGAGATAAACTCATTTACTTTCTAAATGGTGTCATAACAGGTAAAGCCCCATTTTACGTTTCATGTTCATGCATTTTATGATTGATTTTATGAGTAATGTAACTGCCTTGAGGTCAGTCATAGAGCCGCTACAGGAGTGTCTTATCACCACATTTCTGCACGCCGTCATAAAACTATCACATGCTAGACATGACATCATCCTTCACCTGTTAGCAGTTACCGTCTCCATATCGCTGCTGGACTTGGATTTCTGCAGGTCTGCTGGCTACACATGGGCATGAAAGCTATATTTGGAAAAAATGTAAGGATATCGGACATCTTTACATGTGAACTGGATTTTCCATGATATCACCAAGTCATTCATAAAATCAGAGGAGAAGACGTCACTGCCTTTAGGAGAAAATGTTTGATCGAGTCATGCCATTTAAAGCCTCGTCAGAAGTGTTAAACTGGAACGGGAGAACAAACTGGTACAGTGAACGTCTGTTGGAAGTGTGCTTGAACCGCCTCGGTGTTTATAATGGCGTCCATGTATTCGCCCATCACCCGTTTGGAGCATGAAATCATGTCTGGCTCTGTCATTTTCCGAAGCAAAAAGTTCCTCTTTAATATCCAACTCACAACTTTATTATTCGCCAAACACTGTGAGGATCCAAGAAATTAGCAAGTGGTTAGAGCATTAAGAGTGTGTGAGTCAGAGATGGCAGTGTTTGAAATGCCAGCATTCACATCCTGAAACACACACACGTACACACACACACACACACACACACACACATAGGCGAGGATCCCTCTATTAGTCTGAATGATGTGTCAAACCTCATTGAACGCTGCATGAGAACACTCTGGCGTCCTGATTGGAAAAGGCAACATGAGTCTATTACCAGTTTTCCTTGGCAGTATGTTTGGTTGTGTTTCTGGCTCAAACACGCACATTTACACACTGCAATCATGGCAGAAAAAAAAAGACGGCAAGGGAATAAGCCTAAAACCTCAAGAACCGAGAAGCAATCCTCAAAACTTTACAAAGTAAACTCATGTACAGACACCTGGAATTTGAGCTGCACTGTCTGACTGGCTGACAGTCTTAATCAAAACCCAATTTACTACCAGGCTTTGAAGTCGCCTCCTTAAATCTAAAAATGTCTGCGTGCATTCGTGTCCTGTATTTTTGATTTATTGCATCCGCGGATTTGCCAAAAGCACTTTCAGAAAGATTTACTCCTTAAAAATCACACACACACATACTCGGCCACACAACCACAAAATGAAGATATTATCCATCTCACTGTGAACATTTCTGTCTCGCATGATCACACAGCAGCCTGGTACATGATAGATTTAAGCGCAATGATCGCTTTAAAAAGAAAGTTTAAAGCACATGAAACAGACAGTTATGTAGCGGTATAATTATATTAAAGTTGTTGCTGTGGGCTGTCTAAAATAGCAGCCACACTTGGCACACATTATATAACGGTTAGATCAAGTGTTGGCATGACGAAGATAGTCCTAAATGTTCAGTTTCACATACGTAGTAATTACTGTAAGTCTGTGATGCTTCATGGTGGCATTGCAACATAACCAGTTCCCCCGCTAGTCTAAGTGAGCGAACACATTGGAAACCCGTGCTCTCTTACCTTGCTTGGGAGCACTGGCCCTGTCCCTGTCCCATGCTTCGGAGAGGTGTGCTTCGGCAGGTTCCAGTTCACGCACGAGCACGAGCACACGGGTACACAACGATGACAGCTATCGTTATGGAGAAATCTGGAGTGTTCTGGATGTATCTGACTAACGTGACTCAAAGTAAGCAACAAAGTCAGCAAAGTAGCTGTCATGTTCTCTGTGTTGTTCTCCGATGTGCAGACGCGGACTCGACCGCGCGTCCCTTTTTTAAAAAAAATTCTCGAGTCCGCCTGATTGTAAACTGAGCATGCTTCATAATAACATAAAGCTATGCATGTGCTGTATTACGATGTTATTTACAAGAGATAGCCGCGCTTAGGCCCGGTTTGTCTTGGAGCAGTGTGAGTGCAGGCCGTGCAGGCCAGCGGGGGAATGGGGGGGGGGAGGGGGGCAATCATGTCTAAGCCTGGTATGGGACAACTTTGCTAGTGTGCGTGCGCCCTAAGCCTATAGCAACATAACTAGGAGTTGGTCCATACCTGCGCCAGCCCTAACTATAAGCTTTATCAAAAATGAATGTTTTAAGTCTAGTCGAGGAGAGGGGTCTGATAACTCTACCTCCCATTGTATATTATTTGTAGCTTTTGTGACATGAGGTCCTGGCTTGTCTATCTATAAAATACTTGAATGTCACAGTTCAACACTAACTCCCGCTATAACTTTCCATCAGCAGCTCAGTTAATAACTCCTATTTGACTTCAACAACCATTAGCATTCTAATGGCCCTTTAGAGGCCGGTCAGTGTTCAACTGAAGAATCTTTTCAGATTGAAATGTGGTGTGAAATGTGAAATGTCTTCTTCCAAGTCTAGTTCCCATTTGGATTAAACTTTAAATCTGATAAATTAGATTTTTTTTAACAAACAATATTATTCATCAATGTATTATAGTTTTGATATGTCTCATAACTTCTTGAACCTTTTCAGGGCTTCACATCATTCTCTCATAAGAACTTCAAATGTGGAAAATCTGAACGCAAACTACTTGCAGGGTGGTTTGACTCCTTCAATAGCCAGTCTTAGGCCTGAGCTCCTCCGGCAAGCCGATGTGGCAGCCTCGCTCAGAAGCATAATGTTCCCCTGAGAGACTTAGTGAGACACACTTTGAAAAGGTAGCCAGTCAGAGCAGACCTCGCTGGGCCCTTGTAGACAGGCTCTCGACTGTTTTTTGCCCGACACTGGGGCTCTGAGGGTTGGCTGCCGTTCTGTCCAGGCTGGCAGTCGGACTTAGAGGAGGTAGTTAATGCTATAGCTCATGAAGCCATAAAGGCAGATCACACTGCTGGCAGTGTCCACTGTCGGCCCTTTTAACTGAGTACACAGTAAGCTGCCTACTGTGATCACAAAGTACAGACACAGACTCATATGTGCATGTATCTTTAAACTCATTTTTACAATGAATAGAACATGATTTACAGCACTTCATGGAGCGAGGAGCAGCATGTTGTTTTCATAGTACAGGCCTCGAGAATGACTTCCCTGTGGTGGGTGTGCTTGTGTTGGACTGTGGCTGTTTGAGTAGTGGGAGGAAATTGCAGTTTGTTGCTGCATGCGGCACCCGAAACACACATATTGAGCTGTGTGTCCTTCAAAGACCCGTCTTTACAGCTTCACTTTGAATCAGCTTCCTACGGGAATATTCATTTAAAATGAGAAGAGGAGAGATGTATAAGATGAAATACAGATATGTGTAAATGTAAAAGATGCTATCTCCTGAGCGTGCTCTCAATCACTTCATCTGACACCTACCTTGTTTCCTTTAAAATTAAAAATGTAATGTTTAAACGTTTAAGACATTAAAAATATCTTTCTAAAAGCCAGTCTTATCACTGATGACTCATTTAGAGGCATCAGTATTAATGTCTGTCTGTTTCATAACCAGCTGAAATGTCCTCGTTGTAGCTTTAAGTAAAAAAGTAATTTGAAAAAGGATGATTCAACTTTGTTCTCAAAGTGCTGTTTGGCCTTTTATTTGAATACTGCTGTTTATTAAGACCAACACGATGTTAGAAAAGGTGACAATGTGTCACCAAATCAAGCAAGACTGACATCGGATGGATTTGTATCTAATCATAACTTCTGTGGGCTGGTTTACAAATGAGACCTAAGTTGTGCCGAAGGTTGCCATGTATGCTAAAACCAACAAAAAAGATTGTTTGAAATTGTTGAAAACATAGATTTAGACCACCCAAACCTGTAAACCCTACTCTACCTAATCTTAACAGCAGCTCCAACAGCTTTAATCACTTTCTCTTTTATAGAAAGGATTTTTAATGTTCACTGGAAAAGAGTTTTTATTTGCTTGTGTTTTAGAATGACTGAAACCTCTTGCTCTTTAATACGGCACTCAACACTTATGTCACTTTAGCTTCAGATAGGTAGCAAAAAAACGTACGCACACGGCGACCAAAAGTGGCATGACAGCAAACAATTATGACTCATATTTTCAGCTGTTAATGCAAAAAGTACAACCTATACACCTCTTCATACCCAACTTTTATGACTCAGTTCAAAGTCTGTTTTAATGTCACAGAGAACCAAATGCCTTTTAGCCTGAAGATGGGGGGGGGGGGGGGGGGGGGGGGGGATTTTATGACCTGCATTTGGCTTAATGTGAATCTGGAAAGCAGTAAATGCTGCTGGGATTGCCCCCGCTGCTTGTGAAAGGTGTATGAGTGATATAGTTCAGTGTTAAACTTGCTTATTAATTGATCAGTGTTTTTGGAGCCAAAATGGGGTTTTTATCTTGTTGTTATGTAATCATTGTATAAGACCCTATGTAACATAGTGGGATAAGTATTTGCATGTTATCCCAACATGGAACATCAAGGAGTAGGCTTGGCATGGCGTGAATAAAGCCAAGGCTCCGGATGTTTGGAGCCTGGTGTGTGAATGAAGCTTACAGTTTTTGATGGAGTCAGTCTTTCTGAGTGTTGTGAGGTCACAATTTTGGTGAATTCAACCTGTTTATGTTTAATAGTTGTATGTGGAAGCAATGGAACATTGTCCTGTATGGATTGGGCTGATGATATGGTACATTTTAAAATTAAACGATAGATATCTATTTGGAAGAACATTGGACATGTTTTAAGCCTTTTGGCCTCATAACCTATTCTTAAATCCCATCCTCTGCCTTCCCTTTCCAGTTGTGGATCCAACACAAGATGATCCGTTGGTTTCTGTGATCCTGGTGAGTCTGCTGCCCCTCGTTGTGATGGGGATCATTGTCGTGGGGATGCTCTACTGGTACCGAGCCTATCGGCAACGCGTGCTCAGCCGAGAATGGGAGAGCAGCACCAAGAAACGCAAGCCAAAAGCGGGGCTGGACTGCAGCGACGCCTGTGCCATCATGATGGATGACGATAGGTCCGACAGCAGCTCGACGCACGCCAACAGCCTGAATCACAACACTGAGCCGCTGCCTATAGACCTGGATCTGCTGGTAAACAAACCTAGTAGTAGTTTTGTAGAACAGCTCGTCTCCAAGACATCCTTCATCAAATCCTAACTTGGCTTCTTATCCTGTCACAGGTGGGAAAGGGTCGATTTGCTCAGGTGTACAAAGGTAAGCTGAAGCAGACCACGTCGGACCAGTTTGAAACAGTGGCTGTGAAGATCTTCCCCTATGAGGAGTACGCCTCCTGGAAGAATGAGAAGGACATCTTCTCCAACACCGACCTCCGACATGAAAACGTCCTCCACTTCCTGACAGCAGAGGAGAGGAAAGTAGAGAAACAGTACTGGCTCATCACTGCCTTCCACCCTCGAGGAAACCTACAGGTGAGACCATCGCCATACCAGAAGTACTTCACTATGCACAGAAAATTTCTGCTCAGAATGTATTTTCTATTTGTATGTTTTAGTTTGAATTTTTCTTTTGATTCACCAATCATACACCTTTTCACAATGCTACAATTTCCATCGTTCCCTCTGCCCTCCAGGAGCACCTGACGCATAATGTGATCAGCTGGGAGGAGCTGCAGGTGCTGGCCAGCTCTTTGTCCCTGGGTGTCGCTCACCTCCACAGTGACCGCCTCCCCTGTGGACGGCCAAAGGTACGAACAGAGTTTTTTGTGCACATGACACAGCTAGAAGAATGTGTACCAGTGCTAAAAAATCTGTACCAACTTTGATAATCACATCACATCTTAGAGGAATTGACTCAATGTCCACTTGTTAACTAAAACCTTAAGAGTTTTAAATCCAGTATTTCTAATGTGCTTTAAGGTTGCCATAGTCCACCGAGACCTGAAGAGCTCAAACATCCTGGTGAAGAACGACCTGACCTGCTGCCTGTGTGACTTCGGGCTGGGACTCAGTTTGGACAGCAGCCTGTCGGTGGATGACCTCGCCAACAGTGGACAGGTCAGATCAATAAGTGCCTCCCCTAATTTTGTATTTTATTTTTGCAGGATAAGCCCCTTGAGATGTACCAATCTCGTTTTCAAGGGGGGTCCTAACAGAAGACAATTTACAACATGATGAAAATTGACAACAATTCAAAAGAGAAAGTACAGAAAAACAAATAATAATGAAAATTATTAGAAAAGACAAGACAAAACAAAGTGGTTGCAATACACAAACAGACAACAAAATGCAACTCACCAAGACAAAGGAGAGAATATGAGCGGATCCAAATGTACAAATACTGACGATCACAGTATGTGTCTTAGCAAGGCCCTAAACTTTTATCTTTTAGCTTGACCTGTATGCACAATGATCCCGAAGCCATTTTCAAATATGCACTCCTAAAAATGTGTAGACAATTTAAGGCGGGCTGCCATTCAAATCAACGGAGGCAGATGAGTTGCATGACAGTTTTTATAACCTAGCAACAGTAACCGCTGTAGAGAAGCGCTCTCAAAATTGAGGTTGTGGGCGCTGCAAGTGCACGGGACACAGTTCCTTAACGGACTGTTTCTGTGGGTCAGAGGATGTGCACTATCGATCAACGTGGTCATTCAGAATGATGTTTGTCCTCTTGTGTTTAAATAATGAGGTCATTGTTAAAGATGTCATTTAAATGTCGGTCATTAGAAAGGACAGCTTTGACAGTGGATACAAACCTAAGTGCTACTGTTATCTGTTCAATGTGTTGCTACAAGCTGTAGGGTTTGTAGTAAGAGTGTGTTATCTGCTGTTATGGTGACCTTCTGTGTTTGTTGTCATTACTTTGGTTTGGTGTCTGCTGAGATATACCTGACCGTGTTTGTTTTGCCTTCCTCTCTGCGTCCCTCTGAGTGTTCATGACAGGAGAAACCGGACAGGTGATCAAGGATGAAGGGAGGGGTAGGGGCTTTGTTGTGACATGCCCCTTCCTCAAAGTAGCGTTTAGCTCGTTTTTAGATCACGTCCTCAGTGAGTCATTGCTACACAGTCCCTGTTGTTTATGATTAATGATTCACTGGTGTTAAATGCAGCAGCGACGGGTGAGACGATGTTGACTCATCTGTTAAATAAACACCCGTGACCCCTTTGTCCACCTACACTTTGTCCTCTACACTGAAATCCTTTGCACTTGTTCATCTGTGGCATCATTTTATGCATTTATATGTTCAATGGTTGTGTTCCAATTTCAATTCCTAGATTCCTAGCTGGTAGGTTGTAATATGAAAACGTCTATGTGACTGTTTAGGAGGACAGCAGATATTATTTCAGCAAGGTTACATAGCAAACTTGTGCCATAAAGATTGTGCAATGCAGAAAAGCAAACTAGAGTTCCTTAAGAGTTATTGAAGTAGATATAAGTCAGATACTGACTTACAGTAAGGGCTAATTAGCATTAGCACCTGGCACTATTATGCTAATTATTACTAACTTGTGCTAAAACATTACTATTTACAAGTTCCTGACGCTGTTTCACATTATCACCTGTTACCTGCTTGTCCAGCACCATGTATGTTAAGCATAGGGTGTACATCCATGTGTGTTAACCACTCCTGGTCACTCTGCTCTGCAGGTGGGCACAGCGCGTTACATGGCTCCAGAGGTGCTGGAGGCCCGACTGAACCTGGAGAATATGGAGTCCTTCAAACAGACCGACATCTACTCCATGGCGCTGGTGCTTTGGGAGATGACATCAAGGTGTAAAGCTATCGGAGGTCAGTACATGTTTCCACACAACAGACAAAGATAAACATGTTTTGTCATTGTTATTTCGGCGCTTTCGGGGGAATGAGTCACACACATGAATTCCTCAATCTTGAAAACACGTTATGAGTTGAGGGTTAATCACAGTGTGCAGGTGCATAATGCATAGCCACACCATCATGGATGCCCCCTCTGCACAAGCTGGACTGTGCCTCCCCTCTTTCGCTTGAAGAACAGGGCGTTTGACTTTCTGTTAGGAAATCAGAACTCGGGTCACTTTCCACTTCACCTCAGTCCATTCCAAATTAACTCTGAATCGGAGAAGTAGCAGCGTTTCTGGATCTGGATCTGGTTTCCCGTGTGCATTGCATGAGTTTCAGCTAGCATCTGTGAATGCAGCAATGAACTGTATTCACAGTAAATAGTTTTGGAAGTGTTCTTGAGACCATACAGTGATGTCTACTGCTGAACTGGGTTTGTTTTTAATGCAGGGCCCAAAGATCATGGCCATTCCAATATTGCTTTTTGACCTTGACCCTGCATAGAGAGATTTCTTCAGATCCTCAGAATTGCTTATTGATATAATGTACTTACACAAGTTTGCAATTTTATGTTTTATAACATTATTCTTTTTAAAGTGTTGCACAGTCTTATCATTTCACAGGCATATCATTTTACGAAAACAATAACATTCAGCTCAGTTTTAATGAGTGACCTGTTGTCTTTGCACTATTTCCAATTAAATACGTTGTTTTTAATGTTTGTCACATACTGTTTTTTCCACATTTTATACAAAATCCCTTTTTTTGTTCATTTGCACTTGGGGATCTGTGTATTAAAGTAATGATGAAGGTTAGTTATCGATATTCAAATTTGAAAAATCCATCAGCCTTTTGCACTTCAATCGGAATCTATATGACAACTTAAAGAGTCCATTGCTCAGAATTGTAAAATTTAAAGGAAAAACTTTCAAAGCAACTTATGACAGACGCCCAGTCTAGACAGACATAGATTGAACAGGCAGCTCCGTATGCAAGATATAGAAACACATGATGTGGATTACACATCACTCCACTCCACTTAGCCAGAACTAGTCAGCGTGACGCTTTTGACAGCAGAATGTTTGCATTACAAATCTGACTTTTCCTATCCTCAAAACCTAAAAGAAAATGTAATCGGATACTTCTTTTTACATTCTTTGCATGCTAATTATCTTAATTAAATCTGCATGCAGCTACTGCCAGTGTGCCTTCATTGTGAACTCGTTTAACCCTGTGTATTTATGTGACCTACAGAGTGCAAGACAGGAGGTTCAGGCTGGTGTTTTTGTTAAGTAGTGACGGTGGGTTTGAGTGTCAATAGTGAGTCTGATGGTCATGTCTGTCAGACGGCACCTCGACCTCAGCTCCAGGTCTGCAGCCGGAATCTTAGGAATGTCTGATATGTGAGGGAGACAATCTCAACCCTGCTGTTGCCCTTCTTTGGGCAGGAAATCAGGGAGAGAGAGAGAGAGAGAGAGCAACAGTTGATACTGTACCTGTTTCAGCTGGCTCTACATGTGTCAGAGTGTGTGTGAGTGATTGTCTATGTTCATGGAGCTTTCAATGTCCTCACAATAATAAGACAATAACAGCACAAAGGTCTTTAATCCTCAGGGTAAAGTTAGTTTGAGCGCCTGTAGAGTTTCATGTTGTCCATCTTAATGCACCTCAGTCAAACACATCTTTGTGTTGCCTCAGATAGTAGTTCACTATAATTTGTATGAACATTATTTTGACCCATCAGGTGCAATTTTAGGGTGTTTTTCCACACATACACAACCTCCTGAAAATCTCACAAATATTCAGGGTGAGCTGAGTGTGTGTGTATGTAAACGGACATATTTGTCACCCAGACTTTTCTCGGCTTCTTTTTTGTGTGCGTGTGTGTATGTGGAGTGTGTCCGAAACGGCAACATGAGCTTACAGACTGGGACACCAGTATTACGCGGTTGCGGAATCATTGCGAACGTACAAAGACGTGATGACGGCTGAGCTTAGATACGGCATTTTTTTGAGAATAACAGCAGTCTGAAAAGGGGCTACTGTAGCTTTAAAGGAACACACAGCTCTGGACTTTAAGTTCAGTCTGCTACGCTACTGTTGAAAGTACTGAATAAAAAAGTTCAGATTGAACATGGATTTTTTTTTCTCTTGTAAGAACTGAAAGTGAAAGCCCTGCTAAATTGATACTATTAAGGTCTGTGATATTCTATCTATAATAATGCAATATCTCAATTCACGTCTGGATTCATCAGAATTTGCGATGACTTGGGTATCAAATGGGTTGATGAGATGGTCTCTCAACCCTCTAACAAAACTCTGGAGTGGACGAAAGGTTTCAGAAAAATTGCCCTCAGTTGTGGAATTGAAACTAAAATTGGACCTCGCATAGACTTTTGTACAGACACACATGGACACAAACTTTTCAGTTTCCTCCGGCCTACTCTCCTGGGAGTAGAAGGAGAGTCTGCTCCAACTCTTTCTCTCTGCCTGGTTATTTCTTCTCTGGACAGACTGAGACATTTAGAGCCAGACAGTCACATTCCAACACACACGTGTGTGTGTGTGTGTGTGTGTTTGTTTATTTCAGAGAGAGGTACATAGAAATAGAGGACGAGAAATGGACCTCAAAAACAGACGCCCTTCATCTAAGCTTTTGTCTATGTCTGAATCGGGGTGTGTTTGTGTGTGTGTGTGTGTGTGCCTCCCCCCGCAACAACAGGGTGCAGAATAGATAGAAATACTACCCTGTGCTGGCGTTGTTGTTGTGGTCAGTTATAGTACATTCTCAGTGTGTGTCTCTGAGCATTTTATGTACGTGTCCTGAATTAGCCTGGAGGGCACGGCAGGTTCTGCCCCTTTCTGTCAGAGGCTCCAGAAGCAAGACGGTTTTTGGCAACAGCTGGCGCGGGGGGGTGAGGGCTCTAACTCTCTGAGGCAAAAAGGCTGAGAGACATTTTACATGTGAAAGAAATATTTGCATTTAGTCGAGGGAGCAAAAAGATGAGCTGTTTAACTTTAATGTATTAGAAAACGATAAGCGACATTAGCACGGATACCAACAGGGAAACCCAGAACAGACAGTATATGATACACACAATTACTGATTGTTTACCACGCAAGTTTGAAGTACACAGTTTAAGGAGCGGAGTCACTCGATGTTGCGATGAACAGCCTTTTAAACACCATCTGTCTTGAGTCTTTTTGGACTAAAATGGAAGTCAATTAATCTGATGCAGCACTGGTTGTGTGTTCCGTCCTGTACTCGGAAAGCAAAATGAAAACAACCCGAGCTGCGCTGATGTTAAACGTTCACAGCGCCGGCCACAAACCTGCAGCTGCAAGCCAACAACTCTCTCTGGAAGTGGGTGGATGCTTCGTCTGCATGGAGAGAAGGGGTTTTTATTTTGATTAGAGGGCGTGTTTCATTAGAGCTTATGCAGCTTTACTTCTTCTTCTTATATGTTTCGTGCCGCAGCCATGTCGGATCAGTCTCATGTTATACGCCTGTGGAGAGTCTAAGATCTTCTAAGACGCTGTGTTTCTTTCGAGATAGCAGATCCCAGACAGTGTAGGCAGCTACAGAGGTTTCTGCTAACCTCCAGGCCACAAGGGTTTCAGACAGATAATCTGAAAAGGAAACTGTCGTAAACCACTCTCCGCCCCATGGATTGGATATACCAGGTTTTAACTACGAGCTCCAGACAGTGCAGGGAAAGTGAGACTGAGACTCCGGTTGCAGTCTCTTGTGAAAATCTGTTCTCAAACCACAGATGAAATTCTTGTCATAGCTTTCAAATGTCCAGAGTTGCTGTAGAGGGCGCAGGCTGGACTTCTCATATAGACGACTTCTCTGTAGTCCCAATATCAGTCGGAAACAAGAGGACAAGTGTAGGGCCGCAGGAGCCAAGTCTGCATCAGAGCGTGAAATGAAACCTTTTCCACTCAGTTATTTCTTATGTATATAGGAGGTGCTCCACCTCTTTTTTATTTCGGTTTTTGTAACTTTCCCCATTTTGGTTTTGCTCGCTTTTCACGGTTCTGTGTTGCAGCTGTACCCAGTCCAGGAAAAAAAGTGTGGTATTTATACCAGCTCCGCGGCAGGAGATCTAGACAGCAGAGAGCTTGAGGACAATACCAGCTCCGACTGGCATAAATAACCTCCAGGGGAATGGGCTGGGCCCGGCTGGGTCCTGTTTTAAAATACCAAAAAAAAAACGAGGGAAGTTCCACATGTAAAAAACAGGAAGTGTGGGCCTGTAGAGTCAGCTGATCCCAGCCCCCCCCCCCCCCCCCCCCCCCCCCCCCCCACACCTTCCTGTTTGGGAGAGTCACTCCAACCTTCCTGCTTCCTGTGTTTGAGGACGCAGCGGTGTAGACCATGGGGACCTG
The DNA here is from genome assembly GCF_963584025.1 of Labrus mixtus. Classification (NCBI taxonomy): domain Eukaryota; kingdom Metazoa; phylum Chordata; class Actinopteri; order Labriformes; family Labridae; genus Labrus; species Labrus mixtus. Next base: position 3,216,647 of record NC_083622.1, on the reverse strand, counting down.
AAACTACTGCAGCTTTTCCTAGATTTCATCAGTCCTGCAAATTAGATAGATGTGCTTCTCAGTTTTCCATTTTAGGCTTGGGTGGAAGACAAAGCGGGTTGTAAATATGCACTTGATAGGTATATGCATACAGTAATAGGCTTTAACACACTCGAGGGGGATTTCAGTAAGGATGGATTGGACTGCGAATAGCTCAAAGAATTGTGCATCAGTTAGGTCCTCTATTCTCTAATTCTGCTCCGTGTCAAGGTCCACTTCACAAAGAATATTGCACTAATGACACTGAAATTGCCCTGCGCAGTTTGCTCTTGTTTCGCTTCTGATTGTGAAGTTAAGTTGTCAGCATTTTCTCTGTGCAGTCGAGTCTTACAGATGTGATACGACTCTTGTCTGGATGACCTTCACAAGGACCCATACGGTCTTCACACTAGTGGACAGAGTGTGTGGATGTGCCGGATGTGTAATGAATTTCTGATGTAACAATAGTAATGGCAGAGTAATATTAACAGACTTTATTTACACATCATTTATCTTAAGATCATGCAGAGGCTGAAGTGCGGCCCTGATCACTGGAGGGTTGCATGTGAAAACCCTTACAGATACTGTGATGCAGTTACCGCCGACGCTCAGCAGGTGGCGGTAAAAACCGTCGTTTGTGAATTTGATGGGTTTTTTTTTACGAGGTTAATTTTGCCAAAGGCACTCATTTAGCCCCAATTCAATACATAATGGCTCATTGAAATGTGCAAACAACACTCGTGCACAGAGACTTACTCTCTACATGTTGTGGTTGATATTAACCCTTTGCGTGTTCTTTTAGGATAAGGCGTCTGTCTCACTTGCACAGTTTATAAAGCTGAGCTATCCTTTTGTGAATCACACCCTCAATGTGCCATGTCCCAGTATGAGCTAAGTCATCAAAAACAACATATTTTGCAAGTTGCAAACTATTAGGCACACAAAAAGTTGAACCAACAGGGTTCCCCCGTGCACGGCCAACCTACGTTCTGAGGTGCAGGTCGGTTTGGGGAATATACACTCCTTCCAGACGTTCCTAAATATCTTATTTCATATAAGCTTCATCTTTGCATATATGTTTTTTGATAGACTGTGATATGCATTATCTCACGTTGTTTTGATGCACGCTATGATTCTCATTTGAGCCTACGAAACAGAATATTCTACATTGTTTGGTCATGTGACCATATGTGTTTCACACACGTGTATGCCCATGTAGTTATGCAGGGTGAGCCTGCAGAAGCTAGAGGTGAGTTTTATAAAGACTTTTTAATTAGGTAAACTGTAAACACAGTTAGCCTTTTCGTTTATTGAGCCTATTTATCCTTTATTTACATCTAGGATGAGGATGAACTGATGTGTTACGTAACATTATCTCAGGTACAAAGATTGGCCAGAGCTGCTAACGACAGCTGTTTGGATGAGAGCAGCTCAACATGTTTCATTTTTATCTAAATGGCCATCAGGGTTCCCCGTGCGCAGCCTAAACACGTACAGAGGAGCATACTGTACCATGAGAAATAAATCAAAAGTCTGTGGCACACTGAAAATAAGTTAACTGTATTTTATTGTGAACACGTTTCAGTTTAGTTTTATTTTTGGGGTGATGTTGAGTTTGAAATTCTTGATTCTGAAGCAAATGTTACTCTGACTTTTTCCACTTTGTCAGGAAGCTTCGTTGAATACTCCCCGTTACAACAGATATTAACTGACTGTCCAAAGAATGTTAGATGCTGCCAAATATATCACAAGCACACATGGGTGAAGAATAATCAGTGTTTGAACGGATGTGAAATACACGACGTTAAAATGGATGAAATCAATAGAAGAAATATTCTTAAGACTATTTTTTGTAAATATTTGAGTATCGTGTTTGTAGCTCGGACAGGAACAGAAAGAATACTTTGCAGTACTCATGTCTCATTTCGCAGCAACTGTGAGATCCTGAGAGCTTTCTCTTCTGGGCTGAAGACAGGCTGCAGCTGTTGTGAGTTCAATTTCATGAGGTCTGGACTCAGTCCCAGAACTTTGTTTTTCATTTTTCATGGTCTCGATGTTAGCCCCTCTCTTCTTCTCTTCTACCTCTTTAATAATCAATTTAGAGGGGGGAGGGGGGGGGGGATAACATTGTGATTTGCGCGTTTTGTACGACCTGATGTTACGAGTTATTGCTTGTAAGCGGAGGCTGATGGATGTTTAAAGAAGCATTCAAACTTTAGATGAAAGAGGGAGCATTTTTCCTACTATGGAGACATCGTAGAAGACAATTTATTCCCCGCTGTCAGCATTATTGATGCCAGAATTGAACACTGGGGTTGAGTCATGTACTCTTTCTGATCACGTTTACTCGGCAGGACACCTGTTTCACTTAGTCACCTCAACATTTTGATGAACCAAACCATGACATGTGAGCTTGCTTTTTGGATATTGTGAAATTAAACAGGCTAATCTACATTTTGCTGAGATCGTGTCTTTACCGGGGAGTGTAGCAAATGACAATGCCAGTGCTGGCAGCATGACATCAGGTGATGATTTGCAGTTCACATCTGAACTGTTGTGTGTTTGTGTTTGTGTTTTGCAGAGGTGAAGGACTACGAGCCTGCGTACGGCTCTAAAGTGCGAGAGCACCCCTGTGTGGAGAGCATGAAGGACAACGTGCTGAGAGACAGAGGCAGACCTGAGATCCCCGACAGCTGGCTCAGGCATCAGGTGAGACACACACACTGAGCTGCTACACTGGAATCACATTCACATACTGACACACAGACACTCACTCTCACATCGGTATGCACTGATAATGATAAAATACAAAAACTCTTTTGGTTTGTGGAGCAGATATTTTGGAGACACAGTAACACTCCTAGCTGCAGGAATTTAGTAAAAACATTGTAACATCTCAAATCAGTGCATGAAACCAGACACAGCAATAATGATCAAATCTGGTAGAGCAACACAAATATACAAAACATAATGGTATGTAGCATGTGATCAAATAAAGTAACAGCAAAATGCATACTTCCTCCCTGTGACATGTCCGTGGTGTTCCTATGGAGACACACCTGACCAGGATGATACAATGCTCCGTTGCACACAGATATGCACTAATAGAAGGATATAGTATTAAAGGGGGCTAAAATAATGACTTAAGATTGGTTAAAAAGCATCTAATAAGTCAATTGAGGGAGTGCCATTCAGTATATGCTCTTCTCCTCACTGTACAGGGCGTGGCAGTGGTCTGTGCCACCATCATGGAGTGCTGGGATCATGACCCCGAGGCCCGACTCACTGCCCACTGCGTCGCTGAACGCATCACAGAGTTGGAGGACGAGATGGACAAACTGTCCAACCGCAGCTCCTCAGAGGAGAAGATCCCCGACGAGCAGAAGATCCCGACGGACGTGGAGATCCCAGAGATGGTGAAAATCACAGAAATACAGGACATCATAGCCGTGGACTGCTCTGTCAGCGACGAGAAGTGAGAGGAAGCTCTGCGTACATGGATTTATCACCAAGGGCACTTATTTTACTTCTATGGGATTGAAGAGAGAAATCTCGTCTCGTGATTTCCAGGAGCTGAGCTCCTGAATCGCAGGGTTTTTAAGTTTTGGTTACAGTGTCATTTCTTATTCTCACCCAGCAAAGAGGGTCTCTGGGTTTTGCTTGTGGACTTAATCGCTTCTATATTGTAACTACTTGCCTTAATCAGCTGAAAAGCTAAAGAGCCAAAAAGCCAAAGTTAACTGGAAGCTTCCAAAGATGTGCAGAGCATGGAGACAGTATTTTTTTTTTAACAGTCAGACAGGCTTCTCTCTTGTTACGAGAAACAAAACAGGGCAATGACTGTTAAACCAAAGACATTGGATGTGCACTTTACCAAATGAGCATTGCAGATATGAGTCTGTTTATATTGTCATGTATTCTGACACGTTGGAGTTGAAGGGAGTTTTCTCCGAGAAGTGTCCTTATGTGTTTGACTTGAGCCAGCAGTGATGTGCCTAATGAAGCTGTGGGCTCTTTACCCAGCAACAGGAATCCAAAGGAAAGTGTGTGTGTGTGTGTGTGTGTGTGTGTGTGTGTGTGTGTGTGTGTGTGTGCTTGTGTACGTGTGACAGTGTGTGTAAAAGGTGTGTTCAGACTAAAAGCGTTGTAGGTTTTTCATGGGGCATGATTACATACAAAGGAAATCACAAAAAAAAACAGACAAATCCTGTTGAGTTGACACGAGGTCATGCTGCAATGTGACTAGAAAAAATGATCAGCCATGAGATTGTGCTGACAGAGACCCCCCGTCCTGTTTCACCAGCAGGGACAGAGTTGGCAGTAGACGAGCGTGAGTCAATAAACGAAACATAAAAAAAAAAAAAAAAAAATATTCTGCAATCAATTTTAATTTTGCCTGTTTGCCAAAGAAAAAAAAGTATTTGGTTTGGAAAGTCTGTTGGTTCTCTTTCAGTCGTTCTCTCAGAGACATCACTTTGTAAGCGTGCCTTAGTGGGCGGGACTGTCTCTCCTTCCCGTCGTGATGTCAGGGCTAACGGTTGGACAGGAAGGAGATCCCTAAAAAAAAAACATGTATGAAACATGTTTGAGCATAAACAGGCTCCTGCCCAGGTGAACAGAAAGCTGAGAACAACAAATCCAGGGGGAAGTTATTACTCCACAATATATTAAGATCGAGCATATTAGATTTCTGCATCTTCAGAATGTCCCATAATTGTTCCTTTAAACCTCATCAACTCAAGCAGAGACTGACTTACCGAAAAGGACGTCAAATTGGTCAACCTTAAGTGGCTTGTGCAACAAAGCTGTGTGCAGTGTGCACCTTTAGACAATTACATGAAGCCAGTCATGACCATCTGTAAGGGCCAAAGTTGATTGTGTCGTGTTTCTCGATTCTGCAGTCAAACTCTCACAGGTGACATAAAGCAAACATCCTCTTCTCTTTTGGTCTGAACACAGTGAAACGTGTGTTTTTTTTTTATCACCCAGCTATACTTAAAAACCTTGTTTGCCAGAAAAGGCGAGCACAATGTAAATAAGACAATAACTGTAAATAAGAGAGAAATCAGCCAAAAAAAGGGAAAGACTTCTTCCTCCGTCGTTTCTTTGAATTCAGAGATGAAAAGTCCTCATGGAGAAGTATTATAAAGCCATTTTCTATGTTTTCTGTCTATATCAACAGGAGTGTGCCAAAGATATTATATCCTGCCTCAATACGGTTTGTGTCATATGTAAAATAGTGTAAATCTTTTATGAATTAAAGATATTTCTGTATACTGAGGTTCTGTTTCTGCTCATTTTGTGAGTCATCTGACCTATATGAGTAAAATGTGACATCACATCTTCGACTTCAGCTTTTATTATTATCCCAAAGGAAATTAGCTCTGCAGCAGGCGTCAAGACACGACGGATACACATAAAACAGCGTCAGAGATATTAACACTGTCACTGCAAACCCTACCCTGGGATCATAGCTGGTGTAGGGCTTTCAGCCGTCTGCTGCCTGGGGCATAATTGGTTGCGGCTGCCAACTACGATAAGGGAGACAAACCTTACCTGCTGCAGCCTTGCTTCACCAACGCGATACGGCGTTCTCTGGATCAGCTCGGTTCCAACGCGTTCTCCTCCGAGTCGGATGACAGTTCAGTATTATGACATAAACACACGACAGACTTTGTTACAAAGAAAACGGGGGAAGTCATAAACAGTCTCTGGTCCAATCTTCCATGAAGCATCTCACAGTCCCAAACATTTCTTCTCCTTTGCACACCTGCCCGCTTCAGCTACTCAAAACAGTGGCACCCCAGCAATTGGCTGTACGACCAGGCAGGAAGGCCCACCCCCCTCTCTAGTTTGACATCCATGCAATACAACATATCAAGGACAGTGTTGCTGTAACAACACAGACACACGTACATTTCACAGCTGAAGTGAAAAAAACAAAGGAACAGTTTGGACACAGCACAGAAAAGAGTGTTAAGTCGAATAACGTGCTGTTCACTAAAGGTAAAATAAATAGATAAGACAAGAGAAGAATAAGTAATCAATAAATAATCAAGGTGCACATTCTTAAAGGGGACATATTGTGAAAAAAATCAACTTTTAAAGTGTTTCTTTTAAAGTGTCTACCAACCCACAACATGTGAAATAAACCAATCCAGTCCTTTGTTTGTGGTGTGCTTAAGTCTTACAACACAGAGAAAAATGCTCTGTTTCAAATTTGCTCAACTTGTGACATCACAAGTTGGATTCTGGTAAAAAAAAAAATACCCTCCCCTCCCCTGATATCTCCAAGATGTTGCACACCTTCAACGAGGTCATCTTCCTCGAACACAATCGCAACGGGACCTTTTTACAAACAGCATCATTCAACATAATGACTCACATCATCTTTTGCATTTCATAAAAATCTCTCAACTTAACGGTTCATTTTAAAAACTGGGCATAAGTAACTTTCTCTCTGCCCTCTTCCTCTGTGAATTATTTCCATTTTAAGTTCATGCTATTCTTGAAAAGGTGCTTGGATACCGTGTACAAGCACCAGAATGAGCCAAATACTCCCCTGTGGACTCGTCCTCAAAAAGAATTCAGGCACTGCAGTCTATGTATTTTAATGTATTTATTTATTAAGGACAGTGCACATTAATCAACATATCAGCAATACACATCCATGTAAATATGCCCGAATTAGCTCAGAAGCTACATTTCATCCACAGTCCTAAGGAAGGTACTGACAAACCCTCACAGGACAGTCTACAGGACAGCCAATAAAGGGACTCACAGACAGTTTTACATACAAAATAGACACATTTGTTAGGCCTACATATAAGAAATAACAGACACACATACAACCAGCCAATTAAATATGCAGGATGAGCAAGAACCCCCTGTGAACGGGCCCCATGAGTGGAGACAGATATTATATAGTAGTAGATGACTGGTTCCGTATTTGAGTTTTGAGTATCAGGTCACAATCCCTGATATCCACTGATAACTTCTTCAAGGAATATATGCCTAAAACAGACACCAGTTTTTGACTGAAGTCAGTTCTATGCTGGGTTTCTCCACTAGGTCAATGAATATCCGACCACAGTAACTTTGGCCACTATCTGATGTACATCCCTTTGGATAAAAGCGTCTAATTGTAGAATTGTTGCTGGATCATTGACCAACTTGAGCTGACAGTGAGGACAGGTCAGGAAATCTCATCCCAAAGTTAAGGGGCTTTTCACATGCAAGACAACGTTGGCTGCAAAAAGAATTGGAGAATGCCCCAAATCTTCTGATGTGAATTGACAGCAAGGTAACTTTCTACCACCTGTTTGGCCCCGCCTTCAAAACACATCATACGTGTACAAACATAAAAAACGTGTGTGTGTGTGTGTGTGTGTGTGTGTGTGTGGTGCAGACATACCTCTGCGGACCAGAGTTTATACCAGAGAAATGTAATGACAGGCCTGCTGAGCCCATGAACCATGTTACAGGGAACAGAGGGTACCACATCACATGTTCTCTCTCTAACACACACAAATACACACACACACACACACACACACACACACACACACACACACACACACACACACGTGCACAGCACTGGCTCTCTCTTGTTCTTTCCATCTTACAGCTCAGCTCTCCTCCTCAGGTCTTTGTTGGTGTATTCCTGGCACCACTGACTCTCCTCAGGGGCAAACATCCCGTGTCCAGAATTACCTCCTGGCCTGTTTCCCTCTCTTTTATAGGCCACAGTGTTTTGTATATAATCCAGAGGCCTCTGCCTGCCTACTCTCTCTCCTGGTAAAAAAAAAAAAAAAACACCAGCCTGGATCAGACTTCCTCTCACTGTCACTGTTTCTGCAGATTGTTTCCAGGTGTAGTGCACCTGCCCGTCACAGATGGTGGATATGGGATTACATCCTCATTTTTCCACCACAAGTGTTTAGCCCATGAAGCGAAGGGGGAAACAAAACAATGACATCACATCCAAGATAGACTTTTGTGTCTCTCTTCAGGTTGTAATCACAGGAAAAATGACCACACTGTTTTATTTGACTGCAGTCTGTGTGAAAACAAATGTTCTCTGTCCTTAAATAACTTTCCATTGAGCTCCCAAAACCTCACGACTGCTACGGTGAGAGACAGAACATGTCTGCCCTCTTGTGGACAAAACCCAACCAACAATCTGTCTTACTGTGAGGTTGTTTTTGTTCCTCTTTACAGCACACATTTGTTGCTATGGAAAAGTGCTCCTTAAGTGTTATACTGTCCAAAAGCAGAGTGCTGTGATGGGGTCGACATCAAAGGTGCCACTTTTTTTTTTTTTATTACAGCTCTTGTCAAAGTGTGTCCTACATTTCCAACCAGTCTGAAGCTATTTGAGACATATTCGACCTGCCTCTATGTTTCATCATGTCACAGTATCCCTCAGTGGTCACAGAGATGAACGACCACCTGTGTGATGCTGGGATGCTGCTGAATCTGGAACTAGGGGATCTGGCAGAACTCGGGGGCCAGGCCACAGATCTCATTAGATCCATTACTCAAACCAAACTTTTCTTTTTAACACATGATTGATGTTCTCAGTTTCTCACCTACTTTTGGTTAACGCAAAAAGATGGTGCCTCACTATTCAGCTATGTTTGAGGTCTCTGGATGTGGTAAAACACAATAGAGTCACAGATTATTTCTCTAAAATGCTTTTGTGTAAAGTATCTTTTTGGACAACTCAAGAACTGTTTTTTACAAATATTCTCCGTATGAACCAAAATGACCACTAGAGGTCACTATCCACAAACATAATCCCTCTTTCAGTTTAAAACTTTCATCTTTATTGTCCCTGAGGGGAGATTTGGTTTGCAGCCGGGTGAAAACAATATAAAACACACATTTAGAAACTCAGACAACAGAAACAACATACAAGTTCATCAGCTAACAACAGGAAACTGAGAATGTCTGAAAACGTCCATTCATCCGATAATTTTTGAACCTGTTGGACTTTGTTTTTGGTCATCCGTATCTCCTTCCTGAGGTCATGAAGCTCAAACTCACCAAACAGAGGATGTCGGGGACACTGTAAGATGTCTCGAGCCTTTTAGCTTCAGCTCTCTTTCTGAAGGTGAGAGACAGATCAGGTAATTCAACCCCAATGATTTTACCGGCAACTTCAATAATGTGTTGAAAACAGTTTTTGTGTCCTATTGATAGATTACCAAACGAGGTGATAAAGCAGAATGTGAGAAAAGACTCCACTGTGGAGTTATCTACAAAGGAAAGTGATTTGGGTTCTTGTACATCAGTCGGCACATTTTGGATCATATATTTTTGTGAACCTAGTGCCATGTAAGTAATCTAGTCCTCGCCCTCAGTCTGTCTGTATTATGATGATACATGTGAAGTTACTGTATTAGGTATTTAATCATTGTCCCTTCTCTGAAAAGGTCATTTATGAAGTCAGATTGTTTAAATCTTTGTAGCCTTCTGTGTATCTATCTTCAGTGAACAAACCAGTCGGGTCACATAGTGCATGAAGGGTTGTATGTTCAGGTCAACCTTTCACACCCTTTGATGTGACGTTCTCTCGTTGTCCTGACACAAACTTTTGCCTGCAACGTGTGGATAACGTGTGTGGTTTACACAAAGCACGATGAAAAATGTATTTATTTATTCATTTGTTTGTTTATTTAACGTGGACATACAGTAACATTTAACCATGCACAAGTTCCAGATGCACTGCTCTTAGTGTTTATAGCAAAATGCTAATTTGCAACACCTGTCCACGGGAGGACTTTTAGAAACAACAGAGATAAAGATAAAAAAGGGTAAGAAAAAGAAAACAGTTATAAATACATGGCAGTTCTGAATGCAGCAGGGATAAAATACAGTTACAGAGAGAAAAATATACGAGCTCATGTGCGTTTAGGTGTGAGAACAATGTTGTTTCTCCTTCAGCCATGATTTACTACCTTTGTTAAAAACATTTAAACTGTGTGGCATTTTCAGTTCAGTGGGCAGACCATTCCATAGATTAGCTCCAACAACAGAGAAGGCTGATTGTCCAAATGAGGTTTTTCGCACTGGAATGCAACAGTTACCACTTACTGAAGCGCGTGTGTCGATTCGACTTGAATCCTGACGTCTCGTTACAAATTCATCAACCAGAGAAGGTGCCAGACCATGCAGACATTTAAACATTCATTTGAGGTTGCAGTAGCTAATGAAGTATTGTGCACCTCTAATACACAACAATGGTGCCATCTTATCGTTTTTTTTGTCCATGATTTTTAATGATTGGTTATATAGGGATATGATTGGCTTTGAGGTTGTTTGTGAGGCTTGAGACCAAGAACTGATGCAGTATGATAGATGTGATAATATCATAGCATGCATATATAGCTGAGCTGAGGTATTTTCTGATGATTCTGAACCGTCTGAAAAAGATGGTTCATAAAGCATACATCACAACTGAGTGCAAAGTTTGTGTATCGCAACAACACAAAGGAGGAACATTTCAGTTAAAAGTCAGGTGAATCAGAAACAAATCAGTGTCACACATGCATTCCTGAACATTTCTGGCAGGCTGTTCTCTGAAATCTTTCTGATTTGCTCGTTCACATTAGCGCCTCACAGTAGGAGACTATCCTTGTTGGGCAAAGGGGGGGGGGGGGGGGGGGAAGCAAAGGGGGGTGGGGGTCCCAGGAGGCAAGACATGACAGAAGAAGAGCAAACACAGAAGTGGTGTGAGAAGCTCTCTGAGTCTGACGCTTCTAAAAGTTTCCCCTTTATATCAAAGCTACCAGTTCAACATATCCGCAATAACAAAACAGCGTAGAAGAACATGCTGGTGAAAAAGAAAGCATGATAAAGGTGTTTCATTAGGCGCAAAAAAGATTGCACCTGTTGCATACATACAGTCAATAGTCATGTACCGGTTGCATCATGGATATAAACGTCGTCACCACCGCCACCCACAGCAGATCACCCCAACTTCACGCAGGAATTTTCCTAGCGGGCTGGCAGAATAAATACTGGGTGAAATTGGAGTGAAATATTTGGCCGTTTGCGTTCACACATGCGCTCACCCAGAAAATGTCAAGAAGTTTACAAGAGTTTTGTGCGCGAGTGAAAAGCTCAATAAGAATCGTCTTCTTTCCTTTGCTGCCATGAGGGCATATAGTATGCTGCTGTGAAGTACTGTCAGGTTACAACGGGACTGATAAGAAAAAGCTGTTAGATTAAAACGGCCATTTGAGGCTGGCTTCTCAGAGACCCCTGTTAAAATGTCCAACATCACAGCAGGAATAAACATCGTCACAACCAGGTACTAAAAAGGCTTTTGGACTCCAGAGCCTACTCACTTTTTTTATTTTCAAAAACGTAGATAAAAATCCAGATACCGGTCATCTGTCTGTTTACAATAAAGCTGCAGCAGGAGAGGGTTTAAGCCTGGCTCTCAAAACTTGTGACTTGTGCATTTAGAACGGACATGAGAATTGAAATGATCTCCTCTATCAGACAGAATCCAAACATTTTGAAAATGCTGACTATGTTATTGCCGCTCTCCAACACGATACAATAAGGTGGCCGTTACAGTCTTTTATAAAAAAATATGGGAAAAATGTCAGCTGTCCGTCAGTCTGCTGTCCCTCAGACGTCATGCTCACTGCTCACTGCCTCTGACAGAACGCTCTCCTCAGCTCTCTGACAGATCAAACTGCTCAGTCAGCTCAGCTTCAGCCTGGATATGAAAAGGGGGGGGGGGGGGAACAACTACAATATGGATACACTGCAGTGAACTGTTTCTGTCAGATTTGCCCGAGGGCCAGAATGAGGTGATGTGTCCTCCTGATTGCTCTATTCGTTTTTCTTGTATGCACGCAAACAAGTTGGACTGGATGGACTGGCGTTTCAGAGTAACTCAGATCTGGACATAGTTGTTGTTAAAGGGTTTTATTGCATGTGTAGTATGTATAACATGCCTTAATGGGCAATATGTATGCAGAATAATCAAGTACAGTAAAAGGATGAATCCAGGACCTTGTCTTATAACCGACTCCAGCGGTGTCTGCCTTCTTTTCAGGCTTCAGAAGAAGTGAAAACTGAGCGTGAATATGCAGATGACAGACATGTTGAGCCCCAGTTTAGTCTCTTTGTTTATTCTTTTCCATTTGATTTATGCTTTTAAAAGAAAATCTATCATGCACTAAATATGTTTGCCAGTCTACAAGGCTTTTCTATTATGATATATTCATTAGTGTTCGGATAATAAGGGTTACTTCTGCATTAGTTTGAGCTCACTTAGAGGGGGGAAGGTTGAATTAGAATGTTGTTTATGTTTTCCTGAGTTGCAGAGGTGCTAAAAAAGCTTGGAAATCAACGATGCCTTAAGCCCCTTGTTTGGGTTCAAGTCAAGCGCTAACTTTCAGTGTTAAATTAAGCCAATGTGGAAGTGCAAAAAACTACAGTTCCTGGAGTGTCCACTTGAGGCTTACCCCAATAGATCTGAAAGTCACATTAGGGGGGTTATGAAGACATGAATTAGGGGTTTCTGCTTCAGTGAGGGATGGTCATGGTCGAGAGATATGTTGTAAATGGAAGAAGTCAGATTGGGTGATGGATTTGATGTGGGAGTGGAATGAGTAAACCACATGTTAAATTGTTTTGTTCTTCATACAGTCGATGTATTACAAGCAGGCCACCGGTTGGCCTAGCTCGTCTAAAAAGGGGGCTACAGTCCTTGAAGCAGGTGGCCCGAGTTTGAATTGGACTCTGCCCCTTTCACCACATGTCATTCCCCACTCTCTCTCCATGATATCTTACTCTATCCACCTCCTGTCATCAAAATAAAGCCCTAAAAAATTACATTTTCACAGTTTAAATGAAAAATATGGCCTCACCTTGAGTCAGAGGTGTGTAATTGTTCATACGACCAAATCAGTTTAGTTTTAACAGAAGTAATAGATACATCCGTTTAAATGTATTGTGACAGGCTTCTCTGGCTCTCTGGCTCAGTAAGTCAGTGGGAGTTTAAGAGACTTACTGTCTTTATAGCTTTAGGTAGGATTAAAAAGTGTGTGTGGAAGCAGTTTACCTCTTATCAGATAGAACCGCATAAACACTCGAGGTGCTGATGCCTAGTAAAGCTGCTGCTTTGGAAATAAAAAAAATAAATGACAGTGAAAGAGATTGAAGTGGAGTCTGTCAAAATAAGGATAATCCTGAGTGGGTATTCGTTCATTCAAATACAAACACGAATGTGAATGTACAGTAATCACACAGTTTCTATTTCACTTGATGCATTGTAATAAAAGAGGTGTGTTCTGGTAGATTTGTAACAAGTGGTTACAAGTGGGTCATTGGCTTAATCCTCGATTAAGCAGGTATAAATAGATTTTTTTCTCAGTAATTTTTGTGAAAAATTGGTTTGTAAATCATCTCAAAGGACGGACGCAAAAATGGGAAACAATTATTATTGAAATTGAGAAAAAATGGTTGTTGCATTTATTTTCATAATTTTATGTTTAGGAATCAAGTTGAACAAGTGGCAACTTCCAGTTATGAAAAATGAAGTAAAAGCAGAAGTACAAAAGACAGCGGAGCCTTGAGTGTCCACTTGAGGCTGGCTACAACATTTTGACAGCAGAAATAAGCATGTTTACAGCCCGGTATAAACAACGATGATGGTCTGAATAGTTAATTTTTTCATTGGCAAACACTGCACGGCGAGGGGGAGTATTTTATAATCATCCGTTTTGATTTTATGAAGGATGAAAGCTATTCATAATTAGACGCGTGACTAAATGACTGGAACGTAGAAACTATCATCCGCCTCAGCTCCAGCTCATTGCCTGTTACTAGGTTGATCCAAAGTTACTTTGAGACAGCGTTTCCAACACCGATAGGCTTCAAAAGTCCGCTTCAGACACCAGTGGGAGAAATCACTGAGGCTACGTCCATATGTATATAGTCTATGGTTGAAAACAGAGCAGTGATTATGACCATGAGTCTGTTTTCATTTTCAACATTTTTTTTTTGCAGTTTCTGTTACATAGTGAATATTCTAAATCTCTTTTTAAACATGAGTTAGTAAGTAAGTTTGTAAATACAGGCTCCAGAGACCACTGCAAAAACATGTCTTTCTCTCGGTCTACTTCTTACTTTTTTGAGTACAGTGAACATTTTTGTTTTATTGCTTACAATGTTTTATTCAGAATACCCATCTTCCAAAACATCTCATTTAGGTCTTTTATTTACAGAAAATGAACAACTGGTCAAAACCTGCAGCAGACACTGGTGTGGTTTGCAGCCAAGTGCGAAGCGGTCAGCACACAGGCATCTGGTGAGAGAGTAAATAGCTGCTGCTCCTTCCCAAACGAAAAGGAGAGGCTGTTTGGGCATCTAATTAGGATCCTCCTGGTCTCTTCCCTAGAGGTCTTTTCCCGGCATGTCCAACTAGGAGGAGACCCTGGGGTAGACCCAGAGTTTAGCGTACAGGGCCGGATGGCAGCAGGCTCAGCTAGTTGATGTAGACGTATACCTCTCCCCAGCAATGTCGTCTAGCTCCTCCTGGGGGATTCTGAGGTGTCCCCAGGCCAGATGGGATACATACAGCGAGCTCTGGATCTACCCCTGGTTGTCCGCCTCCAAGGGATATGTCAGCAAGTAAAAACATTTTTTGTTAACACCATTTCTAACAATGTTCCTTTGTCGTAGATACTTGTGCAGACTCAAAAACAACCTCAAAAAGAGATTTAAGTAACATTGAGGTAATTAGTTGTAGTTTTAATAAAGAACTGCAACCAGCTGCAGTGACGGTTCTAGACCACTTTTACTGAGGGGGCCAAACTGGTTGTTTTGTCAGAGGGGAACATTAAACCCAGGTGAAAAACAGACAAAGATGATCGCTTTAAAAATAATAGCACACGTCATTAAATACCATGATTTTTTTGTTGTTTCAGTAACAGTATTTAATACTAGATTGTGAGTCTGGCACTGGCCCCTGTTGGCCCCCGCCTATAGAACCGCCCATGACCAGCTGGAAAGTTGAAACTCCAACTAAGACTTTCAGTGTCGGTGCCTGGTATATAGGTATGTAAAAAAGAATCTCTGCAACACTCTTTCATTACCACATGTTGCCTGTTATTTTGAATGAGTTGAAAGTAGTGTTTTTTATTTTATTTTAAATAGCCTCAGATACACGTCTCACTCGTGAGGTGATGAACAAGATGTAACGAGTCCAAAAAGGACATTAACGTGATTTTCTGTACACTACAGATAGTAGAATACTTGTACATTGAGCCAAAAGCAAAGAGAGCTGTTGAAGCAATAATGCTGAATCCCTTTCAGCAACTTTGTGTGAAAGAGCACCCATGCTGTGTTTATTGTGCACTGTGTGCTGTTTTTTGGCTATCCTTACTCTTTGCTGCTGTAATACTGTAAATGTCTCCCGTGTGGGATGAATAAAAGTTTATCTCATCTTATCCTATCTTATGCTACAGCCTCGTCAAGTATGCAGTAGGCCAATGCCACTGAGTTTGACAAATAGAGACATGGGTTAATGTAGATTATAGGATTGGGTTAAATCAGCAGGTTCTTTAAGCCCACATGGTCACACAGGAACAATTCAGGCATTTCTATAATTCTCTCTGCCTTATCTGCTAAAGGTTATTGCCTCAGCTCAGAAAGCAAACCAGGGGATCAGAGCAAAGCTGCCCATCCATGAATTCTCTCTTTTCAGTGTGTGTTTCTTGCACACAGTATAAATTTGCATGTTCTCCAGCTGTGTTTTACTGTCAGGAAGAGAACAACGTACAGCCGTTATTGGCCTCCTGATCTGACCACGAGATAAAGCACAATGAGAGTTAAAACAAACCGTGCATCACCTCCACCTCAGCCTCCTGCAGAGATCAGCCCCCTTATGGGGGTATGACTTGTTATTTTACACCCTTTTATTGTGCTTTTTGGAAAGATTGGACATCCTAAAATTGCTTTAATAATAATAAAAAAAAACCTTCTGAGCATGCTGCTTTACCTTATGCAAATTCAGTAGAAAAAATAGAGTTTCACTTCCTCGTTACTCTGCAAAAAAAGAGTCAAAAATACTTTTTTGTAAGGTAAAAATGTATCTTGCAGTTTAAAATCAAGTCCTCGTAAACTGAGGTTAAACCTAGACGAGTGCAGAAGAAGAAGATTAGTGTGATTTTCACACAAGCAGCAACCTCGGGTCTTGAAGGGCAAAGTCCTGCAGTTTGTCTAGTGTCCACTTGAGGCTGGCTCCAGAAGTCACATATATACACCACAGGCAACAAAAAAAGCCAGTTTTTACAGTAGAAATGATGGGTGACGTCACTCAAGCTTCGTCCATTCATATTTACAGTCCATGTTTTCACACTGCGTGGTTGTTTTTAATTCACTTTATCTCTTCAGGTCAGAGATGGAGAGATTTCTGGAGAGTTTTTGCATGTTAAGTAGCTTTGCTTTGTGCTTTTTTTTGCAAGTTAGAAATAAAACAAATGGTGAACATAGCATTTCATGATTATATGGCACTGGGTATTTCATTTATTTTAGATTAGGGCTGAGTGATATGGACCAAAAATCTTATCTCTATATTTTTTAGCTGGATGGCAATACACGATATATATCTTGCTAACTTTTTCTGTAAAGAAATAAAAAAAGCATGTTTCCAGCCTGGTACAAAAAAAGTATTTTGGTCTCCAAAGCTCATTAGTGGTACACACTTCATGTTTTATATATGTATTATTGTATAGGACTTTTGCAAACGTTCACATAAATAGGAGAATGGCTGATCTGAGCCATAGGAAAATTTCCATGTGTTATCTGAAAAGCATGTTTTATAGTAAGGTTACTTAATTGTCCTGAAATAAGCTCCTTACCATATGTTTATTTTTTAATAAATGGCATATCTATGTACAAACTACGAAGATAAAAAAAAAAAACCACGTCAGAAATCTGTTACAAATTCCTGCAGCTCAACAGGATATTTGAATAATGCAACTGAAACCATTCACACTTTATCACACCTTCACTCAAGTACACATGACTGGTTTACCACTGCGCTGCAGCAGGGACAGCCTCACCACAAACTGCTTCCTGTGTTTCTGCCAGTCGGAAGTTCACTGCTTCTGCTGAATGCCAGTGCACGGTGCGGACATGTGACAAATGAATGAGTTAGTCTCAATGGCTGCAAAGGTCACCCTCTCTCCCACTTCATTAATTACTGTAACAGCTTCCATTGTTAAAACATGTAATACAGGGTAAGTACAATGATGATACATGGCATGCTTATTTAAGCATGTTATCGCTCTTTTCATATTAGCACTACCAGAGGATGGACTGATGTGTGAATGATAGTCTATATCACTATGGTAAAAGTGCAAAGTCTGAGGAGCAGGAACGAGGGACCATAGAACACATTAACTGGTTAGTCTCAGTGGGTTTGGCAAAGTACAATATGATGTTGTTGTAGGATATGACTCAGGCCTGCATACCAATCAAAAGGTTTCAGAGAAGAAATGTCGACCTTGAACGAGAAATGAAACTGGTGATGTTTTCACAACTATCACATTATGCAAAGTGAGTTTCCAGAATATATTGGCTGTCTCAGTTTTTACCTTCTGCATAAACTGTACGCTCCATAACGTATTATGAGCAGTGTTTAAAGCTAAGACTAGGTATTTGCCACTAGATCAGGGCTCATTAACTACATGTGTCAAAGTGCCAACTTTTTTCTTGACAGACACTTTGAGGGCCGGAGTTTAAAATATGCTTGCACAGAAGCCTGACAGCTGCCAAGCCTGATGTAAAGAAGATGGTGTCAGAGGGCCAATGCAATTTCTCCCATTAACCTACTGTGATAATTTCAGCTATGTCAATTAATTTTAATGTTTATTGTTTTATCAGAGGTCCGGGCTCCTTGACATTTTTTTTTAAATGTGCAGGGTGACATTTTATCGCTCGCAAAATAAGGCCTGTCGTTTTCGTAAAATAATTTCTATTCAATATCTGATTAAATGAGAGACTTTCTCTTCTTTTTTTGACTGATCAGTTTGCCCTCATTCTTAAATGTAGACTATGATAAGGCACAAGCCATATTTCAGTCATAAAAGAGGGGGGTTTGTTTTCAGCTTCAACCCTTTTACGTGCATATTCAGTGCAGCAAGCACAGCTTTTTTTGAGAGCAGTAGTTTGTAGCTTACTCCTGGCGGAATATTTTCCAGTAAAACATACCAACATTAAGTCACACCTGATAAAAACAACCACATATTGATTAAAGGACGATGTGGATATGGGAGACGAGTGTCAGACACTGTGAGGCCAGTTTTTGCCGTTGCATGAAAATTTTGTCTGTTTGCTGTTACACATGCAGCTCCCCTAAACTTCAACAAGTTTTCAGTGGTTCAGTTCATATTAAACAACACAATTTAATGAAAATAAAAAAAAATCTATGTCCTGCTTGTATTGCAATGAATCATGGGTAAGAAAGTCAGTTGAAGTCTGCAAAGAAATTTGTCAAGAGCCCGTCAGATTGGTGAAGTATGGACATTTGAATTCTTCTATTTGAGACTGTTGAAGAGAACAAGTCTTACATGTGCACATTCGTATCACATTCTTTTTGTTCTCAGTTGAGTCGGCCGATTCGTCTCCAGAGGGCTGACTTTGTTCTGTATGGAGGTGAACTTCATTACAGACTCCAAACAGTTCTTTTTGTTCAGAAAGACTTCAGCAGACACTAGATTTATTATCTAGCTCTGAGCTCTTCCCTGGGCAGCTCAGCGCTTTAATCTTAGGACTATCCTTCTCCTTGTTGCTTTGTGTGAGGATGGGTTTTAAACAGACCTCTCTATCTGTCTGCCGATTTCATCCAAGACACACATCTAATGGTCTCAGGTTCCCCAAAGTGTTGGAGAAATCCAGCTTTGATTTATGTGTCAGTGGTGAAGAGTTCTAATAAGAACATTTTGTATTGAAGATCTTTCTCCCCCGTTGACCCACCAGTGCATGTGCAATGATAGGGAATAATAGATTAAACAAATGTTAAAACTAACTAATTTTAATATTCACCAACAAAGAAACACACTCCAGGGCAGCGGTTCCCAAAACGGGGGGGTCGAGACCCCGTGACGAAGTTAGGACACCCCAAAAGGAAAAAAATAGAATCAGGCTGATTTTGTTGCTGACGCTTGCTCACGTTGTGTAAGAAGCTAATGTAAATGCTGTTTACAGTTTAGCAGCACAGTAAAAAAAAATGTAAAGACAAACATTAAAATCACATCATAAAAACAATAGTAAACAAAAAAAAAATGAAAGTTCAAGTAGTGCAAAGAAAATCCAATTAGTGCAAAGCAGCTTTCAGTTTCAGTAGGCTACTCAATTAAAAAAAAAAGAAAAGTGTAGGGCAGTAATGAAGTGAAAAATAAAGTGCTGGTTCTGTGGTTATTTGTTGGAGGTTCTGCACGCACTTAGTGTCCGCAGTTATTTCCATTCACACAGTACAAAACAAGACAACCCCCCCGTGGACCAACGGGATGATTTATCTCTTAGCTCATCTTGTCCTGTAGCTGTTTAAAGCAACATTATGTCGACACACCAGTCAGCGTTTTCTAACTAAATATGAATCATTCTCTACTTTAAAAAAATATAGGCAACGCTAAAACTCAGAATGAATCTTTAACATGTCAAACATTTCAGGGGGGGAAAAAACAACAATATGAATCTACTCAATATTGTCACTGATGGTCTCATTTGCTTTTGTAGGTAATATGGAGGGATCAATATTCATCTCAGACTATTTTCTTACGAGCCAAAAACTCCTCACAGGAGCTTTAACAAGCCAAAAAAAACAGATGTGGAAATCTACAATTGCAGCTACTTAGTTAAATATTAAAAAAAAAAAAAAGGCTTAGGCTACAATCTCTAGTAGTAAATGAGCTCAGGTGTGAAAAAGTAAATAAGTAAATGTCTAAAATCAGGGCTTCGGTTGGAGAAAAACCCGGAACTTGTCATACGGTTTCTTTTTTTTGGGGTCAAAAGATCGCTTCTGTGAAAATTCATTTATTTCATTGGCTCGTATGACTCGTTGTTCGTGTGCCATACGCTCCTCCCGCTGTCTGTCAAACGTCGTGTGTCGCTTTTTTTTGTCCTCTCGCGTTGGAGCCTCTTCATCGGTCGGTGCTGCTCTTCTCTCATTGGTCGCACGTAGCTGTCAGTCAAGCGCGCTCTGCTGTTGGATTGGCTCCCCCCGGAGCTGGATCCTTCTCGGCTGTACCTGTCTCGCTGTGAGAGGCTGACGGCTCCTTCCTGCTCCACAATCAAGCTCCCGCCCCTCCCCTCCCTCCTCCATCCAGCTCCAAGGAAGGAAGGAGGAACTGCCCGAGCCGCATGTGTCACTTCCAGTATGCTGCAAACCCGTGCTGCTATGTGACTGCTCGGGGACTATTTAGCTTAGTTTTGAGGTTGGTGGGAAGCGAGGTTTGAAAGTTTGGACTTAAAGCCGGTGTTTTCGGGGGGTCGTGGGGTGCGTAGGGGAAGGTGGTGCAAAGTGGTTTCGGAAGTGGAGCGTGGCAGCAAAAAAAAGGAAGAAGAAAAGGGGGGGGTGTTTTTCGTTAAAAGAAAGATAGCTTGCTTCTCACGCTTGCGTTGAATATGGCGGAGCATCACCCGGTTACCGACAGCAGACACAAATCCTCGCTGAACTCGGGAGCGTCGTACTCGGGGAACGGGCGGAGCAGCGCGGCGGCGGCGGCCGAGAGAGGAGGAGGCAGCGCCGCGGCGGTTGCAGGAGACGACGGAGGAGGAGGTGGTGGTGGTGGTGGTGTAGTAGGTGGAGGTGGAGGTCTGTCCGGCGGCCTGTCGCAGCCGGCCGGGTGGCAGTCCTTGCTGTCGTTCACCGTCCTGTTCCTGGCCTGGCTGGCCGGTTTCAGCTCCCGGCTCTTCGCTGTCATCCGCTTCGAGAGCATCATCCACGAGTTCGACCCATGGTGAGTTTTTGTTCCCCCCCCTACACACACACACACACACACGACGAAGTGGTTTGACGTGTTTGTCAAGATAGGGTGAGACACACACACACAAGCAAGTTTCTTTCAAACACGTCAAGTGAACGGTCACTGTCACGCCTCACCTTCACACATAATCGGCACAAATTGGAACAAAGGTTAAAAAAGAAAAAAGAAAAAGCAGCTTATAGTTAGTTATTATGAGCTGAGCCATGTTGTCTTTGTCTCTCCGTCATTCTGCTATAAAATTCACACCACTGCATTTGGGCTCTTGATTTCACCTCTTTGCTTAGTGCAATATATTATTATGTAGGGGAAGGGGGGAGGGAAAAGGGGGGAGTGGGGAGGGGAGGGGGGGGTTAGTCTGTCTAAAGGAGGACAATGGTGACAGCTTCATCTGACGCGGATTGAACCCGGAAAGACGCAGCCTCGAGGTTTCCGGCTGAAGTCCTTTCCGACACCGATTTCTTTATTTGTTTACACCTCTGCTCTGATTTGTTGCCTGCAGCAGCACACACAGTGGTCTGTGCACACACACACACACACGCACACACACACACACACACACACACACACACACACACACACACACACACACACACACACATACACATATGTCAGTAAGCATATCATGTTTGGCTTCACAAGTCTTCCTCCTGCATGGGCCTTCCTGCATGCTTTGCTGTTAAATCTGCATTCAGACTTCTATGAAACTAGTAAGTCCTGAAATTCAAAGTAACTCCTAATTCAAGCATGTAAAAGTCAGTATTCACATTCATTTGGCATAGAAAGTTCATTTATAAGACATGGGACATTTGAGAATTTTAAAGTTGAACATTGCTGCAAGACAAACTGAACTATCTGTGCACGGTGTTATTTGCTGGTGGTGAACAGATTTGGCTGTTTTTTTTAGCCTGTCCAGATCTATCGGTTGGTGCTACTAGGGGCTGAGAAACATATCAAGTTTTTAAGATATATCGATATATTTTCAAACAAGATGTAGGGTAAGACAATATGGTTCATATCGATATAGTTCATGTTGCATTAAAATAACGTTACAGAGGTGCCAGGTGACTGACTGTCTGTCCCTCTTAACCCTGCTCCTCCTCTCTCTCTCTTTTATTGTATTTAAGGAACATTTTTATTTTATCATATTACTTTTTAAATTCACAAACAGGTAGTTTATTTTTTCCACGTGTTTTCACTGTTAATAAAAGGCATATCGAGTAACGCCATTCAGCTAAACAATATCGAGACATGAGTTTTGGTCCACATCGACCAGCACCCATCGAGATGTGCCACCGTGCAGTACAGGGAGCTTTACAGGGGCTTTTTTGGTCTATTGCGAAATGCGTCATCTGAAATCTTAGAGGTTTTTGTTATAAAGTATCAACTTCCTGTTTCCTTACTGTTCAAAGGCAGCGTGTAGTGGCGGTGGTGTTGAAGTGAGCATTATTTGATGTCCATGTGATTCGATTGTCCATCATGATGATATAGTTCCCCTGAAATTTTAAACAAACGAGCACCAACACTTGTTCCCAATACTCTGATAATGCATGTGGAGTCAGTAATGAATTCATATGAAGTGACTTTGTTCTGGCAGCATTATTTGATAGGGGAAACAGATAGCATCAGCTGTCATTTCATGCTATGGTAGCATTTTTGACAAGGGAGCACAACTAGACAGAACACCGGTCCTCTCTAATAATATCACATTCTGTGCCAGTTTAACACACACAAGCAGTACGTTTCATGCAATGCACACACACAGTAACACAAAAGCCACACACACACACACACACATAGGTTAGCGTGGCGACTGTGTGAACGTGAGGTGCCCATCATCCCAGGAGTAAAAGCGTCGACGTACTGGAGGATAAGCAACGACCGTTTCCTGGTGCTTGCTCCTCTTGTTGAAAATGACCTCTACCAGTTTTAGTTTTGCCTCAGGGCTATCCATACGCATGTGTGCTGTTCTCTCTCTCTCTCTCTCTCTCTCTGTGTCTCTCTTGCTCCCCAGGGGAAGGGGGGAGTACAGTATGTTAAATATTTAATTTATATTTTCGTAATATTCATTGGTTAAGTTGGGACACTTGGAGGATAAAAACCTCAGCATATGAGCGTGTGATTAAGAAGTTTAAACCTGTTGTGAGATGTACCGTGTTGCAGGAATTATTTTAGATGAATGCATATAATTAATGAAATGATGTAAATCAAGATAAAGACTCTTTGAAGTTACCGTGTTATCCAGTCAGCTAGAAAGACAGATAAAGACAGACAGGTAAGAGACCAACGCTGAGCAGCTGTAGTGATTTTGATGGGTCATTCATAATTCCTTCAGGAGTCAGAGAGAATGCAGCTGAAGAGAGTGAAGCAGGTTTTTACTTAACACGAGAATGAGAGATGGTCATGGAACCTTTTTATAAACTGTTAGCCTGATTTAAAAAAAGTCAGTGTTTTAAAATGTAATTTCCATTAAAGAGAAGTGGCAAAAAGTATTAATAGTTGCTCTCAACTACCGTTCTTTAAAGACAGATGATTGGGGTTGGCAGGTCAAACTTTGAAATAATCGGTCAATGAAATTGCAATCTATGCATCTCTATTATCAATATGGCACCTGATAAATGGATATGGAGGTGGAATGAAATGCAACACTAAGATTAAACATGCATTTTACAAAATCTGAGGGTACACTGTCAGAACACAAATCACCCTAACTTTGTTCTCTGCCTCAAATAGTTCTAAAACAGTTTTCTTATCAGTGCGCATCTGAAGAACATTCACATGCAGACATTTCTGTGACAGGTTCATTTTGGCATCCTCTATGTCCAAGAAGCATCTGATTGTCATACCTCAGAGATAGTGAAGCACCTCCATTTAACAAAAAAAAAAAATTGTCAGCGCTTTGCCTAACCACGGTGATTCTCATTTTTTTTTGCACCAGCCATCAAATTGTTAGTGTTTCATTTCAAAGCCATTACCGACTTGGCCCCTGCCAGAAATGTCCAAGCGTTTTATTTGCACTCTGAGGGACTGTTGCCTGGTCCAAGCCTGCATTGCATCACTGAAAGCATTTAATGATTATTCAGAGACCAGCAGTGTGGATTAAACTGCCAGCTTCATGTCTGTGTGCTGAATGAAAAAAAAAAAAAAAAAAAAAGAAGGGGGCTCGAGAGCTTGGCTGGGCAAGAGTCCTCCAGTGTTTGTGTGTCGCTGTCTGAAGGTTTAATATGCCGTGAACTGAAGTGAAATGTATTTGTACACTGATTCATTGTTCTATCAGTCACCCTTTGCTATCAGGCTGGCAGCACTATGCAAACGAGATGCTTGGATGGCTGGGGAGGTGTAAGTGTGAAGAGGGGAAGTACCTCATCTCTGCCTAACCGTTGGAAATGTGCAACAGGCCGGAGTTTGAACCTGCTTTTTGTTCATCTTTCTACAGGTGCAAAAGGAGTTTCATTCTTTTTAAATGTTACAGGAAAGAAACTTCAAGGTCGTCCAGCAGTAAGAAGGATAAAAGCAGCGGGGTTTCACAGCTTTCTCTGATCGCTGTTTGATGAAACTGCCCTCATGTACAAAACCCATGACCTCACAGCAAGGGCACTGTCATTCTGTGGCTTATCTTTTTACGTTGCCACCAGTTGTATAAAATCACTGCTACCCTGTTTGTTCTCTCTCTCTCTCTCTCCCTCACACGCTCTCTAATGTGTCCTTTTGATGTGGCAAGTTAACTGGCCCTTTCCTTCAGAAGTGCTTGATCGTGCTATTAGATCTGACAGCAAAGCGGGTCAAGACTGGCATTAGGAAGCTGGCACGTAGACGGTTAGCTATGCTTGGAGGTTGGGCTGTGTGTTAATCATGCAAGGAACAGCATCAAAAAAAAAAACAGCTCCATTAGTACTTACGTCTGATGCACTAAAGGTCGCCTGCCAGTGAGCTAGACCTCCCTCAGAGCAAGGTCTGGCAATGAGACGCCATCTGATCCACCTGTCATCTTGGGCTCAAAGCTTCAGCCCTATGAATAATAGCTGGTAGAGAAATGGAGTGCAATTAGTGTCACTTTGCGTCCAGATCTATTATGAAGAGTGACCCGTTTGATGTGGAAGCAGACATGAGACCATTACAGCGTTCAAACCGAGTGCCATCCTGCCAAAACAAAACCAGTTCTTCACTTCACAACTCCAGTTGGTGCCACATTTGTTTGGGTGTTTTAATTAAATATTTTTTAACCAGATGAATGGTTATTATGTTCTCATAATTTTTTAACCCCCACTCCAATACTTACCTCAGCAGTGCTGTGTAGAGCAGAACTTATAATTCACAGCCATCTTGCCTGATGTAACTCAGCTAATCAAATCTATGCATTATTTTATTTTTGGGCATTTCTGGTCTTTATTTGGATAGGACAGTGGATAGAGAGGGAGGGGGATGACATGCATGAAAGGAGTCACAGGTCAGACTTGGACCCGGGCCGCCTGCTTGAAGGGCTTTTTTGCCTCTATGCATGGGGGTGTGACCTAACCGCTAGGCCATCTGCGTCCCCAGTATTTATTTTTAAGTTATATTTTTGGGCCTTTTTGCCTTTTATCGGTTAGGACAGCTGAAGAGAGACAGGCGATGTTGGTAGGAAGTAGCGGGGGTCCGACATGCAGCAAAGGGCCGAGGTCAGATTTGAACCCTCGGTCGCTGTGATGAGGACTGTAGCCTCCGTACATGAGACGTGCAACATGACCGCTAGGCCCATCCGGCATCCCCAAATCTATGGATTCTGATAAGAACAAAAACAGTGGAGAGATGAGGAAAATCAGTTTGAGAAATAAGGGAGATAGAGCTTCAATGATGAGGTGAACAACTTCTTTAATCAATTGATTTTCATTTAAGAATAAATAGTAAGATAGTGTTTGGGTTTTGGACTGTTAGTTGGACCAAACATTAGGGATGTTGAAATTAGTCGATTATTGCGTAATCTACTGTTTGTAGATTTTACGACCGCAGCTCCACCTACTGTATCATTATTTTCTTTACAATGCAGAGACATTAAATGTTTATTTCTAAATGACTTCCTCAATAATAATAATAAAAAGTTTATATGTATCTTGCTGCTTGTCTATTGATGCACAGCCCTACAATAATAACCTGATGAAATTGTCATTAGAGTTGAAGCACTCTCTCCAAGTCATGTGAAAACTGATACTAAATATCGTTTACATTTTTTTGAATCCTTTACCTGATCAGAGGGCCAGTCATTGACACCATGAGCATTTATGCAGTCATAAAGGCTGATTCTAAATTGTCAAGTCTCAGAGGACGTTGGTGGCCTTCATCTTTTCAAAGCACTGCCTGTTAAATCCTGGGTTCCTCCAGTCTGCGCGTCAAAGGTCTTTTTTTTTTTTTTTGCAAGATTTCAAACCTGAAATTGCTCCTGTGTGAGTGTGAATATGTGTGGATGTGGTGAATGGCATAATGAGTTTAGAGGTTGGAGTGGTATGAGGACTAGAAAGGTGCCAAAGTATGAATAGTCCATTGACGATTTAGCGTATATGACACTGAATTCTAATGCGAGTACGGCATCATGAGGTACAGAACCTTCACCTGGGTCATTTCTCTTGAACTTGATCTCTTGAACTTCCGATGGAAAACACTGTCAAAATAGCACTGATGTGTTTCAAACAGAACTCAGAACGTCTAACTGAGCTGCAATTTGGATATAATGTCTCACAACCTTTTGTATAATATGTGTTTAATTGGGGGGAAATTTTTTTTTTTGATGTTTGAGAATACTTTAACGAACAGGTATTTTGTAAAGCATAAAGAACAGCCTATCACAATTAGGGCCCAACCGATATTGACATTGGGGAGAAAAAAAATCAGATACGATATATATATATATATATATATATATACATGCCGTTTTCTTTTATCTTTGACATGTTTAAACACATTTATTGTGTTGATCCCTAAAATGCAGTTATCAAACACTTGTGGAGAAGATATAACGCAGACAAGATGGTCACTCATATGGAACTGTGCATGTACGTGCATCACCCATGACATGATAATGCTTGTTGTAATCCATATAGTACACTCCGCTGATAACAGCCAAAAAGAGAACTGCTAGTGTAATTCAACGATACTCAAATGAAATGATATCGGCGCATATCTGTGATTAAATTAGCCGATACCGATAGCCACTTCATAAGCTAATACCGGCCAATATTATCGGCTGGCCGATTGATCGGTCGGGCTCTAATCACAATAATGAACAATGATATTGCACAGTTTATATTTTTCTAATATATTGCAGCACTAGAATAAACTGTTAATAAATCTAAATCTCAAGAATGAAAGAAGTAAAGACAAACGCGGCTACATTTGTGACCGATGAGCCTGAAATCAACATGTTGACGTCTGCAGGGAGAAGAGAGGAAGACCTTGTGATCTTTTTAAAAGGAAAAAAAAAGCAAACTAAGTGCTCTCACAATGGGTACTGACTAGTATGGGGTTAATGTTCCTTTGTTCTGGCATGCACAAATGGGAGATAATAGGAAATAGGCGGGTGTTTATGTGCAGGGAGTTCATGATGTGTGCGGCGTTACTGCGCCCAGGCTGCAGGATGTGTTATCAGTTGTGCCACACTACAAAGCACTCAGAGAATGGGGAGAAAGAGGTTTTGTGTTCTGTAATGAACAGGTATGACATACAGGCTGTGTTACTGATGTACTGCCATCTGAAAAGATCAACTTCTTGTCCTGTATTTACTCGAGAGGGAACAGGTGCCTTCGAAGGTTTAAAATGAATTTGAAAGCCAATTGACGGCTACGTTTATTCCAGCCTCCTCTACAGTTCTATTAAATTCTTGTTTGTTTTCTGCTTAAACCCGTCATCTTTGAGGGGTCAACTGGTGGAAAAGGTTCAGCCCTAATCTCGACATATGCACAAAACTCCTTACAACTGCCTGAAGATGTCAGGGTGAGCTGCCTGTGTCAATGCGAACCATTGAATTGTTCAATTCGTCACCAGGAATTTCTCCTGCCAGCCCCCTTGTAAATAATTCTGCGTTGAGTGGAGGTGAGGTAATGTTCGAACACAGCAGGAAATATTAGTCAAATTCAAGGTGTGCTAGTGGGAAGTGATGATGTTTATATCCTGTGGCTGCTGCTTTCACCTCGGATGTAATGAAACTGCTTCATGATGTTGTCTATTTGCCAGTATGTTCTTCTCCACTCTTTGGTTGATAACGCAAATATGAACTAAGTGCAGCATTGATATGAAGTATCTGCCGCTTATGTGTCGTCCATATACATCATATCCTGCCTCCTTTGAACCCCAACCCTTGGACAGGAATAGTCTCCTGCTGTGAGTAAGTCATTTTTAGTTGTGCATGTTTTGAAACGGCTCTAGATTCCTTTGGTTTTGTTTCAGGTGTCAGTAAAAAAGCTGCTGTCCTTGTCTCACCAACTTTTTGTAAAAACAAAATTGGATTCAAGTCAGCAGTGCACTGCAGGGCTTTGTCTGGGTTTTGGACGATGATTCATGAGAGCAAGTACAGTCGTGCTGTCTCCCATTAGGTGCCTTCAGCTGTGCACTCTGCTCGCTCACAGGGGTCATGGCGGTTTATGCCTCTAGCTGGCTCTGAGTTGGTCCACCTGAAACCTGATTCTTTAGTAGCGGTGACTCAGGCTAACAGCAGTGCAGTGGAGCCAGTGTTCTGGCCTGCTGGTGGCCAGTAACAGGCAAGAGGCTGTGGCTGTGACCATGTGCAGTTTGCATGTAGTTCACATGACCAACAGTTCTTTATGTGTGTATAAGGTTTGTTAATCCTAATTGCAACTGTTATGAATTAAAGTTGTTGCCATTAAACAGCCATTGGAGATAAACCAGTCAATGCTATGGCCTTTTCACACCAACAAATGCATGTTCATAACGTACACTCCTTTTTAAAAAAAAAAAAAAAAAAAAAAAAAGTGAACTTGATTCAGTGATAGTGAACAGCCCTGCATTAGATCTTTCCTTTATCATGACTTTTGATGGACCTCTTCATGTTTAGTTGTTGACACTGGTGCTTGGCTTGTTGCTGAATTTCTGCAGAAATATGACGCCAACCACAAAGTAGAGCTCATTACCGTCATCCCTGCTACTGCTTCCAGTAAGTTGTGCTGTCACTCAATAGCATTTCACAGAAGCCATGCACATCATTTTTTTTTTTATCCTGTTGTTATTGTATCAGGATATTTCTAGCAAGGTTGATACTGTGATGCCACGTGGTTTAAAACAGAGCAGTGTCTGTTATTTTTATGATCAAAAGTATCGAAAAATGACCGATAAGCTTTAAAACAAAAGCTTTTAACAACAGATCCTCAGTCATATTTTTTTTTAACACAAAGCTGCCTCTAGCCAAACAGAGAGCAGACATGGAGCATTCAAATTCACAGGTCAGTTTGACTTGATTAGGAGTGACATTTCAAATGAAATACTTTAAATTAGGTCTGATATACGATGTTTTGGGACAACTACAGACGTCGTCTAAATTGCACAAATACATTGGCAATGTTTCGATATCAAAACTGCACCGTTTTATTTGTGCAGTTGAGACAGTGTTAGTGGGAGTTTTGGGAATTTCAAACCAGAACATTCCCAATATTGGGGGCCAAGGACCTCCCTACTGTTGGTGTGGTTTCCTAACAGTTACTGATATTGTTGATTTATATGATTTTTACTAGTATCACATCTTAAGTTTGAGATTCTGGTCTTGTGACAACCTTCTACTCCCGCTCACTTCAAACAAATACAAACGAGGCAATCACATGAAGTGTACCGTTTGTGAGATCTGCCTTCATCAGTGACCTGTTTGTGTTTGCAACAGTTTTCCTCTTTACTTTGCAACGACTCTTGAGTTTTCTGAGCTGTGTTTTCTTCACCCGACGCCTGTTTACTGTAAACTGCAGTAAAGATTGGGATACGGCAGCAGGACAAAGGATAACGTCTCCCTGCATTTACTCAAGTCTTGGAACGTGTATTTGTCTGATTTTAAGTCACCTGACAAGACCAGACAAACATAGCGTCTCAAGATATTACACAAGCAAAACATTTGGCAAGGGGCGGCCAAAATGTCCCTTTTTAAGTTTCATATATCTTATTTCAAGAAACATTCAGCAATTCAGGGCAACATAACCACCTGGCTAGTATCCAGCACCCCTGTCAAAAAGAGTTTTGTTTGTAAAAATCTGTCCAATTTAATTTAGGCCTTGCATTTATTGCTGGGAAGTTTTGGTAGATTGCATTTCAACCGCTTTCAATCTCTTGTTAGGTTGTAACATCAAGAAAGTATGCTTCTGCCTTAAAAATAATTCATCCCTCTATCAGTCCAATTCAAAGAAGTGATGTGATTCCTTTTTTTATTGTCGTTTTTTAAAAGCCTTAAGTGTTTCAATTTCCTAAAACTCGTCTTTTGTCCTTG
The DNA here is from genome assembly GCF_963584025.1 of Labrus mixtus. Taxonomy (NCBI): domain Eukaryota; kingdom Metazoa; phylum Chordata; class Actinopteri; order Labriformes; family Labridae; genus Labrus; species Labrus mixtus. Next base: position 3,186,161 of record NC_083622.1, on the reverse strand, counting down.
TAAACATCTCTATTAGCCCCCTCCGAAAGAACACACATTAACATTTAACTCCAAGCTCCGTCATGCACTTTGAATTTATCATCCACAGTCCTGCTTAACAAATAAGATTGGTAAAAGAAAACAATGTAGTGACTGTTGATGTTTGCACAGCTGCACATGAAATGAAGACTTTAATGTTTCCTTCAGGAAGTTTGCAGATTTATAACATTCAGCATGATAGATCCGTTTGAACATGAAAACAACTTGTACTTTTTCCTCATTAAGCTGCAGCAGGAAGCCATAAAAGTGCTGCCTGTCTCTTTTTGGTTTCCCCTAGTTCTGACAATGATTCATATTTCACTAGAAAGCCCCTCTCTCCTCTGTGTGCATGTGGAGTATCCCCTTTCCTCAGCTTACATAATTCTAATTCTGCTGTTTCATTACACAACATGCAGGATTGGGACAAATCATCATAAGCTCTTATTCATACAGGAGGGTGGAATAGCGTGTCACTAGGATAAACGGTTGTAACCATCTGACTAAACAGGTATGCTCTCCTTTTTTTTAGGCCAAACAGATGATGTAGTCTTTCCTGCAGATCGTGCTGTACCTGGGCGGTGGACTTGAAAGGGGGGGGGGGGGATGATTATGTGATCATTAGTTTGTATTTGTAGTCTATATACTTAAATGTACCCTTCCATTTTTCTTATTTGAACACACCCCTGCACCTCTCCTCTGTTAAAACACACAGCAGCTCGTCACACCCCGCCTCTTTCCATAGCTTTGTTTTTTGTGTTGCTCCTCTTTTGACAATATTTATCGGCGGTAGGTTAAAGGCACTCCTGTAACGACCCAATGTTGTGAAAGGTTTGTCTCCATATTCATTTATCGCACCAGGTGATCCACATGTGTGTGTGTGGAGGCTTATTGACGATCGTCCTGATCTGAGAGTGCAGGACAACATCGACGCCTAGCAGCTGCAGGAAAACAAAGACATGAGAAGATTCAGTTTTCAAGTGATGCAAAGTCTCTCTCTCTCTCTCTCTCTCTCTCTCTCTCTCTCTCTCTCTGTGCGATTATACAGCCTTGATATACCTGGGTGGCCCAACAGAGTATTGTCTATGTTTGGAAAAATACTGAGAAGGCAGAAAGTGCTAATCTATCTATCAGTTGACTTGTTTTTCTGACTTCATCTCTTTCCAGTTAAACTTATTAGAGTTCACTTAGAGGAAGTGTGTGCCGTAGTTATCACACTTTATCTTTGCGCGTGTGTGAACATTGGACTGTTTGCACTGCGGTAATGCCGCTGTTGGAGCTGTGAACTTGACATTTCCTCTCCTACTACTGCTTCTTGATCAATGACTCGCTCACCATGGCATTCTTTTTTCCATACGCCATGAAGTGTGCGTGTCCGTATGTGGCACACACACGTTCACAAGCAGTGCTGTGATCAGTTGTAGAACTTCTGTGAAGGATAAAAAGCCCAGAGCAAGATTTCTTCGTCCAAAATTGCAGCTTTGTAAATCAAACTGACAGTATATGATGATGAAACCTCTGTGCAATAAACCCTCGTGTTCTTGTCGGACATCCCCTCTTCATGTCTCTCTGATTGTTCTTTTTTTTTTCTCCTTATTGGTTCATGTGATGTAGGCCCGGTTTTATTTGATAGTGTCTTTGCTTTAGTTTAGTGTGAGACCTAAGCTCAAGGTTTCAAACTCTTTGAGCTGCAAATAAGATTATCCTGTGAAACCGTTTGCTCTAAACGTCAGTGCACACATTTGTCATGATTATTGATATTTTAAAGCAATGTGATCTTTAACTTTCATTTATTTTGTTATCGACCCAGCTGTCAGATGTTGTTTTTCATACATTGCTAAACAGTTTAGTCTGTGACGTGTCTGATGGATGTTTTGTCTGACCAACAGTCCAAAAGATTATGAAATGTTCCAATTGTTCTACCACAAGGCTGTTGAAAGGCTGTCATGGTGCCAACATTTTGCCAGTATGTTCTTTTGGTTGATATTGTGATCGTGTCAAACTACATATAGCACTGTTATAAAGGAAAACAATTCTCATTAAAGCGTCTGTTAGAGGACTGTTGCTTCGTGCATCATTCTGCTTGCGTTAATTCTTGCCTCCCGAGACCCCCCACACCCTGACCGGGATAGTCTCCCGCTGTGCTGTGCATGTGTGAACAACCAAAACAGGAAGATTTCATCAGCTCTCTGCCGATACAGAACTGGGTCCTTATGGAGCTGGGTTTTGATTCCCATGCTGTGTTGAGGAACAAGGGTAAGGCTCACAGGAAATGAAGACTTACTGAAGTATTCTGATCAAATATGACTTCTTATCCAACACGTTCCCTCAGGTTACTGTCTCCATACTTCAACATTCCCCTTGCGTTGGCAGCACACAGCCAGTTGAAGGTTGACCTTAACCTCTGTAACAGGAGGCAAGAGGCTGGGGTGGAAAGTGCTCCAGCTCGACACACAAACACAAATGCCTCTGAATCTCAGCAAGCTCGTTTTCCGTTCACCGCTCGCCACCTTTACCTCTTGCAGCTCCCTCTTCTCCTCCTGCCCTGCTGTGTTCTCTCCCGTCAGCGGCTAATTGGTTTCTCTTCAGGTCTCTCTGGGAATTGTCTCAGTGTGTGGTGCTGTGTCGGCCTGACCCTGCAGGCATCAAAGAGAATACGGCAGTAGCTTCTTCTCTATGAACTCCTCTCCGAGTAGGGGTGACCTTCATGACCTCATAAAGTAGAACAAGTGACAGTTTGTATCTCCGACTGAAGATTTGCCGTGCTTTGTCGACGGTTGTGTCGGAAAGGATAGAGGTGTTGATGATGAATAAAACAACATTTGGAAGCCTGAAACAGACAAATAGCTGTAGTGATTATTTGTTTCTCACATGAATAATAAAAGATGGAGGTTTTAAAGGATAACTGGATGTTGAGCTGTATGTTCTTAAAGCCTCTCCAGGTTATATTTGAGCTTCTCTCTCCTGTTAGCCAGCCGTATGGATCCAGCTGTCGTCGTACCGTGAAGACGCATACATAACTTTTCAGTGATGAATATGTACGATACAAAAACAAATGAGCATTCTACTGAGTTAAAGAGCTAGCCTTGGCACTTAGCAGGGAGTGACTGATTAGCCCAAAAAAATGAATCTTTGTAAAAATTCAGAAGACAAGAATCTTGATTTTCACAGAAATTGATTTCCCCCACCTCCACTATCCAGCGTCATTTATCACAAACACATCATTGCAATTACAGACTTTTTTTCCTTTATCGAGTATTTTGCCAAATTTCACAATGGCCATTGTTTTTAGAAGACACTACTGATGAACGAGTCGTGACGAGTGCTCATCAGGTTTTCACAGAGCTTGGAAGTGTTTTTAAAATGTCTTTCGTCGATCCAACGGGGGAAACCAAACAAACCAAAATGTCATATTCCATGTGTGATACGAGAGAGCTTGAGTTATGGAGAAATACAAATCCCTTTATTACAAACTGTAACTTTAATATGAAGAGAGAGTGAACTGAAATACGAGCCATGCTTTTTATTTGTAGGCAAACATCCATTTGGCACTTACACTGAGAGATCGCTTAGAGAATAGATTTCTCACTTTGATTTGAATAAAGGGCGCTTCAACGAGTTCTTCTCTGTCGACTAATTGCATTTTGTTCAGTTTTGGCCAACATCCTGCTCTGAACTGATATTTCTGGCAGCGTGTCTTCATACTGTCAACACTTTATTTGTGCAGTCTTCTGAACAAATGTTAGAAAAACTGACTATATGCACTGTTTCCCTGAAAATGATCTCTTTTTTGCATATCACAGATACATTTAAATACAGAGTGCAGTATGATGATTTTTTTCTTTTTCTTCCACCCACTATACTAAGACTTTATACTGCACTCCTTTGTTTACACTCTGCTGTGCTTGTGAAGGAATTCTGTAGCTGCTTGCTTGAAGAGTGAAACAGTCAGTTCAAGAGTGTGTTCAAACAATTTGTTCTTTCTTTATTTATGCATTTATACAGTTTGAAGTTCTCTGGAAAAACTCAGTTTTTTAGTCTTTTGCAGGAGTTGAATGGACTCAAACATTTTGTGTGTATGTGAATCTCATGATGCTTTGTCTTCTTCCCAACTGAATGACACATTTCTTTTTACTGTTGGATACTTAACTTTCAGCTGGAAGCACCATGAATTACTGTCACTCAACAATGTCTGTTCCATCAACCACCCACAGAGGTGTAAGGGACAAAAATAATCAACACTAATTTGCTTTTCTTAATTGTCTGTAATGTGTGTGCACTCGTATAACAGCTGCAAATCGGGAATATTAAATGTGATATATCAGGCAGATTTTTAATTGACAGGATTTTCACTAAACAGACACCACTGTATAATTATTTGATTCGGAGTACGTTTGTGAAAATAGTTTTTCTGTTTCTGTTCTAAGCTGAATACAAATAAAAACTAAAGGATACCTATACCTACTCTGAGACCCCACAGCATCCGGGCCGCGGTTTTGGATTGGGATGCACAAATGCATCGGTTTGACATCGGTAACAGTGAATATTGGCCCTGTTGACAGATACCAGCAAATAATGTGACATGAACGGATGTCAGTAGCTTATTAATCTGTTGTGTGGAATCACTACACTAAACTGCTGATTCAGAGAAGAGGTTTTTTATTGGGCAGTTGAAGTCACCTGTTGGACAAACTCTGACTTGTTTTCATGGGCAATCATCAGAAAGATGTTCCTACAAAAATGTCCAAAAAAAAGTCAGAAAAAACCCCATTGGTATCGGCCCTGATTTTCACAATCTGTACGTCTCTCTAGTTTTGGTACGTATGACGGCTCGTGACCTACCCCACTAGAGCTGTTACTGAAGCACTGCGTAGCCCAGAGCTGGATTTGGGACTTACTAAGATCATGGGGGAACAACGAGGACGACAAACAAACGTGTTACTTTGCCCTTCCGAGGTCGCTATAGAGACTGTTTGGCGTTGTGTTGATATGGTGATAGGATATACGATTGGCAGTCTGCATATGGTGTTTTATTATGAAACGAACCAGATGCTCTATGCGACCTTTTGAATGACTTCCTGTCGGGGTCGATCTGTTCAGCTTGGTGCGTAATGAAAGGGCGTGTTCATTGGGAACATAAGCATTGAGTAGAGAAGGCAAAATCAGCTCCGGAGTACTTGGAGCTCTTTCTGCTGAAGATACCGTCACATTACTCAGCTTCCTCAGACATCAGCAGTCCTTGGCCTTTTTATGTAACTAGTGAAGAGAAGCTGACAAGCTCACTGACAAATTCACACGGAAATCAGACTGCTTGTCTCAATGATGCAGCTCCAACAGAGGTATTTCATCAGCATCGGTTTACTGGAAATGTGCTTGGAGAAAGTCTTCTGTAACCATTTTGGACCAGTAGATATTTGTCTTGGATCAAATGAGTGCTTTTGGCCCTCGCGTGCATATGAAGTAGGGATTCGTCATTGTTTTTATGATGCTCAGTCTTTCCTTCTCCAGGAAGGACTCAAGACTTTGTCTCTACCGATTCTGTAATACGATATATCAGGAGCATGAAATCTATGTTCTAGTCATCAGGGCTTCGTCTTGGTCAGGCATTGTTAATTATGGTGGGATTCACCGGTTACATTTTGTTCAAGCTAACACCGCTACACCCAACATCCACATGTCCATGTCGTAAGTTAGAATCTGGAGATGTTATTTCGATGTATTGTAGTTTTTTAACCTAAATATCACATTCAGTCCTTTTTTATTGAGATATGGAAGAATGTGGCTAAGAAATGTACCTTACACACAGGGCTCACTAGATAACCTTTTTTGTGTCTGAGCATTTGGACTGACGCTGTGAGACGACATGTTCTGTAGTGAATCTAGCACGTAAGGATACATTTTGACTTGACTTTGGCTCTGTTTTGACAAAAAAAAATGAAGAAAATTAATCAACTGAAGCTTATATTTACCTTGTTTGTGTTATAAAGAATGAATACAGTGCCATAGAAGTTGATATGACAATACACAAATGCATGTATTACTGTTAAATAGACCCCTTAGTGACCGAGTCCATGTGACTGAATTTTCAGTAAAAACCATTCTGAAAACAAATTTGACAATTATGTGTCAAGATGTCTCTTTTCTGCCTGCTCTCATAGTGATACTCTCCATAGCTAAGGTTTTGCCAATGCATACAGATGAAGCCAATTAGAAATCCAGTTACGCATACACATAGCCAAGAAATCTGGTCTCTGTGGGGAAATCCAGCCGAGAAAATCGTGTTTCTCTGAAGCCTTCCCTGGATTATGGAAACTAAGTATCTTGACATTGCAGAAATCAGCTTACTGCAGAAAGCCCGGAAAAAAAAGTCCAGTTACTTAAATGTATGTAGAAGCACTGATTAGAAGTTCAGCACTGTAGGGGGGCTTACCGAGCAGGAACGTCCACGCACAGAGACTGCCTGGTTAAAAAAAAAAAAGCCAAACTTGGAACATTTTGCAGCATGTCTGTTGTGCAGCAATTTGTACACACAGCGGTTACTAAGTTGTGTTGGCAGTTGAACGGAGTCTTTGTGGTGTGGTTGGGGAAATCCATCTGCTGTGTTTACTTTACATCATCCTATGATTACTGTTGTTGTAGAATGGGCATTGCTTATAAAACGGTGATCACAACAGCCAGTTTTCTCAGCGTGGGCTTGGTCGGACTTTTCAGAGCGATGATGGCGATGTGCGGAGACGAACGAGGTTTAGACACAACCCCAGCAAGGTGAGAAATCTTTGGTCAGTGCTGCAGTGGAAAACAACCCATGATTTCCTCCCCTGCTCCTCTGCTGTGCTTCCTTGATATTCCTCCCCACTGCTCCTCTCCCAAAATCCCCATGAGCGGCGCATTAAAGAGAAAAGAATCCACAGCTTACTTCCCATCAAAGAAATGTTGTTACCCTCATTAAACGTACAAACAAAGCTAGAATTATCATAATGGCCTCGCCCATTTTTCACAGCTGATTAGTCTTTTAATGTGACAACAAACAGAGTCTCTGTGGCTGTCACTGATAAATATTTATCAGGATTACATGTTCTTTGTCCCAGTGTGATGGCTGGCAAAAAAGAAGACAAAGAAACTTGTTTGCTTTGTGCTTGATAACATTACAATTCGCTGCACAAGGCAGTAATGGACGGGAATAATACGATTGAAAAATGGCACTTAGTCACTTTATACTTCAGGCTCATAGAATCCTTCCCTCTCTTTTTTCTTTTTCTTGTCTTAAGTATCTTTCCCTGGTCTTGACTGTGTCTCTGCGCCCTCCCCTCTGCTGGTTTCCAGATAAATTAATTAGCCAGGAGAGTTGTTGCATCCCTGTTTGATGTAACCCAACTGGTTCCTGCAACTCTATCTTTTTACCCTCTTGTTTGTCTCATGGCCCATGGGTTTTTTTTTTTCTGCACCCCTACTCTATTTTTTTCGTTGTATTCCTTTATAAATCTTACTTTACATGTCCCATGGCTCGACAGTAACATGAACACGAGCTGATCATATGGGGAGGATGGTGAGGGATATTGCAGTTGTCGTACTTTTCCTTTAATAAAGAGATTAGATGGGTCAAGATAAGGAGATTGATCTACATGCTGCTGAGTCCTGGCTAGGGACCAAGTCAGTGACCTGTAATATCTTGGGTCAGATAGTCTCTCTGTGTCCACTAGTAGTGTTCTACTTTTTGTAACAAATCCTTCGTTTTAGCCGTTTAATGTAACCTTAAAATAACAATCTCACTTTTCCACCTGAAAGTTGAACAGTAGTTTCAAAGGGTTTAATAGTCCAATAACTTTCAACAGGGAGAATGGCGTCTATGTCATGTTGACAGCGCGGCCCGATCACTCGTTTCCTGCGGTATGTAACTTCGGCAGCGGGCCGAGGCCATCTCACGAGAAGTCTGTGCAGCTTTATGGCGCTAGTTCACACACCGTCCTTCAGATACAAAAAAATAAGTCTGTCTCAGTCTCTGTCTTGTTTGATACGATGGCTGAGGCTAAGAGAGGGAAGAGGACGATGACGGATGAAGCTAAGAAGAGAAAAGAGGGAGTGACCGAACAAGAAGCAGAGTGTACATCCCTGCAGATATCCTTCAGAACAGATTGAAAGGTAACATATCGTTATCTGTTTCAGCATTGTCTAATGTTTTGCAGCTTTGGTTCAGAAAGCCTGCTAACCAAAGTTATGTTTCAGGTTTGCATACATAAATATATTTATTTGTTATGCCAAAAAGTAGTCTCTTTCCTTGTTGATCTTCAAGTTAACGTTAAACTTTTGGAACCTTGCCAACCTAAACCTGAATAGTTTTCGAATAATCCCCTGTGACTTTAGTGTTTTGGCTTGAAACGCACATCCCCCTGATATACATGATGATATTATGGAAATGAAAACTATGGTTTTATTAAGTATTGTCATTTTTGAAAGCAATCTCTGTGCCCAAATGATCATTTAGATATGTTACTGGTGAAACATTCCGCTCAAGTAGTCTTGCCTGTACTCTTTGATTTCATTTTTCTCTTTTTGAAGTAGTCCACAAGCAGTTTACGAGAGTTTGAAGCCCCATGTAAGAAGAGTTTAATTTAACCCCGGTTGAGGGAGACGCTTTGTCAGAGAGCTGCCTGTGAATTTCTCTTTCAGCCTGAGAGCCAAATGACAAATAGGACAGTCTTGCCCCGGAAGCCAGATTCATGGAAACATATTGGCTCCTTTATCATGTGGCAGGCACACGCCAAAGATAGGCCCCTGACCTCTAATTTAAGAAACAAAGCTCCAGGCCTCCCAGTGACACAGTGCACAATTTGCTCTGGTTTCTTTAAATCTATTTGCATCATTTATCTACAGCTGAACCCCGATGCGGCCACACCAACTGCAATGGCATGTGGTCTTTTTTGGGAATGGTTATTCTTTAATGATTTCGTTTGAATGCTTGTCTCACAGCAACCCTATATTAGTATCCATAGCCTGCTTTTCATATGAAGAAATGTACAAGACTGGCTGAAGATCATTTATTGGGTTAGTTTAACTAAAACTGGATTTAATACACGTTAACATGTTTGTTCAACATTCTGTTCTAGTGAATGACATCGTACAAAGTTGAATTTCCTGAAGCCGGACAGAAAACTAATCGTACACTTTAGATAATGCAGTTGGGGGTCGATTTACTACTAGTACTCCTAGTACTACTGCTGCAGTGAACAATATTATTGCATATGTATCATTGTGAAGGCCTAACTCACACAGACTCCAGATTTGATAATGAATTGGGATTGAGTATATCCTTCCCATGTTTTTGTCTTTCAAAGGATACTCAGTGTTCTCCTGGATGAAAGGGAAACTGCTTTGTTGTGACAGTCACTGAACTTGCCAATGCAAGCACTGCAAGCTCCTACAAAATCACGCCCGTCCGGGTGGGAATGCAGAAAACATTTAAAAGTGTCAGCTTTTTCTGCTATAGTGCTAAGACAAAGAGTTGATAAGAAGGCACCTTTTATACTGCAATATTTTATGGTCTTAGCAGAAGTTAACGAGTATATTTTTTCTCAAAGGTATTATAAGTGAGATCAGTGATTCAGTAGAAAAGTAAACAAAGGTCAGACAGCCGCCCATGAGTCTGCATCCATATTCCTGGGAGCTTTGATTTCATGGTCTGCTTTAGACAACCCACGGCACATATAAAAACACAAACACAGACAGACCTTTAGTATTGTCTGTATCCCCAAGAAAACTCATGGTTTTATTGTTTTGTTGCAGAGGAACTAATGGTTCACAAAACAGTAGGCCAAGGCTGCACTGATATGAATGGAAATTGACTCATCACTTAGTGGAAAATATTAAAGTCTGTCTGCTGATAAACTTGGCCATGTTTATCATGAACTAGTATCACATTTTGTGGCTCAGTTAAAGAGCTGGGTTTTGTTTACCAAGTTATATTTACAATGCCAATATCTCTGTCATCTGTAATACCAATATTGATTAGTGTATTAGAACCAGGGACGTCAGTGCACCTTTTGACCACCGGATTGCATCGTAAATAACTTTTAAAAGAGTTTGACAAATTTTAAAAATGGTGTTTTTGATGATGTCCAAGTGTTTGTTTATTTTTTTCCGTGCTGTGATGTACAGGTATCCTCCAGGACTCGGGTACACTCTGTGAGATGTGGTTTCAGTTGCACTTACACAACAACTAACAGTAATGTAGGGTGACATGAAAATGGTGTGAGACATTCAACTAGAGGGCAGGAAGAATAATTAAACTTAAATGTCCTTAATGAAGTAATTTACCCATATTTTATGAACTTTATATTGCCCATATATTCACAGATTGAACTGTTAGTTTTTACAATAAGACCCATGACTACATGTTGACATATTTCTATGTAAAGCAATCGAAATGATTTTGGTTTGAAAATCCAGAGGATGTGACTCGTATGGTACCCCCTAGTGCATTGCCTCGCTTCAACTCCCCTACAGCGCCAACAGTGTAAAACAACAGACGACACAACAAATGACCAGCACGCAAAAAAAGTCAAACACAAAGCCCAACGTTTCATCTAGTGATGGCTTTTCCAGGAACATGACCAACATCAGGAGGAAATTGGGTTCAACATGAGCAGGGGATTCCATTCATAAAGTTAGCTTACTTACTAACTAACTAACTCAAGGAAATATTATTGAATAGCTTCAGGTAATCCATCCAGAGCATTGTAATTGAAGCTAATTGAATCAGCTAAGCTAAGAGCAACAGTACCACAACAGAAGCAACATGACCTATTTGGCTCTGCTTGGCTAAGGTCCAGCTAGCTTGGTTAACTGAGCTTCTTGAAATAATCACTAACAAACTTCTACCTCAGTTATAATGATGATTAAAGAAATGCATTTAGTTCTTTGCACTAAAATAAGTGAATAATGCAGTAGACAGAGGTAACTAATGAGGTGCTTCCCAATCATGGTCATTCTCCGTTTCAGTTCACTGGTTTGACCAATGTGCAGGAGAGACAGCTCCTGTGTAATGTGAGCACCAGTAACATACTCGTTTTTTGAAGTTTACTTCCGGCTCTTTTGTCTGAATGTTTTTTTTTTTCTTCATTAATAAATGGAAAACCTTCATTTATTAAGATGCAAGCTTATTTCAATACTTCTGGAGGCTTTTTTAGCAGCATCCGTGCTGGCTTCTAAGCTTTTAATAGCTACTTCTGACGTTCACAGTAAGTAATGGGACCAAGCGGCCAGCTAAATTGAGGTCATTTTTTTTGCCCCGGCTGGTCAGTTTGTTTCCTCTGTCAGCCACAGTGGCGTTGAATCAGTCTTTTTATTCAGCTGTAAGATGCTGGTTTGATAAAGGAAACAAAGCAAATACTGAGAAATATATAGTATTTCTACAAAAATAGTGGAAATCTGTGTGGATGTAGTAATCCTTGCTGGCATATTGGTCACTGCTTAAAAAAGTACATTCACTGGGTTATACAGTGAATGTACAGATACAGAAAAAAAAATCAACAAACATGCATCTTATGGCTCCATCAGCCTGTCGTGAAAGCATGCACTTAGAGAATCATCGCTCAAGAGTCGCTGTAAGCTGCTTTGAAAGCCCTGCAGGCTGCTGAAGACGCAGCACAGGCTCTTTTCTGGCTGGAGTAAGTCAGTGTGGCTGCTGTAAACTGTGTGATCTGAATAGCCAACAACTCTTCTACTGCAATATGTGTTAAGAAGCTGCAACGTTAATATACTTTGTGTAATTATGTTGTTTTATCTGTTTACATAATGGATATTTAAATGAGCCAATTGTTTTTTCATGATATTATAAATGAGTCATTCCCTGAGGTGAGCTTGTAGATCTCCACATGTTGTGGACAATAGGCCTTTTTATTATTTTATTTTAGAGAGGCTGTGTGAATAGCCCATGCCTCCTCAGTGCGCTGTGTGTGTGTGTGTGTGCAGTAAATGATAGTGTGCAGAGCTGGGCTGTCTCATCTCCTCTGATCTGCTCCAAAGGCACTCAGATGTGTTGAGCAGCTGGTTAGAGAAGCAAAGCAACTGCTCATTAAATAATCATCATGACTGCAATGGGCTGAGACAGTGTTGTTGTTAGACTCTTAGTGCTTCTGACCAACCAGCACGTCTGAAAAAAAAGATCTCAAACCAACCCTGCGAACTCTTCCTAGCAATTACGTAACCTCTGTCAAACACGACTTTGAGTTGTCAAATTAACAACTTTATTTAGCGTATACACAGTGAATTGAATATTCTTTAAAAAAGGGTTTAAATAGGTGTAGCACTCTGTACAACATTCCTTTCTATCGTCCACTGCTCTTCCTTGCACCATCATGTACACTTTACCTCCTCTGAGTGCCGCTTCAGGACCGTTTGCAACCTTCACTAAAACTCCAAAAAGACATTTCCTTGATGCATATTTTTTTATTGTCTGCATTCTGCTGTACATGTGGAAGGCTTTTTCCACTGCGTCGTGTCAGAGCTCTCCAAGCTCTAACCAGTCAGCAAGAAGAGCACTTCTGGGAGGCTAGAGTGTTTCCCTTCCCCTTTCCTCAAATATTTTATGGGTCAAATATGTGGCCAAGTAACTCAATGTTACTGAAATAGAATCAGAGTTTCTTTTAAACGTACAATATTGTATGACAATGTTGACATTAAAATAAACAGAGAGAACTCCAATGATTCCCTGATAGCCTCGACGTCATCTTTTGTTATTGTAGTATTGATTGAGAGCCCCCTGGTGGCGGAATCTACATACTGTATCTTTAAGTCATATGTGTTGGCTTAAGAGACGGGATATTTCTGTCCTCTTTTCAGATATGAACACACGGTTGGACTCTGTACATGGGGCAAACAACATAACCACTAAACTATACTGAGACAATTTTATTGCTAAACATTTATTTCCTGCATTTTTATCTTTTTTTTTTGCATTTTCCTCACCACTTTATAATGATGATTTAGTCGTGTCCCCCCCCTCTTAATCTATTCTAGTGTTCATCAGGAACATTGTCACACAATGAATGATGATTACAGTCATTTGAAACCGTGTGGACCAATAGAGTTCTTGTGTTTCTGCGGTCTTTTAGCCCCTGAAGAGTTGCCACAGCTCTGTCTCTGTATACACAAAGCATATGTAAAGTCCATTTGTATTTTTGTATCACATCACTCTGGATTCATTTTAGTTTACAGACTTGTTAAGGGTTAAACTGTCACAATCTAACATCTTCCTATCGTAGAGGAAGCTCTTCAAATGTGAGCGACTTAAAGGTTTAATATGAGCGTCGTGAAAGCGAACAGGGGGATTGGTGATGTGCTGAACTTAAAAGGGAATAGATCGCCAAGGCGTCATATTAAATAGCCAAATGTGGTGAAATTCTGACTTGGGTACAGCCCTGCTTTTAACTTTGTTGTTTTTCCCCAATCTTTTTATCTCTAACTCATTGATCTTCAAAAAATACATAAAAACATTTCTGTTAAGCAGCTGAGGCAGCCCCAGCATGCTGAAATCTCTAACACACACACACAGTACAGAGAAAAGTGAAAAACAGGAGGGAAGGAAGCCGAAAACCACAAGATCTTATTTTTCCGATGGACTGTTTATCAGGCCCCCTCTCTCCACTGTGTTATAAAAGTTTTTACTGTGTTCGGAAGGGTTCAGGATACTTTCTCAAAACGTAAAGAAAGCGTCTTTTCAGGCCAAGAAGCTCGCTCCTCTCTGTCGCTATCTGTGCCCACATCACGCCAAATCACTCAAATCTTTTCACCATTGCATGCAAAGGCTCTTGCATATGGTCTCTCGTCTCTATTTTAGGCTCATGGCGTGACTGTGATCAATGTGTATGTGGCACTTGAGTTAGCTCAGTCCTAAGAACATGGGCTCAATGAACAGAGACCTAGTCCCCACCCCACGTCCATCACCTCTCTCGCTTTCCCATAATTCCTTTCTCTCTTACCTCTCCGATTCAAAAAAAGAAAAAAGGAAGAAAAATCAATTTGGCAAAAACACTGACCTATACCCAGATTGCTGTTAAGACAACTTTCCATCATGCTCAAAGTCAAAATTGAAATAGGACAAAATAAATACTATAGCTAAAACATTAGTAGCTTGTGTTCTGATTTGTTTGACTTTTGGAAAGTAAATGAGATACTCTGGATGAAGTTCGCACCTATTCACTTCCTATAGTGTTGTTTTTTAATCATTCGGTTGTACTAAGGTGCAGTCATTGTATCTGGCCGTCTGCCCCCACTTAAAGCAGCATAGCATTTGTGTGAATTTCACAAGACATTATCAGAGTTTATTGCTTTTGTGTGAGCTCCCCCTCCCCCCCCCTCCTCCTCCTCCTCCTCCTAGTTCTTACCCTCTATCTTTCACTTCCATACACCTCCTCTACCTAACAATACAAGATCTTGGAAGTGGACAAAATGTTAATAATTCACAGTGCTTCTCTCTCCGTGTATCTTTGTGTCCCTGCTTTATTCTTTTCCCTTTCATGGGAAACATGTTTGGATTCATCAGTGTTTGAGGGGCACTGGGCTTTTCGCTAGTGCCAATATCTACCAATCAGAGGCCGTAAAATAAGCTCAGAATTCCTGTTTCTGTTGATCAGCATGTAGGCAGTGACTACTTAGTCAAAAGACAGATAGTTGGTGATGGTTGGGTTGGTTTCTGCTTCAGATAATAACACAATTTGTTGTTGACTGCGTAGTAAAGCAACATTGGGTTGAAGGCTATTAACTTGTGTATTTCTTCATCATGCCTGTCACTGAGTATCATATGGCCCCTTTTCTCGATAGGTTGAGCTACTAATGAAATCCAACATGTTTGCCCTCCTTAGCTATCTAAACACCAGGATCTTCTGCTCTTCAAGTGCAGGCTGATCTCTAACTTATCTTTTTATCTTTTTCTCTGATTCTTGGTACGGACAGAGTTTTATTGTGACCTGTTCCATTTGATTGTGATTTAGCATATTTTCTTTCTCTACCTCAATACTCTGCCTGTGGGACTGGGGTCTGAAAATAATCCAGCACCTGCTCCTTGTGCTCCTTTCCGCCCATACAACATTTTGTAACACCCAGCTTTAATTAAAAATCTTGAGATGAGGTTTAGCTCCTCAGTCGTTTCAGATCACTTCAAGTCTTCACCGCTGTTGTACCCTAACTGGTACACAGGTGCAAACACTTACGCCGTAATTGATATTTTTAATAAGCACCAAAGCCAGACTCTACATTTCGTCTTGCATTACCATTTTTTTTTCTTACCCTTGGGCATTTTGTGTGAATTGTGCCTTCTGTTACTCCACAGCCTCACCTGTAATGCTCCTTCTTCCTCTGAGTCAGGTGTTGACTGAGTCACCGTTCTAAGCCATGGTGACATTTGTATTGGAAGCACTCTGATGAACCTTTTTAATTAATTGCGTCACCTTTTGCAGCTTCTTTTTTTTTGTTTTAGCCACATGGAGTTTGAAAATTTGCTTAATTTTTCAACATCAAAGTTTGCCAGGTGGAGGGGATCCAAAGCCAGTGATTGGTAAAATTCTGTTGTCTTTAATTGAGGAGTCTTTCTATCAAACTAGCACACCACTGGGATTATCTACTGAACAGTACTACCATCGTTTTCTTTAACTCAGACCGAGTGCAGCATTTTTTAATGGCAACTACACTTGCGGTCATGATTGTGCATGTCTCAGAATTTTAAACTATATACAGTATATCGGTCTCACTGGTATATTGGATGCAGCACACGTTTTACATGAAAAAAATAGGGATTAAAAGATGTTCATGAGGATTAACGCTTTCTAAAACCTGGTTCTTTCTTTTCCTGCTCACACTTTCCATCCTTTTGCTCCTTTTTCCTCCTTTGGTTCTGTCTCATCTCCTGATCCTCTTCCTTTATTCTTTCTCAGGAGATCACATCTTAGCCAAGCCCCCTGAACAATGCAATAGTTCCAAAGAGCCCCTATCTTCTGTCTTCATCGACTGTGAAATTAGGTTTTAGTCAAAATGGGACCAGTTGGAGTTTAGAGATGATTAGAGTGATTTAGGGGATTGTTGTTTGCAGGTACAGACAAACGGAGAGGGGCAGAAAAGGAGAGCCTTGTTTCTTTCATGTTGGGTGCTTGATCTCATCAAGCATTCAGAGAGCATTGACAATCCGATGAACACAAATTCCGTCTCTCTGAACGTGTAGATTAAGGTAAAGATTAAGACGTTAGAACCCTGATTTAATAAATATCAGCCTGACCGATATGGAATTTTCTGGACAGATATCGATATTAGAGTAAGATAAAATCTGATACAGATATATCGGCCGATATCTTTCTTAGATCTAATCTTCATATTTAGAGATATAAATATATATATTGTGTTATCTCTCAAAAGCTGTTATCAAACATTTGTGAAAAAGATAATAATAATAATAAAGACAAGATGGTCACTGAACTGGAAAGTAACGTGTGTCAGCTTGAAACTGGAGAGTGATAGCGTCGTTGTAATCCATACAGCGCCCTCTGCTGGTGAAAGAGAATTGCTAGTGTAATACAATGAAACTCAAATTAAATGTCTTTTTGACTGACGAATAAATCTAGTGATATTGGCGCATATCTGCAACAAAATTAGCCGATACTGATAGGCACTGGATATGCTGATATCGGCCGATCTTATTGGCTTGCCCATTAATCGGTCGGGCTATAATAAATATATGGGTCTACTTCATTTGTCTTATCTCTCATGTGTTGTGTGTGTTTCACGGTCGGAGACAACATCTCTCAAATGCTGAACTGATTGTCAAGGTGGAAGCCTTTTTATTTCTGCTGAACAGGGCGAGGTTGTGCCGAGGGATGTCGCTCTTACTATATGCCTTTATCTGAAGATAGAAGGTAGATGTATCAGGTCATGCCTTTACCCAAACCTATATAATTTTTGGAGTTTCTTTTCCTGGTGTGTCTAGTAGTCTTTCATGGGTATCACAGGTAACTGAATCTATATAGAATCTGTACAATATGTGAACATTTCCTAGTGCCCTCTGCCTGAAGTGACCTGTTTCCAGCAGCGGTGTTTCCATACGAAACGACATACGACACCTGCGTAGTGCTGATTTGCATGGCAATGAAACTGCGCTATGAATCTCCTCTTTGTTGCGTAAGCTGTGAAAGCTGTGCACATGGGTAGAAAAGGTAACAATTACTGTGCTACAGGAAACATCTGTCTGAAAGAGAAGTCATTGGTGGTGTATAGCTGCAGCTTTGTGTTTGCACCATCTTATTTTAAATAATAGGCACTGTCTCCACTCATTACTCATCACAATGAAACTAGGAAGGATGAATGGGGTGAAGAGACTTTGTCTTCCTGTGTAATAGAAGCTGTAGGCGATGTATTTTACTGTAATATTTCACATGTTTAAACCAACAGTCACTGGTATGACTGAAACAAAATGTGTAAAATACACACTTCTAGTTTGCTCAAATGTAATTAATCAAACAGTTCAGCTAAAAAAAAACAACAACTTTTTAAAGACAAGGAATATTGGAGGTACTCATTTTAGTTGGTTAAACTGACATTTAAAATCAAGAAAGTCGACTCTTCTAAAGCTAAGAAAAAACAAAATGAAGCACAATTTGTTCAAGGATCAAGGACAAAGGTACCTCAAAGGTAAACTTGTTGTGCAGAGGAGAGATTGAGCATTCCAAAGATACATTAACGGGTTTATAGACGTTGGATATTTAAATGCTCTCTACATACTTTTTATAGTAGATTGGTGCAGGTTTAAGATCTCGGATGCAAGCATTTTAATTAAATAGATGTTCTTAAAGTAACATTTGTTCCATGCAAATGTTTTGATGGCTTTCTAAAGAAACTATTCCTGTGATGCAGCTGTAAATGAATACCGATAATAATTTGTGGTATCTATATGTCCTTGATTTATTCAGTGAGTAGGAGGACGCCCTAACGGGTCAAAACAAGGTCATTCATTTAAGTTTTTGCGGGGAGGCACCTGTGTTGGAATGTCATAAACATTCAAAGTTACGATAATAAATGTTGAGTTTGTTCAGGCGGTGTCTCGCCCTTTTTAAACTCCGCCTGTCAGAAGTCACAGAACTTGTTTTCAGACTTTTTGGTTGAAATATTTTGCATATTTTCATTCATGCCTTTTTTATTTGTGTGTCTGTCAGCCTCTGTGTACACACTGTTCAGGGATGTGTGTGTGTGTGCTAGAAGAAGCAGTTACGGTAGTCTCTTTGATGCCCTCCCCCTGTCATCCCTCTCTGAGCTGCTTGTTTTTCATTCCTCCTGTGTTGCACTCCCACACATGCCATCTAGAAGCGGCAGGGAGCACGGTCGCCCTGCAGAGGCTGCCACTGCCCTGTGCGTCCTCAGAACAGATAGCGGTACGAGTCATTAAAGGTGAGGCCGCCCTGGCTGCTCTTTGGCCGTCTGCCATATTTAAAGATGTACACAGGGCCTGTTATCATAACTGATAAAGCAGGAGGGGTAACTGCCACCATCCTGTCCTGAACAAACATGAAAATATCGAAACGTACATTTGAATTCAAAGCGTGAATGAGAAATATATAGATGACTATATTTTTGTCTTCCTTAATATCACTTACAGCCCAACCACGACACTTGAACTGCAGCTTTTGAACCCACCAAAGGTTGATTGCTTAAGGAGACCCTACAGTAAGAGTCAAAATAATAATGTATTAGCCTGGAGGGATTTATGCAGACTTGTAAACCAGAGCTGAGTTTGTTTACTCACTGTATGTTTGTATTCATTCAAGAGATATGCGGCACACGGTGGATGATTTTCCATATGCAGGAGCAGGCCAAAGTGTTGCCATGGAAATTGGTACGAATGATTCTTGCATCTTTTTATTTTCCTTCACTTCTTCTGTGTCTGCCCCCTGCGGGCCAGGGGAGGCGTTACAGCGAGCCCACATTGGACCGGTGGTAAAATAGATTTACCTCAGTGCATTAAAGCGTTCAGCTGTGTGTCGGAGTTATTTACAGACTACAATTTGTAAAGCTGAGATTTATGTACTGAATGACAATTGGCTTGAAATGATTGGTGTTTTTTTCTGCAGTTCTTTCAGTGGGACATGATTAACAACTCAGACATCTGGTAAGGGAAGGTTAAGGGCTCTGAGTTTAGGCAGAATTTTCATTCAAATTCTCTCATGCATACTGTGTGCAGTATCAGCAATGTGTTAAAGTTAAAAACACAGCACATTGTTTTCTCTGTATTATATCCCTATTTAATCCAAACTTTTTTTTTTCAGTTGTAAAGTTTGAACATTGATCAGCAGCCATGGAGCGAGAAATGACAGCTCCAGCTAACATAATGATTTTTTTGGATAACCCTTTGAATACATATGAAACATTGATTAACAAAGTATTCTCCAAAGCCCGTTTCCATTTAGAGAAGAACGGTTAGCTCTTATAATGTTGCTTTAGCTTTTTGTCTTTCAGGCTCAAGAATCCTGCACACACCACCAGCCTGCTTTACTTACATGAAACCGATGTGATAGGAACATCTATGGTTTGGCTTTTGCAATGCTTAAGACAAAAGCCTGGAAGTTAAATTGTACGAGTGCCCCCTTGTTTGAGCGTCCGTGACACAGATTATTAATAATGTTAAGAAATAATTAAATAAAGTCTGGCAGTGCGACTTTTTCTACATCTTTTCTCCCTCACCAGGTCATGCAGTTACAGAAAACAGTCGGATACTGCTCAGTAAATAAACCTTGTCAAGTGCTCTTGATTGAAAGAGTCCTGTATTAAAGTGAGAACTCAACTACTGTAGTGTAGCTCGTAGGAGTTCAAGCTCCACAGAGTGAATAAAGATGGAATTATAAGAGCGACACAGCTGCACACAAACTGCACGCTGTAGACTTCGCTGAACACAATAGAAATCCTGCGTCTTATACGCCTGTGCTACTTATTTTCCGGATTTTACAGTAGTCAATTTGGGGTACCTAGGATGCAATTTGTTGCCATGGTATCAAAAAACAGGTATCAACATGGTTTCATTATTTCTTCAGTGATATTGCAGTTTCAGAAACTGGTGTTGTGACGAACTTAAAGGTCCCATATTCTGCTTTTTCTGGTTTTATATGCTCTTCAGTGTGTTTTCCATGTGTCCTGTGCATGTTTAGGCACATCTATGTGCAAAAATTCAAAGTCCGTGGAAACGCGGCTTCTCCTACGTCCTCCTGTTAGCTGTAGCATTAGCTGCACGTAACGCTCGGTTCTAGCCCCCCTCCAAAAAAAGTGTCACTGTGACGTCTTGTCAGTGTGAGATCACTGATTTAAGCCCATTGGCTCGTTGTGGCAAGCCCAGCAGCTCATGTTGCACGCCCGTTAACTTCTGTAGCACGCCCACGATATGCCGTAGCCTGCGTTAGCACAGTAGTGCAAAGCTGCTAATGTTTTCGCTCCCCGGCCCTCGGAGCCAGAGTGGCTGAGCGACTGACCAATTACGGCAGAGCCGACAGGCCGACCAATCAGATCAGACTTGGCACACGTGGGGACTCTGAACGTGGGCACTTCAGAGCCTTAGAGAGAGAGTCAGAAGAGAGCCGGTGCGTGGAGCGGCAGTACATGAAAACAGACACTTTTTTATAACTTTATCTATTGTGAACATACTTTAGTAAGTACATAGATTAAATATATGAACCCCAAAAAGGGCAGAATATGACCTCTTTAATGCTCACCACATGGACGTAAACTCATGTGCCAGTTTAAGTTAACCTGATATCTTTATCGATCTCAGGATTAGTAAGTCTAGTTCTATGAGCCCGGATCACAGAGGGGGCGTGGTTTTGCTTCCCAGAGTGACCCAGAATTGAAATGTTTAAGGATCCCATCATCATGAGAGTATATGTGGATCCTGCAGGCTGTCCGGGTCTGTGAATGTAAGAGGAAGGAGAGACACACAGTCTCAATCCAGGCAGGAAACCGAGCACCAAGGACATAATGGATTGTCTGCTTGTTAGTTGTGAGTGTTGCTGTGTTTGCAGGCCCTTTTTTCTCTCTCCCCTCGTTTTTCAATCAAATAACTGAACCCACATGAGTAAGCCTCAACACCCGAGCACATACTCTCAATCTAGCACTCAGTCCTAAGGGGGCTGAGCAAGCTCTACACTGCAATCCCTCCATCACATTCCTGTTTTTAGTGGAGGGACGGTTTCCATCGAGCACTTTTAATACTTGGGGGACAGGCAGACTAGCTGTTGTGTACACACAGTTTCTGTCTATAGGCCATGAGTTAGATGCGGTTTTATTTTGGACAAAGCTGAAGTTGGACTGTTTCTCTCTTCACGTCCCAGTGGCTGTAAATAAGTTAAGAAATAATAGGCAGCGAGACACGATGAGGTTCAGTGGAAGAAGAAAGGGCAAATAAAGCCACTGGAGAGATTCCTCCTGGTGAGTTTTGTTACCAATTTGTGTTATCTGCCAACAAGGAAATGTCAATGAAACATTGTGTGTGCTGCGCTGATATTTCAGAGGAGTCTTTGTAGTTTCACAGAAGATTGAAGTCTTTGTTATTTGAGCAGATCACTGCTTTGACTAGTGATTCTCCCTCCCTTGTAGGCCTGTACTAAAATGAACTGACTTCAATTCAAGGAGCTGAGCTACAGCCAGAATTGCTGCTGTGGGAAAATGATACCTTTTTATTAGAGTTCTTACCCCTGAGGAGGAAAAATACTCGGAGTTAATGTCAGTAA
This sequence comes from Labrus mixtus, assembly GCF_963584025.1. Lineage (NCBI taxonomy): Eukaryota > Metazoa > Chordata > Actinopteri > Labriformes > Labridae > Labrus > Labrus mixtus. Next base: position 3,164,400 of record NC_083622.1, on the reverse strand, counting down.
ATGATAAGGGATCTCACCTCAAAGGTGGTTGGGTCATTATCTGCGTTTTAATGCCATTATCCAATTTGCTGTCGATGGTCTAGAGAAATTAAACTTGATTATATTGATGTTATTGGTGCGGGTGTTGATGTTGATTACAATATTTATGAGAAGCTGTTGATGTTGATGATGATGACGACGATAAAAAAAAACAAAAAACAACTCTTCTGCTTTACCTCTGCGCACTGCCTGTCAGCAGCACTTCTGTGCGATCGGGCTTAAAGCTGTTTCTCTGGCACTGACTGATGTTCTCTCCTTCGCAGGTCCTTGCTTGTCTTTAAACGTACTCTCAGATGTTCATTGCTTTGGACATAAGTGTTTGCTGAATGAAATTTAGAACTGCAGAAAGTAGGCACTGGAAAATGGAGAATAACTGGAATTGATGTCTATAAATATATATATATATAATAAAAATATATCTTCATCAGTCGGACTTTGGTATTCTAAATAATGGTAAAAACAAAACAAAAACACTTACTCTATTGAACTTAGATTTGACAGAGATTAACAACGACACAATGTTCTCTACAAACAAGCATATTGTGCAGTAAAGGAAACTATGATGGATTTTTTAAATTATTATTCTTTTTGATTTGACAAATTTGAAAGACGATGGGGCACTGGTCTCTCACAGCGATGAGATTCCTGGTTCGAATCCCCGTCGGACAGGAGCCTCTCTGTGTGGAGTTTGTATGGGTTCACGCTGGGTACTCCGGCTTCCTCCCAAAGTCCAAAGACATTCCCGCTAGGTCAATTGGTGACTCTAAATTGCCCATAGGTGTGAATGTGAGTGTGGCTGGTTGTCTGTCTTTACATGTTGGCCCAGTGATTTACTTGTGAACAGTCCAGGGTGTGCGCCCTGTGACAGCAACCGCAACCCCAAACGGGAAAAGTGGTAAAGATGATGAATGAAAGAGGATGACATCGATAGACACTTTTGGATTCTGACTCCAGCAACACCAAATTGGGTACAGAGCTTCAGTTGGCCAATACACACATTTATTTTTCAAAAAGGGAAAAGTTAGTGGAACAGAAGCCAAATATCTGAATGTTTGTACTTGGTCTTGATTCTTTTTAAACTTGCATGAAGCTAAAAACCTTCACAAGCTGCACATAATCACAATAAGTATCTTCAACCTTTTGGACGAAAATGATTAATACCTTTAAATATATATATATATCTGTCTCTGTCCTTGTTCTCTCTGCCCAGTTTCAACCCTGAAATGTACTCTCTTCTTACTTTTCCATGGGGCGAGGCACTTGTCTTCCATGCTACTTTGTCTCATTTAACCTCTTGGATTTCATTTCAAGGAATACTTGAACTTGAACTTTAAATCAATCAATCGATTAATCTCTATTTGTATATCTCAAACATGTCAAATACCTTACTCATTGTTATATTATCTACAGAGACCCACCATTAACCCATCATGATGGACATTGATTCACCTGTCTTATTATTCTTTTCTTATTTGACTCATTTAACATTTACATGCTTAACTCTGACGATGGTTAAACATCAAGTTAATCCATGCGGATACAAACATCCAGACACTATTAACTGTTGTCAGTTATAAACATCCTTCTTGTTGTCACATCCATTTCCAGCTGGCAGCTGTTTGCTAGCTGCTGCATTGATGCTGCGGGGATCTTCAGGACACCCCTGTATCTCTTCTCTTTTCATGTCTGCCAGTTTGTTGGTAGACGTTTTCCTTCAGTTCTTCTTGTTGGTATTATTGAATCGGTTTACCTCTCTTTGCGACTTTGAAAGTGTTCCGTGCGGTGACTTTGTCGTGGTATAGTCATGATTACCAACATTAGTCGTAACTGCAGATTTTGAAGTTTGGTTGGTATATCCTTGGTTCGGCAACTTTTAAACTCTAAACTCGAAGTTGAAGCTGTTTTGATATCAACTTTTGCCGAACCCTCTCACCACAGGGGGGTTTGTTCATTTCAAACTTGGCTCTGCAGGAACTTGGCCGAGCTGCAACATTTTAGTATTGATCTTTAAGGAATATGTCAAAATTGTAAAAAAAAAAAAAAAAAGCGCCTTGTATGTGTATTTCTCTTTTTTTTTTTGTTCTAGTCCATGTCTTTGTCATGCTGAGTGTGAAAAATGAACCAAAATAATAACATTTGATGTCACTTGTACTGCAAGGTTCCTCATTCATTAAACATCTATGTCGCTGTCACCTAGGGCCGTACCTGAGTTTTATAAGTCAAATAGATTTCACCGTGCAATATGAAGCTCAAGATATTTGTTCCAGGGATGACCATTTGAAGCAAAACCCTGTTTTTTTTTTCTTCTAGATTGATCAAAGGTATGGTTTTAAAAGCATTCTTAATATGGCGACTTCTATCGTTCGGCTTCAGAATGCCTCTTCAGATAACAATGGATGACATCACTGAGGCAGCGTCCATGTTTTATACAGTCTGTGGTAGAAACACATTCACAGAAAGCACTGGTTTTTGAACTGTAATATCACACTGGTGTGCCAATATGAACCTTTTTCACTGAGTAATGCACCATGCCTGACAGCCTCCTCTCTCTCTCTTTTCTTCCCTTTATTTTGCAGGTTCAACTACAGGTCGACTCACCATCTCACCACCAATGGCTTCTATGAGTTCCTTAACTGGTTCGACGAAAGAGCCTGGTACCCTCTGGGCAGGATAGTGGGGGGGACGGTGAGTGCTTTCAGTGCTGTTTGTGTGCGAGTGTTCCACTTGGGAAGTTGGGAAGGGAATGTTCTCTCTCTCTCTCTCTCTCAGCCTCACTCTTTCTTTGTCCTTATATCTCTGGAGTCACATTACGGGGATGAATCGTCATCTTAAACTCACTCTCAACTTTTAAGTCGCACACACACTCACACTTAGTCAGCATGGCTGGGTGGTTAAAGAGCTCCTGGGGGAGACAGGGAGTTGGAAGGCAGGACTCGCATGAAGCGGAGTGTAGATCTGTCTCTATAACGGCTGAAGGACGGGCAGGCTGGGGTCACGTCACAACACAACTCATCTCTGAATGCCTATTCCACTCTGTAAGGTTGTCAACATGTTTAATAAAGCGAGAGAGAAAGCAGCAGTGGTCGAAGGAAAGTGGAGAAGGCAACACGGATAATGTCAAAGTGATGAAACTTGGGAGTAAGTCGGTCCCGTAAGTGATGAAACAGAACCTGCAGTATAAGCTGTTCAGGTCTTCAGCCAGTCTATTGTTACCTGCAGGATAGGGGGAGGGTCTCCTGTAGTTCCTGATGTCCTCCAGGCGTCTCCAAACTGCAGTAGGGTCATTAGCTGAGAAGTTAAGTGTTTTAGCTTCTCAGTGTAGCTCCTCTTAGCTACCCTGATCTCCTCCGTCAGCTTGTTTCTGGCTACAGGTCCCGGTCCCCACTCCTCTAGGCCCCCCCGCTCCGGCCTCATGCAGCTTTCTAAGATGAGGTGTAAACCAGTGTCTGTTGTTGTTGTGTGTGTGCAGAATCAGAATCAGAAATACTTTATAAATCCCAGAGGTAAATACGGTCGTTACAGTTGCTCCAAAATATACAATATAGCAGAAATATAGTAATACAAATATTAATCAAATAGAATAGGAATATAAGTAAGGTTTCAGTAATAGGTACAAGAAATATTTACACAAATAAGAGTAAGGTGGAATATATACACACATTTTCAAGATTATTCCTCTGTTTTCTTCAATATTGCACTTTGTTATCATGGACATATTATTCATTATTGTTATATTGCAGTTTTTTTAAATAATAAGTTATGGTGGAGGTTACAGTTTTGCAAGGTCCTGGTCTGCACACACACAGGTCCTCACAAAAGCTGATACTAGATGTCACAATTGTCATTTGAGTTTGTCGAACAGTCCAATCAGTGCAGTCGTAGCTGTCCTGTAACTCCAGCTTTGACTCCTCTGCCCATTTCTTCACTGTCCTCACGACAGGCTTAGCAGATTTTAACCTCTGCCTGTAAGTCGGGATGAGATGACTCAGACAGAGCGTCCCAAAGCTGCACGTGGGAACAGAGCGATAGGAGTCCTTTAAAACTGTGAAGCAGTGATCCAGTGTGTTAGTAATCTGGTCAGCCGGGTGCTGTAATGTTACACCGGCCCGAGGTGGAATATAAACATCAACCAGAACAAACGAAGAGAACTCCCCCGGTTAATAAAACAGTTTTTAAGGTTGTATAGTTACAAATAAAACATTAACTTTTTGTCACAATTTTTTTTTAACTCATAATGTCTAAAGAAAATATTTTAAAACAAATCAAAAATGATTAAACACAAACATTGATAATCTATATAAATAAACAGAGATGCAGTGTGTTGTTTGTTTCTGGCATTAAAAGACACTGCATGTTTCTCCACAGCTGACTTTGTGTCACCTAATATCAACTTTTTATTCACTTTTTTTATAACATAATAACTGGCTCTTATGTGTTAAGCATCAGCCAAAAAAATCATTAAAAAAAAGTGCTGAACTGGTTCTCGCACCTGTTTAGACGAGGGTTTCAAACCCGTCTCCCAAAGTATGTTGTTAATGTTTTTTGTTGTCTCGGGCTCCTCGACGTAGGGCCGTGATGCGTACTGCGTACTGCGTCATCCTCGCTGTGTTTTTAAAATGTGTAGTTTATCAGTCTCTTGAGGTATTTTCACATTGTTTTGTTTTGTCCGTAATCAATCGTCAAACTCCTCCCTCGCTTCGCACCGTGTCTGTATGCGTCCGCTTCTGACATCGAACAAGAGAAGCAAGAAGGATATAGCGCCCTCTGCTGGTTAAAAAGGAGCATTGCATTACATTAGATTTTCCATATTTGTATCGATTTTTTTTTTTTTTTTTTTTTTTGCAAGGTTTCTTTACGTCCCTAGAACTAAGTCGTTATTTCCTGATTGACTAACAAAGAGCACATGATCTGTCCAGAAGCTCTGCTAGCAGACATCTGTAGGTTGGTTAATTCAAAGTAAATGAAACCGTTTTTTCGCAGTATCAGAAGCAGAAATGTAAGTTCTTCAGAGATCTTTATTTGTTGTCTGTTGGACAGATGATTGAGAGTTGTGCTGCCTGTCTGAAGAAAGCCTTAATAACTCCGATGCTTTGTCCTCCCTCTCCTCCTTCAGGTGTACCCTGGCCTGATGGTCACCGCGGGCCTCATCCACTATGTGCTCAATCTTCTGCACATCACTGTCCACATCCGGGACGTTTGTGTGTTCCTGGCTCCGGTGTTCAGCGGCCTGACCTCCATCTCCACATTTCTGCTCACCAAGGAGCTATGGAACCAGGGGGCGGGGCTTCTCGCTGCCTGCTTCATTGCAATTGTGCCGGGCTACATCTCCCGCTCTGTGGCCGGCTCCTTCGACAACGAAGGCATCGCCATCTTTGCCCTGCAGTTTACCTACTATCTCTGGGTAAACTTAATTAGTCCTCCCGTAGGCAGCAACACAAAACCCATGTTACTATATCAATTAATTTAATAATAGTGTTATTTAGAAATTAAAATGATGGCAGTAATTAAATAAATAAAAATGTCGATGATGCAAAAAACAGAAATGTGCCCACATGGTTACAAGTCTACACCAAACCCAGAGTTTAAAGGAAACTTGATGTTTGACTTTAGTGAGGGGAGCAAAACTCAAAACAGACATCATGTTGTTTTTATCTGACGAGGCAACTGTTAGTTAGCATTTCATCAAGAAAAAAAAAAAACTTTTCTAGGGCGATAATGATGAAAATGCTCAGACTGCCCAAAGTACACTTACCCTAACCTATCCTTTACCTAACGTGACCCCCCCCCATTTCCAAGTTTGGTATCAATAAAGAACATTCATCTATCTAATCCATCCATCAGTATTTGTGCTGTCATAAAGAGCTAATGATCAAACACAGGACATAAGGAGGGACGGTGAGTGTAGCTTCTGTCAGCGTCTTTATCTGCTGAAAACACGCAGTGTGTTGTCTGCCTCAGACAAACCTGTTTCCATAAAACTTTACATCCTGTGCTATCCCAGATATTTGAATAAAGCAACACTCAAAATGTTGAAACTGAGACATGTGATTGTTTTCCTAAAATGATACGCCGCTTTTGATTTTTAACATGTTCAAAAAGTAATTGTTAAAAAGGTTGTAATTACCAGCCAGCATCATCAGCTCTTCTTTTAACAACGCTCTGAAAATCTCCTCAGATCTGAAACGCTTACAAAGTGAAATGTATTCCTGTTCTCGCTTGTGGGATTTCTGGTGTTTTTTTTTTTTTTCTTTTTTAAGCATTTCACAACTTTTCCCCGGCCTTTTGCTGCCACTGTCCTAACTTTTCTTTTCAAATTCAGAATGGGCGTATCATTTTTTTTTTTTTTTTTTTTTTTTTAAACGCTCACTTCTCAGTAACAACATTAGATCTGTTGTCTTTGTGCTTTCTTCAATCAAATACAGAGTTTCAATATTTTTGGAATCACATTCTGTTTCATTTACTTTTTTACAAAGTGTTCAAACTTTTAATGAAATGGGCTTGTATCTTTTTTTTAATACATTTTAAGTATTTAAACACACATGTACGCCAGCACACTGATCCTCAGTGGTGTGTGTGTGTGTGGGGCTATATGGGCGGCTATATGGGCTAATGTTATTCTTAGGGAACATAATTCACTATGACATTTCATACAAACCTCTGAGATTCAAAGAAGAAATCTTCTCTCTCGGATACAAAGCCCTGAAGTCACTGGTAATTGGAGGTGTGGCTAGATTTGGAATAGTCCAACCCGGTTTACAGAAGAACATTAAACTTTGTTTTCAAATCCCAGATGTGGACACACAAGATGTAAAGCTCTAACTATTTTTGATTTATGCTTGGAGAGAGAATTCAAACTTTTTTAAAAAACATCTTACCTGCCCTTTTTCTTTCCTTAAGTGCCCCCTCTCATTACTCTCCTTCATCTTTATTTCTCTTGCTCAGCTCTTTTCATCCACTCCATCTCATTGGCTCAGCTCCCCTATTTTACCCCACTCTCATCCAGCCAATAGCATCCGGGGCTTGTTAGCATTGTTAAACCCTTGTTAGCAGCTCTCATGTACTGCTCTGGGGAGAGGCGGGGGTAAAGAAGTGTAGGACACGGTGCTCTGCTTAGTACAGGTCATTAAAGAGGAAACATGGTGAATAATTCAGAAAGTCCTTGAGGACCAGCAGCAACAGAGCAAATGTTAAAAAAAAAAAAAAGCTCAGCCGTCGATGTAGATTTGACTCTGTGTGTCTTTGTGTGCTGTTAAAATCTCTTCTTCTTCGTTAACTGCAGGTGAAGTCCGTAAAGACGGGATCAGTCTTCTGGGCCATCGGATGCTGCCTCTCCTATTTCTACATGGTGAGAACACACAGAATACAAATGTTTATTTCATGTTGTCGCGGTCATATTTGTCAGTACTTTCACTATCAGTATTCACGTTCTTAAAATGGCTATTTAAGTAGCATTATGCTAAAATCAAATCTTATGGTGATTTCGCACATGCGTACAACTTGCTGAGCTGCTCGTGTAAATGCAGACAGCAACGTTTTTTCACCCTGAATTCAGTCAGACTTTTACCTGCTAGCCGCCAAAGTGAAGTATCTGTGTGAAGTCAGGGTGAGCTGATGGATGAATGCAGCAGCTGATGTAAGGAAAATTCACTGTGAGTGAGCTGCGGGGGGTTATGCCGATATCTGTGGATTTTTCAAAGGCATGAACACCACAAAAAGGCCGAGAGGTCAAGTTTAGGGGGGTTAAATCTTCTTTCACTTGTAGACAACGTGGAGCCTTGTTTTTCAGGCCAGCCTCACGTGGCTGTTGGAGGGACTGGAGTTTGTGGCACCTCTGCTTTGACTTCATCTTTCTAGTCCAGGAGGTTGCTGCCACCTGGTCAAAACTAAAATGTGAATCATTAAAAACGGGGCGTGAGCAACATGTGCATCACACAAACATCTAAATGTCATGTTTACCGTGCTGCCTCTGCAGACAGACTGTCACCCGGCATCTGTGGATGTCCATCAAAGCTCGTTGGCCTCAAATCATTTAAAGCATTTTTGTCATACATAAAACATGATCCAGCGTGATTGATGATTTTCTCCCAGCACGCTGCACTCTCTGATGCCTCTTCTCCAGCAGCTTCCCGCAGCCTTGGAGTTCTGGACATTCTGAGACAATGAGCACACAGCTTGTAAAAGAAGTGCATGCGTGTGTTTCTGTTGTTATGAACATGTGTAGACCCCTGTGTGTGTGTGTGTGTGTGTGTGTATATGTGTGTGTGTGTGAGTCTTTGAGGGTCCAGGGACCAAGGACATAATCTGAATAGCAGTGTTAATGCCCTAGCTCATCAAGATTGTACAGCTCTCCGGTGGGCTGTGCAGCTCTGCACCCTGCCTCATATTACTAACGATCTTAGTGCGTGTGTGTGTGTGCGTGTGTTTGAGGGAACTACAAAGGCGAGTAGGCCGGGAACAATACTGATTATTTTCTGCGGTTAAAAGCGGTGCACGGATTCAGCAGGGATCAAACGACGATTGGAACAATATGCAATTTACCTTTAACTGTTTATTTGTCAGTGCACATGCTTGCATAAGTTTCACAATTTTATTAATTGGTTATTTCCACATCTCTCAATCAGATAAGAAAACTCTCTTTTTTTTTTAAATGAAGTGTGTGTTTTTTTGTTTTTGTTTGACAGGTTTCAGCCTGGGGTGGCTACGTGTTCATCATCAACCTCATTCCTCTTCACGTGTTTGTCCTGCTCCTTATGCAGCGCTTCAGTAGAAGAGTCTACATAGGTGAGATACAACTTTTACACACACACACACACACACACACACACACACACGGATACTTAATGTTAACACTCATTCTAGGACATCAATAATGTCCTTTTTGTAATGATGCTTCTTTTCAGTGAAGTTAATCCAGAACAAACAAACAGGGTTAATAACATCATACCTGTACAGTCCACATGTAAACAAACTGTATTTTCTGGTTCCACTTCAGGGGACGATATTTGCATTAATCAATTGAGCTTATTCTCTGAACGATCACCTCTTCCCACCATCTCAATTGACACAGCGTTTTAGATTTGGCATGAAACAGGTCTGCTTTCATTAAAGGAAAATTCATGTCATTTGAAACCCTGCGATAAAGGCTTTACAAGGTTTGTCATTGAGCCCTTTGGACTTCCATTCTCACCGGCCGAGAATACTACTAATGACATTCTACCCTTAAACTCCATTTCTAAAATCTACATACCATGCTTCAGCTAATAATCCACCTTCATTGGACAAAACACAATGGGCGGGGCTTAAACACTGAACTCTCTGGGAGGTCCTGGCAGCTTTGCATGGAGAGTGTTCACACTTCCTCTTTCTGTAGTAGACAATGTCTGAGATATATATATATATATATATATATATAGATATATATATATATATATATATATATATATCCTGATGTTAGTCCGGCGTGTTTAAGATGTCATCAAAGTCCTGCTACTAAATTTCATAATGTTTTGTCATTTAAAGTTACTGGAAAAAAAAAAACATCTTTGAGGTCTTTTCATGTGTAGGAAAACTTCTCCATACATTTCCATCTTTGGGGATCCCTCCTCCAGAGATTGCAGATTCTACATCACAAGCAAAGGCAGTAGCTTTTGCGTCTTTAATGTCCTGAAGACTTATTCTTCTCCAGTGGAATTCAGAGAACCCCCCCCCCTCTTTTTAAACAGCTGAATTAAGGAAATGCTCTCTTTGCTGCAGCTAGAAAAGTTGAGATTGCAGTAAAGCCAAATGCCGTGAAGCATTTAGAGCGACCTTGTCTTCTTTCTTTGGATGTTTAAAACACCAGAGTCTCGTTTTAAACAACACTTTTTATTGATGATGCTCATAAGTGAAGGAGAAATATTACCTTGTCTTATTTTTGTAATTTTTATGTATTTATTTATTTTTCTTCTTTGGACTTACTTTTTTCTTGTTCATGGTGATTTACTGTCTTTCCTTTCTCCTGCCTGTAAGCCTTGGATAGGTGGGTGCAGACTCAAAGCGAAACACTTTGATACGGAGGTATCACACAGAGAAGCTTGTTATTCTTTGTCTAATCTGTACTGTATATAAACCTTACCTGGTAATTATTTCAGTACAATAGATACACGAATCTACCAAAAGAGAGGTGGAAAGGCTTGGTTATAAAAGTAAGAGAGAATAAAGGAGGAAATGCACGCGGGGAGAGAAGATGAAAGCTGTCCTCCCTTCAAAGAGCTCGTCTTGTCGCACACCCTGAACCCGCCTTGCTGATCATAAATGAAGTCCTGACCTGGGGCTCACAGCTCCCTACAGACGCCACAACCCTATAGCGGTGTTTCAGATCCAAATCATTAGCCCAGACCTACAGAACCTGCAGAAAATTATGACATGTCAGGACTTATGAAGTGCACAACTGTGTGAAGATAAGTTGACAAGGTAGCTGCTCAATGTGGAATCAAAGAGAAGCCGTACTGAGGATTGATAGAAGAGGAACAGGGAAGAAGACTGAGAGGAGGGAAGAGGGGAAACGCTACAGGCTGACTGGTGGAGGTTTCTACATCCTTCAACAGGATTATCGGCAAAATGAATAATTTAGCATCAAGCTGACTTTCCCATATACCCTCTGTGGCCTCCTACCTCCTTCGCCCCTCACCTCTCTATAAAGACCAGTAGTGCAGCCTGCAGCAACATGACAACTGAGTTAGTTCAAAATAGCAATAGCTCACTGTTTTCTATGATGCATACCATGTACTGTAATTTGGAGCCCAGCCTGTAACCTCCTGTCACACACCAGCCTCCTCTCGCTCCGTCTTCGCTGACTAATAAAGCATAAATACAGAGAGGAAAATCCAACCCAAATTGAATTTTCACATAAGCAGCATCTGGTCCGCAGCAGAAAAAGGAAAATTAGAATACAAACTCCTCTGATGGATGCTTAACTCCTTGACAGCCGTCAGCTTGGCTTCCGCTTCCTGGTACCGTCGTATTACTCAGAATTTAGCGACCTTTAGCGGGGAAACACAATTTCAGCTCTACGCTGCCTGACTGCCAATAACAGGGTCGAAATAACAAGATTGAATGAGATGACGGGGACCAGTTTTGAGCTTCTATGCCGTTTCAGCAAATATGATCTTTCAATAGATGCTTAAATTGAATAAATGGCCACATACAGATTATTTCAGTACAAGTCTTCAATTAGATTTCAGAAATACGAGGTCATTACATGTCTTAAAGTCTTTTGTCTGCTTGTGAGAGCTGTTACATTTTACACCTTAATGTGTGAACACTTTATCAAGTCTACACCGTCTAGTTAGGATGCATGATTTGCCGATTTGAAAGGTTGTCAAGGGCGAGATAGTGCAAGATATGAACTTGGGACAACAGGAGTTAAACCTGTTGAATCACCACATACAATTGGAAAAGCAATGATGCTATGTGGTGCCTCAATGTTCTGACATTTCTAAAACCAACTAAAGAAAAATCAGAACATATTTTTAGTTAGTTTTTGAACAGTGTGACGCCAACCTGTAATTAGTCATACTGTATTAAAAAGTGATCTCCTCAGTTCAAGTTGCTCATTTGAATCAACCTGTAAAAACGCTGGAGCTGTCTCTTCTCTCTTTAAAATCTGAAGTTTGATTAAGAGGTGTGAAGTGACCCTTTAATTCAGGAATCAGAATTAATAATCCTATAATTGAATCATTTTAATATGTAAATGTTTTGTATTACTCTAGTTCTACAAGCGAGTTGTAAAATGTTGTGTTTGGGGATTCTAAGGGCAACAGTAGATTAATGCAATAAATCCAAACCTGACACAATTTTAACCAAATCTGAATGTATTAAGTTTCACAAGGGTGCATTTTAATACAGGGATAATTGTAGTTGATTACATTGCATTGCACAGCTTATCCAAATGGGCAATTGGTGCATTTGGGCTGGTGAAAAAGGGTTGCTTGGTTCCTTTCGAGTCGCGTGTTGTGATACAGATTTCTTTTTCTATTTTTCTTCCCTCTGCCGTCATTTGAAGACAGTTATGCAAGTTATAGAGGCACAAACAGAACAGCCTTGGATCTGATCCTTGAAATGTAAACATAAATGTCAGTGTGGGGGGGGATTCACCAGCAGCGGTATATCTGAAGCACTGCAGAGGAAGGAGTAAACATGAATCGATGCTGGCTGGAATGCAAAATAGTCAAACTTAAATTTCCCTTCGGTGTTTTTTTTTTTTTTTCATGCAGAGAGATAATCCTGACACAAAATGATCCAACGGTAATGTGTGACAGAACAGCAGGCTGGTTTAGCATCTTTTGGTGTAACTCCAGCAATCGAGTGTGTCGTAATGAAGCCTACTGGTGAAAAGAGCAGTGGGGAGGGCTGAGGCTTGATTTTATGCCCAGACAAAAATTGGCATAGACCCCCTCCTACCAAATCCCTCAACTACACGCCACACAACAACACACCACACACACAGTTAATTAGTTCCAGTATTGCTGGTTTAAGTGAAACCACAGATAGTTCAGGGCAGGCTAGATTCTTTTGTCTTGTAGCGAAGTGATGATCCGATGAATCCCTTGTTCTACGCGATGGCTTTAGTTTAATGTCATGAGGTTGATCAGATAATTATGAATAAGACAGTTTAACGTTTAATCTTCAACTGGACTGATCAGATTTTGAATAGAAACACGTCTTCACTTCATGATTGTACAGCTACCCATTTTACATGTCATTAAAAATGATAACCTAACGAGCCGCGATAATCCAAAAGTTTCAGTCCCTGGTGTTTAAAAGTTTGCTAACAGCGGCACACCTCTTCCCACCATCGCAGTTGTTTTGGAACAGATTTTCATATCGCAACAAATGCTCTCTTCAGGCACACCTCTGTCATCCCTCAGCTCTCACCCTGCCGTCCTGTTTCATCAGCGGGGTTCTGTAAGGCGGAGACGGCAGCAGAAGAGTTCTTATTGACTTCAGATATAACGAGTTCTGCTATCATCAAGTAACGATATGCAGATCAACGCTGAGTCTGTCGTTTAAGTCTTTTTAGGCCACAGAAAGTATTTTCTTTGGTTAAGAAAGTCTGTTAGTTCTCCTTCAGGTGCGCTCTTGCGACGACACACACACAAAGTTAGTACGTCCAGAGACAAGGGCCCTTTCCGAATAGCCACAGTTCAGTATGCAGTACGTACTTTTCAGTACACTGAACCCTCGTGGTCATTCAGTATGCATTTTTTGGGTCCACCTCAGTATACTGAACATTTCAGTATGGATACTAACTTCCTGGTTTCATGCAGTATGGATCGTATGCGTGCTTACAGGAAATGAATTGTATTTTACCACCCACAATGCAGTGCGAAATTAAACGTAAATCGTCACGTCACGTCCGCCTCCAAATCAAAACAAACGAGCGTGGATTAATTGAATCAATTTTTAATCTAGAGTTAAAGTCCCGACTGAAATCACTACTTTTAATTAACAACAGAAAATATAACAAATATCTGCATTATTATAAAACTTTTCCCCTCTATTTAAATAATGATCTCACTATTTAAATGCGTCTTTATTTGTTTATTTTATATTCTGTATCTTACTGTCTTTCATTTGTTCTTTCCTTTATGTACTGTATGTGATTTAGTTATTTAATCTGTCTTTTACTTGATTTACATTGTGATATTGTTTTTTGTTTACCTGACTGTATATGAGCATTACTCTTCTTAAATAAAGCTAAATAAAATAAAATAAATAAAACAGGTGAATGCGGCCGGTTCGCGTAACGTAAATGACGTCACTTCCTTACTGAATGAATCAGAAGAAGTAGGGACAAATATCTGCCTACTGTGTGTGCATACTGAATAGTAGGTACTAACAGTATACAGCACGGACAGTAGGTACTGCCTACTGACAGATTGAGTAGGTACTGGGCAATTCGGATACAACCGAGGTGTGCTTCAGTGGGAAGGGCCATCTTTATACACCAACTTGGTCATAGGGCCAAGAGGGGGTTACTGAGGGGTTACTGCCCTTTGTGATGTCATGGGATATCTCAAAGGGGAAAATCTCCAAACAGTCTGATTTGAGCGCTGAAAAGCAGAGCAGGGAAAAGATGAAGAGGATGGACTTTTTTCATAATTGAGGGGTTTGTAGACAGACTAGGGACACATATCAGTGTTGGGAAACAATGGTAAAGTGTATTTTTCATAATGTGACCTTTAACAAAATGGCTCAGGATCAACAATAACAGAATGTTATCAAAAACGTTAATGACCTGCAGTTAGCGTGAGAACTCGATTTGCATCCTGATATACTATTTATGTAAACATCTGCCTACATTTCCTGGTTTGTTTCCTTCGTGTAATAGAAGAATGCGTCTTACTGATGGAACAAACTCTTTTCTTTGAGTTTCTTTCTTTCTGCAGCAGCAGTATTTGATCAGTGGAGCCTGTGTAGGGGCTTTTCTTATTGAAGCTTTGTCTCTGTGCTTCTGACCCCTGAGGCCTTGTTTGAAACAGTTCTTTGGTTTAGTTTAGTCTGTTTTCTCCTCGTGCTGCTGACTCCCCCAGTGTGTAAATGGTTTGAATTCTGAAGCTTAATCGCTCTTTGACTGTCAGTCTTGATTTAAGCTTCGAAGGTGTTTTGTTCTTGTCTGCTGCATCAAGGACTTTATAGACTTCTGTTTTTGGAGGGCAGAGGGAATACATCCCTTCAATCTCATCCTGCTTTCACTCATTGCTGACTGTAGGGGCCATGAATTAAAGGATTAAAAATACATTTTTAAGTGATTTTAGAATATTTTCTATATTTTGTTGTTGTTATATGCATTGTGTGATAATCTTGAGTAGGGTTTTAGCAGATAACATGGGTGTGGGCAGGGATATTGTATTGATTGAATTACCTCGCTTTTGTAATCGATGGTAGAGAGACGGTGAGCTGGGTTTCCTTTTTTTTCCTCACTGTGTGTGATTACTTTGATTGTGAGTTTGTGCACACGTTGGCTCATCTTTTTTATTAATATAAAGTCAAACATATTGTATAAAAGTCAGGTTTTTTGTAAAACACACAGTATGTAAATTCCGCCACCAGGGGGCTGTCATTAAAACGATAACAAAAAGATGACTTGCATGGAATAATGGGAGATCTCCCTGCTAATTGATTCTGTAACATCTGCATCGATACATGTATTTGCAAGGAGCACATGACGATATATTGCCATATAACAGCCCTAACATGAACTACCAGTAGATTTTAATTTATTCCAAGAGGCACATGTCACCATCAGACCTGAAGGACAATGATTTGTCTGTGGGTTCTGAGATTGTGGTCAGGCCTGTTGATTATTATCCAGAATGTTAATCTTTAAAAAATATACATTTATTTGTCAAACATTTTCTGATTAGTTTTCTGTTGAGTTTGTGTTCCCAGATTCAGTTTTTTACATTTTCAGATTTAAGCACATATTTTGTCCACAGAGACAAAACAAATCAAATAATCAAAGTGCTCACATGTAATGTTGTAGTTGTTTGCATTGGACTGGTTTGAACTGGTCTTTAACTGGTCGTCCCTCTCTCTCTTCAGCCTACAGCACCTTCTACATCATCGGCCTGGTCTTGTCCATGCAGATCCCCTTTGTGGGCTTTCAGCCAATCAGGACCAGTGAACACATGGCTGCAGCAGGTCGGTAACCACTCACCTTTTGGAAAACACATTAAAAGCCAACAATGTGGATAAAGTGTTAAATTCATAGAAGGCAATGCAAACTGCACAGCCTTAATCTGATCTGCAGATAAAAAGACACTTCCTCATATTTAGAGTCAATCCTCAAACCATCTCAACTTCAGATGTAGCATGCATATGTCATACCTGTGTCACGACTTTAATGCATCAATGAATTATTTGTGCACCTCTGATCTGGACCGTGTCGGTTTAGGCTAACCATTTTGATCCTTAAATGCAATGCAATTGGAGCATGTCATGATGATTAGTTATCTTTAAAGAACTTAGCGAATGCCAACTTCCAACTTAACATTGTTGTCATGTATACATTCCTTTGATGATATAATTCATATGTACACAACAGAACACAAAGATATAATCCTTTAAAAACAGATTTCCTGCTCATCTAAAACACAATTTACATCATAATAAGAAAATTCACAACAAAGACAATAAGGTTTTATTATTTTTACTTACTCAGTTAAACCTTTGCCCATCTTTTAGAACAAAACTCCAGGTTTTTGCTCTCTGCACTACTTAATGAGTGTTTTTTTTCCCTTTTGTATCTTAACCTCATTTTCATGTGTGTGCTGTTTGTGTACAGGTGTGTTTGTGCTGCTTCAGGTCTATGCCTTCCTGCAGTACCTGAAGGACAGACTGACCAGGCAGGAGTTCCAGACTCTGTTCTTGTTGGGAGTGTCTGTGGCTGCTGGAGTAGTTTTCCTCTCCGTCATCTATCTGACATACACCGGTACGTTCATGTTCTTTTTGACAACTAACAGTGAAGAAACCCTGACGTGTGAACAAGATGCACCTCAACAGGAGCACCAGCTCATTGTGAAGCTTTTTCTAACACCCTGTGGCTGCAAGGAGTGTTTGGGGAAATAATTACATTTTAACATTTAACTGGTTTATGTGTTTTTACTTCTTCTCCTATAGTTTCTGAGTCTGTTCTTTTTAGAGAGGAGGAACCTCTGATAATATTACACTCTCAGTGGTAGAGTCAGTCGTCTCTCAAAGGGTTGGTTGGGGGGGTTCAATCCCCAGCTCCTGCAGTCACGTGTCAATCAAAGTGTCCTTGGGCAACACATTGAGCCCCGCATAGCTCGCGCTGCTCCACATGTGGTTTGTGAATGGAACAGTGCTGATAAGCAGTGAATGTAACATGTAGTGTTAAAGTGATTTGAGTGGTGAGAAGACTAGAAAAGTGTTAAACAATTCCACGTCCATTTAAAACTT
This sequence comes from Labrus mixtus, assembly GCF_963584025.1. NCBI lineage: Eukaryota > Metazoa > Chordata > Actinopteri > Labriformes > Labridae > Labrus > Labrus mixtus. The sequence goes on along the minus strand of NC_083622.1, from coordinate 3,147,399 downwards.
AGGTACAGAAATACTTCCGTGGTCTAACAATGATTGTCACAGTACATTAAGTCTGAGTCTCTGCCAGTGGTTTCTTGAGATTCTACATATTAAGCAATAGTGTGTATTAAAATAAGCCATCCACTGAGATCATGTGAACCAACTGTAAGACAGGACGACCTTCTGGCTACCTTACACAGGCGACTTGTTTCTGTGTTCTCATTTCTCATCACACTGATGAGCTGAGTGGACAGCAGGTCAGAGAGAGTTGTTGGTGTTATTCAGCGTGTGTTGGTGTGTGTTGCAGAGTAATCATGTGATCGATACATGCACCAGGAGTGATGCAAACCAATTATACCTTCCACTGAAGTGTGACAGAATTCACAGGTTGCCGACGGTCAGACCTGTGTGTGTGTGTGTGTGTGTGTGTGTGTTAAATCACATTTTTAGATGCCTACTGAGTCCATATGTTGTTGTTGTTTTTTTCTCCCCTTCAGGGTACATCGCTCCATGGAGTGGACGTTTCTACTCCCTCTGGGACACTGGGTAAGTTCTCACCGTTTAAATGTGTTTCACTTTAATTTAAAAATAGCTCGCTGGAGTGGTGATAAAGAGTTAGATTTAGAGGGTGTGGAGTCGTGCAAATTTACCTTTACGACTGTACGAGATGGAAAGTGGCAGAGTTGGAGTAATTTTCCCTCAAAGATTTATTTCTGCTTTGTGATTTAGTCTGGAGTCAAACATTTAATTTATTAAGCTCAGGTCTGTCTCAGATGTTCCCATAGTGCACAGGTGAAGGTTGTTAACTTGTTTTATGCCTCTGCAGCAGACAGTCATGGCAGCATTATGTTATTCATTTTTTCATTAAAGCATACCCTTTTTCAGTTTTTCAGTGAACAACCTCGTCTGCAGCAAACTATAGCCTATCTTCAGGGCCTGCACTCCAGCCCGTCTCTCCTTAAACTGTCGATCTGACCGGCATCTCTTGTGGCTGATGTACTTATTACTCACCCCAAAAATACTGCACTATTCCTTTTAAGGAACTCACTGTGACTACATGTCCTTCTCATGTTGGTAAACTGGATATCAATCTATGACATGTGCTTTAATGTTATTTTTATCTGTCAGAGAGCTAACCATCAATGATTCATTAGTGCACTATCTCTCCACTCACCCTGCCCACTGTGTTCCTCTTCTTTTTTTCTGTTGCAAGAAACATGTACTGACAATCAGACACTCTGCAGAGAAACAAGCCTTTTTCATACTGCAATGTGAATTCACTGACTAGGACACCGATATGACAATGTCGCAGAATCAATGTGAATGTACAAAGACGCGATGGCGGCCGAGCTTAGCTACGGCCATTTCGTGTTAACGGCAGTCTTTGAAGGGCGAGTGAGAGCGATGCTCTGCGGTTTTGTGTCTCTTCTGTATATGATTGTGTTGTTGTTGCCTTTAATTTAAGCCTACAGACGCTGTTGTTAAAATGTTCTACCTCAAATCATTTTAAGTTATGCAAATCTGTCCCAGCTCCCGGTCACAGTTTAACAGATCTTCCTTTTTCAAAATATAAATGAATTTAAACTCCAGCTTGTTGGTTGACTGAGGTCACCATGAGCAGGTCATTGTATTCACTTTTTTAAATTAACATTTGTTTATTTTTGACTCAATCAAGTACACACAAAGTCCTACAGTTTGGCCTTGCCTCTGTCCGTCTGTAAAATATTTATATATATGTGTTTAATGTCAGTCAGTCAGCCGATCATTCAGGCTCCCATTTTCCCTCTCAGAGCTTTGCTCACAAGGAAGCGCCAAACTGCACAATCATCTTCAAAACTCACAATGTTTGTTGGGCTTGTTTACACGCTTTATTTGACCAAAGTTCAGTTTCACTGCACTGCAATCAGAGTAATGACATCATCCCTGACCCAGCGTTACCGAGGTCAGCCAAACTTGCTTTGTCAATATGAATTATATCTCACAGCTTTATAACGTTTAAGAGGAACTCTATTTAGAATAAGTGAGAATAAAAGGGAATCCAATGAACTGTTGAACTATTGTATTTATCTCTTCTCTGTCTCCCGTATTTTCCACAGCTACGCTAAGATCCACATCCCCATTATAGCTTCAGTGTCGGAGCACCAGCCCACCACCTGGGTGTCTTTCTTCTTCGACCTTCACATCCTCGTCTGCACCTTCCCAGCCGGCCTCTGGTTCTGCATTAAGAACATCAACGATGAGCGTGTCTTTGGTAAGAGCCGTGAACACGCCATCAGCCGTCCTCCTTTGATAAGATTAGAACACCAGACAAAGGTTAAGGGTCATAAAACCTGTCCAAGTTACCCTTTCAATAAAACGCTGCAAAACTTTGTTTCAGTATTGAATGCCGGTGCAATACTGCCCTCCAAACATTAAGACTGATGGGAAAATGTGAAAATGTCACAGAATAGACACGACTCCCATCAAATGAAAACGGGGGGTCGCAATCAGTGCGGGCATGGAACTGTGTCATTAAAAGTTAGAATGTTTTAATAGTTTTTTGACACTTGAATTATTTTCGATATTGTATGTTTTAAGACCAAACAGTTTCTGTTTTTTTAATGATGGATAGTATCGTTAAGTACCTCGGCTTTAAAAAGAGCTTCAGGAAATCAGCCATGTTTTTAACCAAACGCTGCTGTGAGAGAAAGACATATCCACGTACACGTCCTCGTTTTTTTTGTCGCAGGCATCCTTACTTCGCTCAGGTAGAAAAAAATGTATACATTTTTCACTCAAGGAGAACACTTCCTCTGTCCTCCCCCTCCCGCTCCTCTGCCTTTTATGCTCTCTTGTTTATTCACTTTTCCTGCCTCGCTCTGTCCGTTTCCTCCCACTCATTTCTCCGAGACTCTTTGTTCTCCGTTCAGGTGAAAATGCTCGATTAATGCAGACACACACGCGCACAGAGGGAAAGCATAGGGGGTTTGTGGTTGAATATGTGACGTTGCCCATCCATTCCTTCTGCTGACTGTGAGATCTTCTCCAAGCAGAGATCGTGTAAAAAAGAAATGAATGAAACACATACGAGAGCAAGTGCTACTTTAATACGACTTGACAGCATTCTGTTAAAGTAATTTGACTGAATGAACTGTCACTTTGATATTAATTATAATCCAGTCAAATTCATTAAGCAGTGACAACATCCTGGTAACATCTAACCCTCTCTCTCTCTCTCTCTCTCTCTCTCTCTCTCTGCTTTGATGTCATTAGTGGCCTTGTATGCCATCAGCGCTGTGTATTTCGCCGGCGTAATGGTGCGTTTGATGTTGACTCTGACCCCGGTGGTGTGCATGCTGTCGGCGGTGGCGTTCTCCAGTGTCTTTGAACACTACCTGGGAGACGACATGAAGAGGCAGAGCCCGCCTGCAGAGGACAGCAGTGACGAGGACGACAGGAAGAACGCTGGAAACCTCTATGATAAGGTAAGCGGTCAGAATGCGCGCGTCACCTTTTTTTCCAACACGTTCTTCCACAACAAAGGCAGAAAAAAACGAGATGGGACGCGGACATGTTTCGTATCCGATTGTGCTCGTTATTTTTCAGGGAATTAGAAAAAAAGAAAGTAAATCTTTTATGTCACACGCTATGCGCTGGCTGAGTCCCTCCAGCTCCAGGCATCTTCCTCTGCTCCTCCCAGCTGGATTCATTCACTGAGGCTGTGGCTTCATTTCAGTCAAATCTCTGTGATGTATCTCAAAATCAAGATAAGAAACTGTCAGTTTGGCAGGATGTGTTAATATCCTAGTTTAAAAAAGACTCGGTCCAAAGTAGGGCTGGCAATCTTTGGGTGTCTCATGATTTGATTCAGAATCTATTTTCGATTCAAAATTATTCTGAATTCATGATTCAAAATCTATTTTTTAATTAGTACATACTTCAGGATCTCCTCCAGTCGTCCGGGTAGACTGGCTGAATATCTTCCTGCTCCTCGATTTTTGGAAGTTATGAATCTATTTTAAGTCTCAGAAGATAAGAATCTCATAAATCTCACATAAATCCATTTTTTTTTTTTCCCACCTCTAGTCGAAGGGTTGTTTCATTTAGTCCACATTATTGAAGTTATTTGCTAGATATTGTGGACCTAGACTCTCTACCCACAGGCAGCGCGTGGTGCCGCCGTCTCTCACTGTGGCACATTGGTGGAGGAGGCATTAGTAGTCTAGCAGTGAAAGCCTCGTGTCTGTCAGGCGGATTTCTTTAAAACACTCTCGGAACCTTTAGTTTCTGACTCTTTGCGTTTATTTCCTCCACTTGGCACACCCAGTCGTAGTTTGGTTTAAACATTGTCTTTATCGCTCAGGGGAACTAGGAGTTACTCTGAGTACGTCCGTAGCCATTGAGGAGGAGAGAGGCAAAGGCTAGGAGGAGCTTCTGTAGGCAGACACTGGCAGATAAGAGTCTGGTGTGGCAACTGGTTATACCTACAGTCTGTTCATAACATGTATTATATTATTTACAATCTATTGTGGTACCTTGTATCTCAGTTCTCCACTAAAGATGAAAAAATGACAGTATGAGGGGGTAGAAATGTGTTTCATCATTTTGTAGGGGCCAATAGAAAATCTATTTGATGCTTTGAATGCACTACTGAATAACCAGAATTAACATGACTTCCTTCAATCTAATGTTCAGTTGTAATTTGATTCATCTATTCTCATCCTTTGATGATAATTGTTGATGGAAAGCTAAAAAGAAAATACCAACACTTCCTGTATAAGTCACACCTGCTTCCACTTTTCCATCCGAATACAGATAATGACGTCTCTGCACACGTTGTTGTTGCAGTTTCAACACTACACGCACATTACGATCAGTTATATCCTAAACAGAAGCCAGTCCATTGAATCCAATCTCACCAAAACACCACCAAAGGAGAAGAAAAGAACCCCGATGTGACCATAAACAAAAGACGATCTCTCTGTGAAATGGTTTAGTTGTTGTTGGATGGATCTTGGTATATCTGTGATTAAACATAAAGAAAGGTGTAGCACCATCACTTGCATCCTCCTCCTTCCTCGGGGAACCAAAATGGCACCGATGTCCAATGTTTTTGCCATCATTTTCGCTGCTCTTCTCCTTAATCGATACAGTGGGAATAATGCATTACAAACCCATCGCAAGGCCTCCTTAAAGGCCACCATAAAACAGCTACAGCAGTTAATTGTCTGTCTGGGAATTCTCTCGGCGGGGGCAATTAACAGTCGTCTGGTATATTATCAGCTCATTTTTCTTTACAGCACTCCTGTCTTGTTAGAGTTTCGGTAACCTTTACAAGCGGTGTCCTGTGGCGCTGCGTTTTGTCCCCCTGCAGGCCGGTAAAGTGAGAAAACACGTGTCGGAGCAGGAGAAGGCCGAGGAGGGCCTGGGTCCCAACATCAAGTCCATAGTCACCATGCTGATGCTGATGCTGCTCATGATGTTCGCTGTGCACTGCACCTGGGTCACCAGTAACGCCTACTCCAGCCCCAGTGTTGTGCTGGCGTCGTATAACCACGACGGGTAAGAGTAACGGAACAAGTGCTCTGCCATCTCTGCCAGGTTTAAGTGTCGGTCTAACGTGAATAGAAAACTAACCCCCTCCCCCTCCCACCTCTCGCTTTTCTCCACCAGCTCCCGGAACATCCTGGATGACTTCAGGGAGGCCTACTATTGGCTGAGGCAGAACACAGACGAGCATGCCAGAGTGATGTCGTGGTGGGACTACGGGTACCAGATAGCAGGCATGGCAAACAGAACCACGCTGGTGGACAACAACACGTGGAACAACAGTCACATAGCGCTGGTGAGAGCTGCTGCTGTACCTGTAACACTCTATGGAAACAGACTAATGTAAGGGGCCTTTGATTAAAGAGGCATCCCACTAATTGTACACAAGGTGAGATGCACCTGTTTGTCTCCCGGGGTTCTCGATGAGCTTCGTCAAATCTGAACATAACTCCAGGTGGATTTTTTTTATCTAGAAAGAAGCTATAAATTAATTTGTTTCGACTTCTTTTAGGCATCAAAGGGAAGGTTGTGGGCAAACATTGACATGGCACCTTTAAAGTTTCTACTGTTATCTTAATTTAAACATAGATCTTCATTTGGAGGGAACCTGATGATGCTAGGCCGTTTAAATCAAAGAAGTTATGCCTTGGGACTAAGCATAGACACTTCAGTTCTCTTCACTCTTTTAAATGTGCAGGTTGAACTTTTTTTTAATAGAATACGACGCTCTGTCAGAAAACATTTCTGCTTTAAGATTCTCCCGATGAGGTGCGAGTCGCATGAGTAATGGTCAGTCTCAACGAGTTGTTTGCGTGTGTCATCCTGCCAACACACCTGACAAGGCATCCAATCAGATTTGTTGCACATTAGCATTATGATGCACAAACACGCGGCAATTTTATGAATAAATTAAAAAAAAACGGGTCGGAAATATACTTGGGCGGCAATAAATATATTTTGGTGGTCCGCCCAGGTATCGTCTATGTGTGGGAAACTCTGCCTGCGATAGCATGAGGTAGACCTGTTTCTGCTCGCAAATACCTCGAGTTGTTTTTAAATGACGGTCATCAATGCTCTGCTTCATCATTACCTACAGTACACATGTCAACTGTCACGTCTTTGACTGGACACGCTTATCTCACTCCATGATCATCTCTTGGCGGTTTTCATGCTTGGCGTCAGATGACATGTTTTGCATTTACTGCTTCGTGATACAAGTGTGTGAAGTTTAAATTTATTTTTATAACGGCCAATTAAAATAGTGTGAGGAAACTACAAATTTCATTGCACGGTAAGTATGACATCAGAACAACTTTCTCTCAGCACCTGCTTTGGTCCTCGTGCGTCTTAAAATCCTCTCTTACTGTTTTGTGTGTGTGTGTGTGTGTGTGTGTGTGTGTGTGGTGTGTTTGTAGTGTGTGTGTGTTTCCAAAAGGAACTATCTGCCTTTCAAACTGTATCAAGGCTTCCTTTATCTTTTCCGCCCGCTACTAGTGTCCGTCTGGTGTTTGCTACAGAGCAGGTGCTGTATGCTTTTTTTTTTTTTTTTAGATGTTTTTTTGTTGTTGTTGCTGAAACAGCTGTCTGCTGTGAACCAGTGCAGTGTGGTTGTGGATCAGGGAGCAGAAGAAATGAGCTGAGACTCACTGTAAAGCTCCAGAAAGCAGAGGAGAAGCAACTTTCATTCATTAGTTGTCGGTCCGTCACTCCGCATGATTGTCATCGTTTACATCGTCATGCCATTGATACATTCCTTTTTTTTTTTTTTTTTATGTAAATCATAGAATATAAAAACAACTTAAGACCAGTGGACTTAATATTTTACTCTTGTTTGTTTCCTATTTGGTCAAAGTGATAACAGCTCCTTTTAGTACCACTGCATGGGACTCAATGTTGTTTTCTTGCCTTGATTTATAGCCCCCCCTAGTGGACATAATATATCACTGCACTGCACATGAATGAAAGTGAGAACTCAGTAATAACAGGAACACTTTGTGAGCCTTACTGTTTGTAAATAAGGGGTTAAAGTAAAGTATTATGGCACGGTGAAGACTTTTATAAAAGGTTCCTGTTGATCCTTAAAGGTCTTAAACGTCTTCAATTAGATTTTTAATTTCAAGGTCATTAATTGTCTTAAAAAGTCCAAATTTTACTGTCAATTTTAGATTGTAATTTGATCCAATTTACACTGTCTAATAAGTGTTATATGATTTATTTTCATGATCCTCTTCATGTGAATAATCACAGCAGATAACACTTTCACAAGCTGCAAACTGAAGGGAAAAGGAGAAGACGGTGAGGAAACGTAAGGTCTCGAATGAAATACAGGGAATGGTTGTTCTGGTTAAACAACGATTATGAAGCAACTTGTAAAATACGCAAAAAGGCTTTTACTTAAACTGGAGATAAGGGGGGGGGGGAGCCGATGAGTCCTACATGAAATACGGAAAGCACTGATGCTGCGCGTGCCAAAAAAAGTTGTGAATTTTCTTACTGTGGGTTTTTAAAATGACTAACAGTCATAGATTTGGTTTTTAAATAATGTTATTAGACAGATTAAAAAGAGTGCAAGTAATACAGAGATCTCCTCCAGGCAAGCTGCTTATATGAATCAACTTGTAAAAACACTGAAGCCCTTTCCTCCTATGATGCTACTTAACAGCTTTCATTTGGAAACACTTTCGCAGGAACACGTCTTCAGATCGAGTCCCCACACACACTGAGTTTTTTTTACAGGCTTTTTAATGTTCCTGTAGTTTGATTCACAAACAGACCTAGTGAAAATGGATCATGACTTTGCCGTGTGTGTCTTGTGTTCATCCAGGTGGGCAAAGCCATGTCATCCAACGAAAGTGCCGCCTATGAAATCATGAGGTCACTTGACGTTGACTATGTCCTGATCATCTTCGGTGGTGTTATCGGCTACTCGGGCGATGACATCAACAAGTTCCTGTGGATGGTGCGCATCGCGGAGGGCGAGCACCCCAGGGACATCAGGGTGAGCGAGACGTCAACACAAACTCTATTTTAGTGACTTCAATGAGTCACGTTTATCAGCAGAAACACAAAGTGGCCATGAGCTGCTTGTAAATATTTCACTGCAGCGACGGCGGACGCCTGCAAAGTGGAATTTATATGCATGTGTGATCACTCAAACATTCATGTAAATCACAGTGTGACGCTTGAATGTTTGTTCTCCCTGAGGGAAACCTAGGATCTGTTACTGAGTGTGCTTTGACTTAAAATTATGAACTCTAGTGTGTTTGTAAATATTCTAATTTTCCTGTCACCTGTCATCCCAGGAGAGTGACTACTTCACCCCACAGGGAGAGTTCAGAGTGGACAAAGCCGGCTCCCCCACCCTCCTCAACTGCCTTATGTACAAAATGTCTTACTACCGCTTTGGAGAAATGCAGGTGAGTCGTCATTTGTCCTCATTCTGCTGTGTATACTAAGCGGACGGGCAAAAGAACACATGTTAGTGAAAACATTTCCAAGGTGATGATGTAAACTACCTCACTCTTTTTTTTTCATTTTGTTTGAAGTTGGACTTCCGGACACCACCAGGCTTCGACCGGACACGCAACGCTGAGATCGGCAACAAGGACATAAAGCTGAAGCACCTGGAGGAAGCCTTCACCTCGGAGCACTGGCTGGTCAGGATTTATAAGGTGAAGAAGCTGGAGAACAGAGACCGGGTCGAGCACAAGATGAGAAGCACTGACACCACTAAGCAGAAGTACACCTCCAAAAAGGTAAGCTGGGATCCTCTGATCTCATGTGTTCACACGCTGCATGGCGTCATGTCTTTCAAAGTGACCACAAAGTAGGGATGGGCATTCATAGAAAACTCTCATTACCTTATGAACAGGCTGTTTTAGATTTTTTCACAAAGTGAGTCTGTTCTGCACAATTCCATTTTTTTAGCCGTGACGGTAACTTGTACTCCGGCTCAACTGTTACTAATGCAGCTCGTTATCAGTGCACAGTTCAAAAACCATCCAGGATGGTATGGGCATGCATTAGTGCACGTGGCACGGGTAACCTGCTGCACATTTGTGAAGGCACCATTAATGCTGAACCACACATGACGGTTTTGGAGCGACTCATGACGCCAAACAGACGACTCATTTTTCAGGAAGGGTTCTTCCTTATTTCAGCAAGATGATGCCAAACCATAAAATATCAACGTATTACAACATCGTGTCTTTCGGCCTTCATGCAGTCTTGACTTCTTCATCAAGTGAAAAAGATTTTTGGCATTGTGAAGCGCAAAATAAGAGAAAAGAGACCCTGAACTGTTGAACATGAAAACCCTACATTAAAAATAGACACTCGACAAACAAAATGACAGCAGCTGGTCTCCTCTGGATTTGTTGTTAAAGGAATATCAAACGTGTGACGGAAATGTGACAGTGTCATCAAATTCAAAATGGGCGACTCATTTTCCAAAAAAACATCTCACCTTCAACATCTCACCTGTTGTTCAGGTTCCACTTTCAATCCAATATGGAGTTTCAATGTTTTGAAAATCATCACATGCCGTTAGATTGACATTGGACACAACCTCCCATCATGGAGATTAATTAATTATTCAGTGGAAACAGTGTAGGTCTAAAACCTTTAAATATACAGACGATTGAGTATAAATGTTAGCATTTTGTAACACCTAATGATGTATTTAATGATCACATGTTTGGCTGCTCGTTGTTTGTGTGAAACTCGGTTCATTGTGCCGCTCCCTGTCTTTGCCTGGACGCTCTTGAACAAGAGATGTTTTATCTCAATGAGTTTTCTTTCCTGGTTAAATAAAAACAATTCAATTAAAATGAAACCATTGACCCATGTTGGTTATACTTCCAAGCACAGATATGTTTTGCAATGTAAACACACACTGAGCCGTGTTGATCCAATATGAAGCTATACGGCTGTAGTTCTTATTCTGAATCTGAATTTCACACACAAACTGAAATGAGCCATTCACATTCTAAGTATAGTCTGAAGTAGTTAGCGGTTTGATCCAGGAGAGGGCGCTCTCAGCTGACTTTACCACTGCATTGCACTCTTGACCTCCAGTAAATGTAGACGGTAATAATGTGGCAAAAGCGTATTTTATAATTGTATGATTTCTTCCTCTGCAGACAGCCAAGAGGAAGCGTGGATACATCAGGAACAAGCTTTCCCTCAAAAAGGGCAAGAAACTGACCAAGAAATCTTTATAGAGCATCCAGCACCGACAGAGGCACATTGTGGACGGGAGGGAGGGAAAACAAAACATACAACTTTCGACAAAAAAAACAAGCAGCAACGGTAAATCCACCAATCAAGATGAACGATGAACACCTGAGGTTCTCCAACCCTGTCACCCTGCCAGACTCACCGCGAGGCCCTGGCTGGAAATGTTCTCGTCGCCCCAGGAGAACCTCGACTGTCCTTTGACCTGATAACGCAGGGTGAAGGAGATGTTGGCTTGTCTGAGGTCCTCCCACACTGGTTTTAACCTGAGGAACTGTGACCTTGACCCGCTTTTCTTTTTGTACTTGAATGTGAGAGGAGACGGGGAGAGCCAGAGAGATTAGCTGTCCTTGATCCCGGGGCTCAGTTTGGGACTGTTTTAGCAGTGCATCATTCAGATATAAAGTAACACCTGTTAGGGTCCCTGAACAAACGGAGACCACTGTCCTACCACATCTCTAATTCAGCGCTGAAACCCTACTAATACTCAAATTGCGGTAAAGAGAAATGTCAGCATGAAGGGGACGGTGTCATCACCTTGTTGTTAGTTATTATGTTCTTGATAGATAATGAATGTAATGTAAAATCAGAAGAACTGTTTTTACATTACATCGTATCTGCTCACCACCCCGCTTCTTTAGTCTTTGGTGACATGATGGAAAGCCCCGATGTTGGAACATATTCACTAGTCCGTTTTTTTTAATTTGATTCATTTTCTTGACTTTCTCCTTAAAATTCTCTCGTAACAATTGTGTGATTACGTTCCAACGATCGGCGGCTTTTTCTGCTCAGAAACATCCTGCATTGATTTCCTGACAGGACAGCTCATTTTAGAACCAAACTGCACGTTAAGGATAATTCAGGTTTATTAAGGTTGTGTTTGTTTGACCATAGTGGCTTTTAGTAAATATCACACTCAACTGAACTGATTGGATTTGTTTCAAAGCTACATTTCTAAAAATAAAAAATAAAAAAAAGACAGGAGGATCAACTCTGGACTTATGCTGCATGATCAGTAGAGTTCTTAACAAAACCACCGACTTACAGAGAACTAGAGAATTTTTCAAACTTCTCCAGGGCAGTACAAGTCAAAATACCCCCCCCCCCCCCCCACCCCCCCAACCATGAATGGGAAAGCGATATAGATAATGGATGTATAATCTTGTTTCCCACACTTACATACTTTGTGTTAGTGATGCCCAGCTGTCAGCCATGACTTAAACCAGCATCATATCACCCTGACTGATTGGAAAATCTTTAAATTGAATCATTCATTTATTTGATTAAATGTTAAGTCTACCATTGTCCCATCACCGTGAAGTGTTTGGTTCCAATGGCAGAACAAAATAAAACGACGTGAACGACTGAGCACCTGAAATACCCGGAGGGAAAAAAAAAACAGTTCATGCTCAACTTCAGTCATCAAATCAGTCAAACAATCAGCGAGGACACTTTAATAACCAGTTTACTGAGCGAGGATCTTCAGGAGCCCTACTTCAAAGAAAATAAGACCCGAGTTCTAACAAACCTGAATCATCCTTCAAGCTGTGTGTGCGCTATTCTGTTGTGAGATACTCAGACATTATCAGAGAGCTCTGACCTCAGAATAGAGCAGGCCTGTGAGGAGAGATCTGTAACAGCGCTGTGGATTTCACTTAGTAACACATCTTTGTCTTAGATGCTTCAAGGGAAGCCAGGCCATGAACCCTGGTCTACATCTGACCCCTTAATGAGAATGCATGAGAAGTGCAGCAGTCCATCTCAGTCTGTAACACATTGAGACTATTTACTCTGTGTAAGGATGGATGAAGCATCTCCACCTTCTCCCCTGTGACAGGAACTGACATAATGCACATTTAGAGCCGGAGTCAGCACTGTAGGCTGGTCGAGCCGCAGTATTAAATCTCCCCCCCCCCCCCCCCCCCCCCCGCGAACCAAAACACACATTTAACTTACCGCTATAAAACGGCAATGATCCCTCAGGTGGGTACAGTCCACAGCAGAACAGATTCTTGCATCAGTTTGAAGAAGACGTTCACGGTCATTATGGAAAGTTCCATGACTCTTGTGTCAGCATTCGGTACAATTTAATTTATTTTGTTTTGCAATTCCTCCTGCACACAGCCCTACCTACATGTGTCAACAGAGCTGCCAATCATCAAGCTCTTTTTATAGCATCAAATAAGTCATTAAGTCAAAACTAGACTTTCCCGGAAATTAAACGCAGAGTATAAATCTTCATGATAACAACTATAGTGACAGAAACCAGGTCGGAGAAACAAATATTTGACTTGATTTAGATTTTATAGTGTAACCCATTTCCCATCTGGCTGCTGTATAAGTCATAAACCTCCTCAGTGCCAACAGTCAGCAGGGGGAGCTCTCAATGTTTTCCCTTTACTTTCAGTCCATCGTTCTTCAGTCTATTGTTGAGGCATGAAGCAGAGTCAAACACTCTTTAACATTTAAATGATCCCTCTGGCTGCAGGATTTCTGATAACAGGTGAGATTGTTTATCACAATTTAATTACACTTCAAATACAAATCCCCCGGGAGTCACTACCATTTGAGATGACAACAGTCCGTGTACTTCTTTCATAGTAAATACTAACAGGGTGTCTGCTAGTGTCATAATAAATATGTCTATTACCGTTTCAGCTTCATCCTCCAAGACCACTAGACACAAAAAAATAATAATAAAATCGGAAACGTGGTTGTGTGAGGAGCAGAATGTGTTGAGTTCCTGAACCACACGACCTTCAGTGAGTGTGAGGTGTGTCCACCTGGTTCCCTTTGATCCGCTGTCACATGTTTCTGTGCACTGTGTAGATAACCGGTACAATAACGGCATCAAACTCTGCTTCCACCTCGTATTCCCTCGTGGATTGACAGAAGCTTTCAGAAGTCCTCTGAGCTGCCAGCAGCAGGAGGACGAGGCTTTCTAATTGGCTGAATTTCTTTTTTTTTTTTCTTTTTTTTTAATCTTCATTTCTGTCAGGCAACCAGTGGTGTGGAAGCGTCTTCTTCTTCTTCCTACAATGTGATTTGAAAGTCTTAACTTGCTCCCTCGGCGAACCAAACACCTCTCTTTAACTCAATCTGCTTTCTTCTTGCTTCTTGAAGATATTCAAAGAAACATGTCCATCCTTTTGTGATTCAACTTTGATTCTCTTGTGAAGTTTTATCAGAAGTACACCACCTTAAGCGAATCCAGGCCTTAACAAAAAAGCGTTTCGAGAAAACATATCCTTTTCCAGGGCTTGACAGAGTCGATGAGTGTATTTATTACATGGACGATGGAGGCTGCGATGATTTATGAGGGCGTAGCGTCCTATCACATAATGCAAGGATTTTTATTTGTTTTTCTGAGTCAAGGTTTCTTCCATCAATTGTAATGATCTGGATACAGGTGTGAGAATGAAACATGCCTTTTTGGAATAAAGAGGTTGAAATAACACTGTGTATTCTTTTGTATCAACATGTTCTTACTGTCTATTAAAAATACAATCCTTCCAAAAAAAGTTATCAGAGCCAGTTCACACAGAGTGGATACGTGTGAGCTCTACTTTAAGCTTCCCAAAGCCTGCAGCACCAACTTCTGAAGAAGAAGATGATGTACTTAATTTCCCCACAAGGATTCATACAGTTTTGTATCACTCTGTTGGGACATACTACACAGGTAGGCTGAAATATACACGCGCTCAAACAATACTAATGATGATGCACTAATGCAGAGATGTCTGGGTGAGGGGGCTAAACAGGGACTGGGGTTTAGTTCAGTTTAGTTTATTAGGATCCCAGTTAGCTGCAGCTATTCTTCTTTGGGTCCACAACAACCATAACAGTGTGACTGTGTCACCTTTTCATTTAAAAACCAACGTAACATTCAATACACAGCTTTCATCCTAACACATAACATTACTGACAGACGTGACAAAACATGAACACAATGACAGCGTCTAGAGAATCATAATTTGATAGTTCAATTCTTTACTGTCCTTGCAATGAGTTGCTTATCTTCAGAGAGAGAGACAGGGGCGGCTACTGCTCAGTCTGTAGGGACCTGGGTTGGGAACCGGAGGGTCGCCGGCTCAAGTCCCGGCGCGGACCAAACATGGAAGTTGGTCTGGTAGCTGGAGAGGTGCCAGATCACCTCCTGAGCACTGCCGAGGCGCCCCTGAGCAAGTCACCAAACCCCCTCCCCACCATCAGCTCAGGAGCGCCCGCCGTGGGCCGCCCCGCCACCCTGGCCCCCCCCCCCCCCATCAGTGCATGTCCATAGGTTAGGTCTGTTTCTGCATGTGTGTGTTCATGACTTACAGAGTGTAAAAACTCTTGCGGGATCAATAAAAAAAAAGTAAATCTTAGCTAACAAGTGTAAGTCCTCCAAAACATTACAAGGCGTAACTTTACTCGTTATTTATTGAAGAATTCACAGTATTTCCGTTCTTATTCACTTTCTTTCTTTCTTGTAAAACTGTAGTAAAGTACATTAGAGACTAACAAACAAAGAAACAATTAGCTAACCTTAGTCATGCTGTGTCATGCATAAATGTGCAAATACAACAATCAAACAATTACAGGAGGAAAATAAATCAAATGTATAGCTTGTTGGATGGCGATAGATTAGATCTGTCAAAAGATACCGCTTTAGCAGATTTTGGTTCACTACGGGAGTTCCTGGTTCTCACAAAGTCTGTGCAGACTGACTGACCTGCTGTCTGTCTGAGAAGTCGCTCGACTACAAACTGCAACCAAAGTGTAAAATAAGGTGTAACTTACTTAAAGGTGCGTCATCAATGAATCTCATGTCTGTAAAGTAAACGTAAAGCTTTTGCTATATAGCTTAGCATAAAGAGTGGAGACTGAATGAGCTGCACTTAAAGTCCTCAAGGCTTTTTTTTTAGGTGAAATAAAAATCATATAATTTAATCTAAAGCCACCAATCAACAGAGCCTATATTATGAGTTAATGGAGACAGATTGTGAAATGTCTATTTGCTCTGATAACATCATGAATTACAGAGAAGTACATAGACATTCAGATTATTCCTATAGCCGATGTTCTTCTATGAGAAATAAGATCCAAAAAATAATCAAATCAAATATAGGGTATATTAAGAATGATGTTACTTTGTGTTTAAATTTGACTTCTTCTCTGAGTATTGTACACTAGTATATTTAGTAACTACATCAAACAAATGAAAGTTCACTATTTTGCTCACATTTCTTTCAATTGTTTGCCAGCTGCTGTTGAGAGCCGTTAGAGATTTAATTTATTTTGTCCAATAGTTGCTCAGATAAAGCGCACATGACTCACAACCTTGGCCAATCAGACGAGACCCCGCCTCGGCAGTTCCTTTATAAAGCCGCTGTTCACGCTCAGGCAGCATCCGTTCACTGAACACAACCAGAGGACAACCCTGAACAATGGCAAGAACCAAGCAGACCGCTCGTAAGTCCACAGGAGGCAAAGCCCCCAGGAAGCAGCTGGCCACCAAGGCTGCCCGTAAGAGCGCCCCAGCCACCGGCGGCGTCAAGAAGCCCCATCGTTACAGGCCCGGTACCGTGGCTCTCAGAGAGATCCGTCGTTACCAGAAATCCACCGAGCTGCTCATCCGCAAGCTGCCCTTCCAGCGTCTGGTCCGTGAGATCGCTCAGGACTTCAAGACCGACCTGCGCTTCCAGAGCTCCGCTGTCATGGCTCTGCAGGAGGCCAGCGAGGCTTACCTGGTCGGTCTCTTCGAGGACACCAACCTGTGCGCCATCCACGCCAAGAGGGTCACCATCATGCCCAAAGACATCCAGCTGGCCAGAAGGATCCGCGGAGAGAGAGCTTAATCTGTCTACTGCTCCAAAACACCCACAACGGCTCTTTTAAGAGCCACCACATTTTACTAAAGAGCTGGTCCTGCAATCAGACTGTTGAGGAAGTGAGTCTTCAGTTACTGAACCATAATTAAATGGCTCCTAATGAACCTTAAGGCTTCAGTTATATACAGAAGCCCACCAGTGTAGGTTAGTGATGAGGAAAAGCAATTCTTCTCTCTGTACTGAATCAGTTCAGTACTCTGTCTGTGAATCAGAATTTAATAAGCTTAAACACGGCCGAATGTTTAGTTCTGCGCCGATCGTACTGAGAACAGCCAGTGGTGAATAATAAACCAATGAGCTGAGAATTTAGTTGGATAAAGCTACAGTTTACAGAGTCACTCTCTTCCTCTCAGTGAACAAGCGAGACTGCGAATCACCAGCCTCACACACACACACACACACACACACACACACACACAGAGTGTACTGACTGAAACACGATTGTTAGTGGATGATAAAACAGTCAGCTGAGTGAAATTAAGTTGGATATAAAAGCTGTTTGCAAACTGACAGCAGCTATAAAAAGCACAGACATTTTCTCGACACCTAAATGTTAAATAATATTTTTGCTATTTCCTCAATTTTGGAGACATGAGAGGGAGAAGTAGGGGTGGGCTTTAGTGACACAGAGCTCCCGACCGACTCCGTCCTGTTGGTTCAGTCAGTACGTATCACTGACGGGAGGGGGAGGGCGGGCTTTGAGCGACTCTTACGGTCTGGAGAGAGGAGAGAGCAACTGAAGTCGAGAAATGAACGACTCTTTTCAGTAAGTGATTCAGTTCAGTTCGTTCACCCAGATGATTCGTTCGTTTTTTTATACGAATCGTTCACTGACTACACATCACTAAGTGTCGGCTTCTGCTTGGTTTAATAGTTGCAGGTCAGTGTTTATGTGCTATATTAACCTCAGTGACACTGACTGGTGAATATGTAAATAAATGGTATTGATCAATGTGTCCACTTCAGCTTCCTTACACCCACATTTATTCACGAGTTGTGTTTATGTGTGAAGAGCAGCAGACACTTACACTGTTCACTGCAGTCATGTGCAAACTTGTTATCATTTAAACATTTATTTTAATTTCACTTAATGTGGTTTTATTTGGAATCTGACTACTTAAGTATCTATTTTTACAAAAATGCCCCCCCCCCCCCCCCCCCCCCCCCCTTTGGCTGACAACCCCCACTTTGGGCATTGTTTGATCTAAATCAATTAAATCACTTAATGCGCCTCTTCTTCCTCAGAAAACTCCGCAAATTGCAAGTCCACCAATCAGTCCTAACAGCATTTTACAAATGTTTTATAGAATCAGTTTTAACCTTCAACATCACAGCCTGGTTTGGGTCTCTGTCAAACATTCATCGTAACCCATTAAACTGGATCATAACAATAAGCAGCAGAATAATCGGACAGCAGCAGGAACCACTGATCAGTATCTACAACAGGAGAACAAAACTAAACGGACAACACATCACTCAGACAGCACACACTCACTCTGCCATCTCTACAACCGTCTCCCCTCAGGCCACAGATACAGATCTCTCACTTTCCGGACTAATCGAGCCATGTCAAGCTTTGCTCCCACATCCATCAGGCTCATGAACAAATGATCTATTTCTTATTTATTTTTAAGACCACTCATTTAACCGCTCATAACAATTATTTATGACCTATTTATCATGCTTTTAATAGAGCCACTTGTATGTGTGTGTTTCTGCTGTTGTTTTTGTGTCTAGCTGTATGCGCACTGATGCTCTTTTACACAAATGAAGTTCCTAACGGATAAATAAAGTTATTTGAATTTGACATACTTTCTGAATCAGACTCACTTGACTCCTTATATTAAATTAATGTGTTGCTGGTAGTGTACTCAGGGTCCTAATCTGAGCTTCACATCCCTCAAACTTTGACCATCATCTCTATAAATAACTGCCAGTTCATCCTGAACTCTGAACTGCTCAGAGTTATTCAAACTACAGAACACATTATATGATATAGAAATATCACTGGAATAGGGTATTCAGTTATTGTTTGTTTATTTTATTGTATTAATTTATAGGAAAGCATGTATTTTATTCCTTCATTTTATGAATGTAATAAATATAATGGTGTTTATGTTTACACTTACTTTTCTCTTATTGTGACGTACATGTCACATGAGGTTTTACCAGATTATCTTCAGGTTAAAGGCCCGATGTGACTCATACACCACAACAATATTTTTGTGTATTTGTTTTATGTCAATTTGTTCCAGAAATGTTGTCAGAACAGGTTAAATGTTTTAAAGGACATGTAAGCATTAGAATTGTTACCCTTTAGTCACAAATACAAGCTTTTTCAAATTTGCTAATTTTGTCCCATGTGATGACCTGACACACTAATTCACATGATCTGTCCCCTTAACCATCCAGGATGTTCACTATGTGTCACGAAGGGACTTCATTTGATAAACTGAAGGAAGGAGTTGTATAAGGTGTCTGTGACACCTGCGTCACCGCACCCATTAATACTGATAGGAACATTATGGGGGACATAGAGCAGACTATATGGACCCCATGTGACACATTTCTGACTTTCTGAGACCTTTTTTCAAAATAACATGAATAATTAGCAACATATTTGAAAATACAAATTTTTAAACCGTATTCTTCTTGTTTTGCAACCCAACAAAATATCTAACTAAATCAATATATAAGACTGCCTCATATTGGAAGTCTTCTCTTCAAGTTAATGTTACTGTAGAAAAAACAGACACACTTATGTCGTGGGCTTGACTAAACATCACTGAAATACAACGTCTAAAACAGTTTTAAGGCAGATCTAATAAACAAGGTAGTAATTGTCATAAAGCACGAATAGTTTTTGTGCAAGGTACAGGGATGATGAAGGCTGATCACAGTCACTTGCAAATATACACAGTTTAGTTTATTACTTTGTGGGTTATGCTGTGCTTGGTGCTAATGATGGCATAATACTACTACTCACTTTCAGATCAAATGGAGGTGGATTTTATTGTGCTGCATGGTTTGAGACACCACTTTGTGTCATCAATCAATCTATTTTTTGTATCGTGTTCATTTTTTTTATTTGTAATCTTTACTGCTGTAACATGCAAGATCTCTGCATTGTGGTACAAGAAAAACAATATTTTATATTAATTGATTACAATTAGAAATGGTTACATGATTGCGGAACAAGGGATAACTCCTTTAAAAGAATTGTGTTTGGCCCTTAAAAGGGCCGTTGTTTTAATTTTGGATACAGTCTGTTTCTTTACTTCTTGGCGGCCTTCTCGGTCTTCTTGGGCAAGAGAACAGCCTGGATGTTGGGCAGCACTCCTCCCTGAGCGATGGTGACTCCTCCGAGCAGCTTGTTCAGCTCCTCGTCGTTGCGGACAGCCAGCTGCAGGTGGCGGGGGATGATACGGGTCTTCTTGTTGTCACGGGCAGCGTTACCGGCCAACTCCAGGATCTCAGCGGTCAGGTACTCGAGCACAGCCGCCAGGTAGACGGGGGCTCCGGCACCAACACGCTGGGCATAGTTTCCTTTACGCAGCAGCCTGTGAACACGACCGACTGGGAACTGGAGTCCAGCACGGGAGGAGCGAGTCTTTGCCTTTGCTCTGGCTTTTCCGGTACCTTTTCCACGTCCAGACATTTTCTTAGTTTGCTATTTCCGAGGATAGAGAACTTAGACAACCTTCAGTTTCTGTTCCTCTGGTATATATTTCTAGTTGGAGGACCTAAGGGAAGACAAATGTGTCATATTCTTCTTCTTTCGCGTCACTTCAAAGCCTATTTAACTAGAAGTAGCGCCCTCTATTGAACAGCAGCATGTCTCCTGTAAAACTCAACAACACTGGTCTGCAACCATTACCACCACCTTTATCAACATCGATTACACTCATACCCTCCTCTTCTACTGGTTTTACCACGTCACTGTTTCGAATCAACTGTTATTGCAGATATTAAAGTTATAATGAATTAGATTTCTTGAATCAGATGTGTGATCTCTATTCTTTACGGCTGCAGCGTGTGGCGAGCACTATTTTTAGATCTCATCCCTTAAATGTGGCGTTTCAGCTTCTCCGCTCTTGCTGTTGATTTGATACTCCTAAAGGTAGAACGAAACGTTACAGGAACTCTTTTAAACCTGCAGCTATAGCACTGCTGAACAAAACGAACAAAAGATGATTTTTTTTACCTTTAACCACTTTAACCATGACAGGATTTTTCAGCTTCTTAACAGGTGTCTGTTTGAGGACTTATTCATGGCCAGATGCAATCGATGTTGTTTGTTTGAATGTTTCCTTTGAATTGTTTTTATATAATGTGATGTATTTATCTCTGTAAACGCTGAATCCCTGTCTGCACATCAAATTTACCATTCGGTACAAATAAAGAAACCTTGAATATCATGATCTGTTATTATCTAAATAATGTGCTGGATAAATTTATCTGGATATACCCTTCCATCTGTGTTAACAGGATTCTACCAAAGATAGAAATGTTGAATTGTGAATTTTATAGTTTTCTCTGTCTCCTGCATTTTTAATAATAGTGACTCCCTAATAACGTCTTGCTTGATTTCGGATATCATGAATGAAAGTTTGGTTAATGTCATGCATGGCCATATATTCATCATTGTCATTTATTTTATCTAAATCCTCGGAAACAGATTGAAGGAGAACCCTCATTTGAAATGGACGGTGCCGTGGTACAAAAGACAGAAAAAAAACAAGAGAACAGCAAGAAAAAAACAGGAAGTAGGCCTACATGCAGTTAAAAGGCAAGAAAATACAATGAAAATATAGTGAAAATAATAAGTAAGACAATTAAAATGTTAAAAGCAAAAACACCTTAAATAAATCAAATCAGAAATTAAAACTTGGAATTGTCTGTGTTATTCATGTATTGATCTTAAAATGCCTTTGTAGAGTGTATTGTGGCTAACTCATTAAAACAAAGCATAGTTGAAAGATATGGAGTCAGTTTTTTTTAAAGGGTTCTTAAATATTACAATTTCTTGACATACATTCTGGATGTTCATTGTTTTAGGCACACAGTAAAGAACCATGCAAGCCTGAACCCAAGACAGAAGAGCTCACCTCGTCACAAGAAGATAAGGCAAGTTGTGCTTTGTATATTCATTAAATACAACCCGGAAGCATCTGAAAATGATGACTGCTTTTAAGGCATCCAGTATTTTAAACAAAGCTGTATCATCTGCTAGTTGTGAAATTGTCAAGGAACAATCCATTCCATTTAAAGGCTTTATACTCAGTGACCTTTAATGTATATTATAGTGACGGCTGCTATTATGAAAAGAAGAGGACTAACCGGGTCACCTTGTCGTATTCCCCTCCTGATATCAAACCTCTTGTCGTCTCTGACTGGAGTTAGACAGCACTAGTTCTTTTGGACAGCATTGACACAACATTAAAACATTTTCCCCCAAAACCAAAATGTTGCAGTGACTGTAAAATGAAAGAAGTCAAGAAACAGTATGATGCCATCATCTTAAGTGTGTATAATCCAGTAAGTCTAACATGAGCTGGATATTGTTTTGTATTAATGGAGTAGTTATTGTGTGAGTAAATGACTGTAATCAACATTGAGCAAATGAAATGGTCTTAAGTGATCAATCCCTGTTGTATCTTTGTTGGTTTTGGTATTACAATAATTATACCTTAATTGTTATGAATAAATGATTACTTTCAGCTCTTCAAAGAGCCGTTCTCTGAAATATCAGACCAGAAAAACTGATACACTTGACTTACGTTGAGGTGAACGATTTCTAAAATATATTGTACCATGTAGCCGTTTCGGACAATGCCTGCTCCCCCCATGTGGCGCTTAGTCTCGAGCGCACAGATCTCAGCCAATCCTATGTGAGCAACAGCACATCATCGTGTACATCAACACCAAATATAGAGCGCGGCCCGACTGATAAAGAGTAGGTGTTAGTGAGATAACCACTCAGCAAACATGCCTGAAACCGTGAAAGCGCCGAAGAAGGGCTCAAAGAAAGCCGTCTCTAAGGCCACCAAGACCGGGAAGAAGAGGAGAAAGTCCAGGAAGGAGAGCTATGCTATCTACGTCTACAAGGTCCTGAAGCAGGTCCACCCCGACACCGGTATCTCCTCCAAGGCTATGGGCATCATGAACTCGTTCGTGAGCGACATCTTTGAGCGCATCGCCGGGGAGTCCTCTCGTCTGGCTCAGTACAACAAGCGCTCGACCATCACCTCCAGGGAGATCCAGACCGCTGTCCGCCTGCTGCTGCCCGGTGAGCTGGCTAAACACGCCGTGTCTGAGGGCACCAAGGCTGTGACCAAGTACACCAGCTCCAAGTAAACCCACTGATAACCAGCAACTCAACGGTCCTTTTAAGGACCACCCAACATTTCTTTAAAGAGCTACAATCCGTTTAACAAAATGAGACCTCGTGTGTCATGTGAATAAAAATAATGGTTACCTATAGTGACTTTCTACCGGTGGCGGTAGGTGGTCTGTTCTAGCGTCTCTCTTAATCTACAGCAATAAAATGGGACTCGGAATGCTCCACCCGAACCATTGTAGCTTATTTAATGAACATTTCGCCTATTCATATCCTCAGTTAATGCGAATAAGCAGTAAAGTCATCTAGTCAGATTTATATTTTGATCCACACTTCCTTCTCTATATGGACAGATGAGACCTGGTTTCGGTATTGCCAGACCGAGAGGAACAAGCTGGCTCCTCAAATACATAAAATGAAACCCAACGTGGGTGAGAGAGACGGTCGGGGAAGATAAATGTGATAGCTTTAGCCAGCTCATTGGTTTATTATTCACGTTCGGCCGTGTCTTAACTTATTAAACTCTGATTCACAGAGCTGCTGAGAAATACTTAACTAATTCAGTACATGGAAAATAACTGCTTTTCCCCCCGTCACTACTGCCTGCTTCGGTTGTTTTTAAAATACATTTCTGCTTAGTCGGAGGCTACAGATGAATTACATCATGTCTTATAATCAAGGAACGACTCTTCAGATGAAGTGTGTGGCTCTTAAAAGAGCCTTTGGGTTTGAGTGTGAGTGGGTCAGGTTTAACCTCCGAAGCCGTACAGAGTACGTCCCTGTCTCTTCAGGGCGTAAACCACATCCATGGCGGTCACGGTCTTCCTCTTGGCATGCTCGGTGTAGGTGACGGCATCACGGATGACGTTCTCCAGGAACACCTTCAACACACCACGGGTCTCCTCGTAGATCAGACCAGAGATACGCTTGACTCCACCACGACGAGCCAGACGGCGGATAGCGGGCTTGGTGATTCCCTGGATGTTATCACGGAGCACTTTACGGTGACGCTTAGCGCCTCCTTTACCGAGTCCTTTACCGCCCTTTCCTCTTCCAGACATGTTAGCAGATCAGTTGTTGAGAATTGAATACTGGTGCATCAGGATTCATGATTATTTAAATCCTGTCTGAGAACCTTATAGAAGTCAGAGGTCTGCTCTGCTTTTTCTTCTTCTTCGATCATGTCTTTTAAAGTCAAAATCCTTTGAAGCATTAGCGCCCCCCTCTGATCAGCAGCATGAATCAGGGACAGCGTGACTCCTGCCGGACTGACTGAGCTCCACATGGACCAGAACACATTCAACATCTTGGAGTGAAATCATTCACGCAGAGCTGAAAGAAGATAATAATTGTTTTTATTCTGTTCTTAAACAAATGACACAACATGCTGCAGCAGGGATCATTTCAGCACCTCGGACAGCGAAGGTCATGAAAACATCCAGGAGAGGAGGACAGGAAGCTTTAACAGCACACCTTTAAAAAATGATGACTTGAATGTTGAAATAAAGAAAAAAAGTTTTTTTTTACAAATGAATAAAAGGGGAGACATATTATTTTGGACACAAAATGAACACAAATTTTACAAACAATAAATATGCTCAGAGAGCCGGGGAAAGGTATACACTGATAAAAAGATCAAAAATGTGCATTCATGGCAAGTATTATATCTATGCAGATTATCTAAAAAGAAACCCTTATACTAACGATAATTAGTATAGTAATCAACACAATAAATATGTATGGTATATTGATTTAATTGCTCTTTTTTCATGCAATCAACTTGAAATCATCACAAGTTACAATGAGGATATATTTGTATGAGATAATATGTGACAACTTTAAGATATGTTTCCAGAGTACAATTACTTGAACATAGTTGTTATTTATGAAAATATATGGCATCTGTTTATTTGGGTTCATATGACTGTGACCTGAGGGAAATTGTAAAAGTAGCTGCCACATATTTTCTGAAGGATGATGGTCACAGAGTAAAATGGATCGCTTCAATGGTCATTTAATAACTGATATTTATCTAAACTCGGTATGTGTTTTTATACTCCTAATGTATCTAAAACTTTAAACTTGCATCTGAGGTGAGTGATATTTCTGAAAAGAAGAGTCAAGGTCAAAGTCTTTCAGTGTCCATTATTATTATTCTTTTTCTATGCTTTTCTAAATTCTGGTTTCCTTTCTGGTTGTAAAGATAGCCATGGCCTAGAACAAGTCTTAAGTCCATGTTAACAAAATAATCAATAACAATTATGTTCAGATTTACCATGGAAATAGAATCAGAATACTTATTCTACTTCTTGTTTTATTGACAAGGACATTTACATACACAAGGAATGCGTCTTGGTGTATTGGTGCAAAAACAATTAACAAAGGAAATAAATCAAAATAGTAAGAACTTAAATAAAATTAAATATAAGAAGTAGTTACAAAATATATATAATCTTTGCATACCAGCAGCACCCTGACACCACAGCTCGGATTTTTAACTACCTCATGGGCCGATGGGTACGTCAGAGTGGACGGCTGTGTCTCTGAGGTGGTGACGGGCAACACTGGAGTACCTCAAGGAACAGTTCTGGCGCATCTCCTCTTCACTCTCTCCACGTCAGACTTCAGGTTGAACTCTAGTTCCTGCCACCTCCAAAAGTTTTCAGACGACTCCTCCATTGTTGGGTGCATCACTGATGACGACGACGACGACGAGTACAGAGGACTGTTAGAGAGCTTCGTCACATGGTGCAACAACAACCACCTGAAGCTCAACATCAGCAAAACCAAGGAGGTGGTAGTGGACTATTGGAGGAAGAGGAGGCCCCCTGCCCCAGTCATCATGCAGGGGGAGGAGGTGGAGAGGGTGGACTCATACAAGTACCTTGGGGTCCACATAAACAATAAACTGGACTGGTCTCACAAGACTGACGCCCTTCTTCAGGAAGGGACAGAGCAGGATGTTCTTCTTGAGGAGACTCAGATCGTTCACTGTCTGCAACAGACTCCTCTAGACCTTCTACCAGTCTGTGGTGGCCAGCGCCCTCTTCTTTGCTGTGGTGTGCTGGTGGGGTGGCATCAAGACTGCTGAAGCAAGCAGGCTAAACAAGTTGGTAAAGAAGGCCCGCTCTGTTGTAGGACTGGAAATAGACAGCTTGGAGGCTGTGGCTGCTAGGAGGACAAAGGACAAAATCATTGGACAACTCCTCTGACCCTCTCCATGACGAGCTGTGGCAGATGAGCAGCTCTTTTAGCCGTCGCCTCGCCCCCCCCAGGTGCAAAACTGAGCGCTTCAGGCACTGCTTTCTTCCCACAGCCATCAGACTGTACAACAGCAGTGGGACATACAGTCTGTGTTAATGTGTTAACATGAACATCACCCCAATCATGCCAGAGCACTTTATTAATATTAATATTATTTACGGTTGATATGCTGTATATTACATTATTATCATTAGGAGCTTGACAGACTGGTGACTGGAGGTGCAGCTGTTGGTGTACAGGGAGAAAGAACACAGCCTTGAAGGGAGTTAGTCCTGAAGGTCCCTGCTGTCCAAGACATGCTTCCCCATCTTCACCTGGTGTCTTCTGTTAGACAGGAAGTCTGTGATCCACCTGCAGGTGGAGTCAGGCACGTTCAGCTGGGAGAGCTTGTCCTGTAGCAGAGCCGGGGTTACTGTGTTAAAGGAATATTATTACATGTTGCTTGGTAATGCAGTGACCAATTTTTTTAAAGAAATAGCAAAAAATTATAATTACAATTACCATACCTTGCATCCAATTGCTGAAGAGCTGTATCTTCAGGACCACTGCTGTCTAACTCCTTAACTCCGGCAACAGAGAAGTCATCTCTGTGAAAATTACAGAAGTACAGAATGTTGTCGGCATCTGTTTATAGGAAATAATTATTATTTTTTTAATTCTATAAAGGATGCAAAAGTTGACTCTTTCTGCATTAGAAGAAGTGGGTTCATTTGATGAGAGGTGTTTGGATTAACCACAAATGCCTGCACAGTGATAAAAACAGTTGAGAAGATCTTTAGGTTGACCCTATCATCTCTGCAAGAAATCCCGGTAGAGTCAACAGGGGAGCTTCTAACATGATCAATGACTACACCCAACACAGGTTTTTCAAACTTCTGTACCTCCTGCTGAGGGCATAAGTGAGAACAACCACTGAAAGGGGATGTTGGGAGTCTTTGATAATGTAATAGGCTCTTGCGTGAAATGCTGGACCTTCTAAGGGACAGGTTTTATCCTCTGGCCATTCAGAGAACTAATCAATTGCCTTTGCCCCCATCACCCTTCACTTTCAAGAAAAACTCACACACAGCACACTCAACCCACTATCTGTATATGCATTTAGTACAGCTATCACTGGTACTGCATATTGTATGGGCAATTATAGCATTTTATTATCTGCCAAGGAACAACGTAATCCACGGTCCACCCCCAGATATATAACCGGCTGAGACCTTGTGTTCTGTTCCCTCTTTTCTTCAGCGCTCGAGCGGGCACTGTTGTGAGTTAGGAATTAAGAAAGTTGCACAAGCAGAAAAGTAGATATGTCAACAATTTGTGTTTGCCCCGATTGTCGTACAGGGTACATCATGCCCACTGACCCCCATACCCTCTGTGAGTCCTTCCTCGGGCCGGAACACGCCAGCCTGGCTCTCACATCACGGGCAACGTGCAGCTTCTGCTCACGCCTTCCCCGTGCTGAGCGGCACTGGAGAGTGCGGCCTTCACTGTGGCCGCAGAGCCAGTGTGGCAGGTGGGGGAGTATTCGGTGGAGGGGGCAATGGATATGTCGGACCCTGGAGAGGAGTCTGAGGATTCCGTGTTCTCCATCCATGGGTCAACAGCGGGCTCTCACATCCCTCCCCTCTCCCAGTCGGGAGAGCTGGAGGATGGTACTGATGCCGACACCGCAGCAGATCACCCAGGCTCCCCTGGGGTTCAGGCTGCGGCAGACACCCACCTACCGCCGCTGGTAGGAGGTCTTCTCCGGGAGCTGCCTGGGACCATTCGGTCAGCTGCAGCCCGTAGGGGTCTCGTGGTGCCGGTGGTCCGGGAGTCCGCACCTCAGGATGAGATGGCGGGGGAGTTTCCCCTTCTCCGGGAGATCAGACAGGATCCAGTGCGGCCACGGTTCCCGGCTCTGATTCCTTATCAGAAGGGGGCAGCGGCTGACCCGAAGTCGTTGAGAGCTCCAGTAGCCACTTATGCTTCAATAATGAAGGTGGAGGCCTTCACAGACCGGGGGTTTCCTCCGGTACCTCTGTTGGAGGCCAAATTGACGGCCTTTGTTGGATTGAGGGCCGCGGGGTCTGGACGGCGTCCTGTCCCTCCGTCAGACCGGGACCGGCTGATGATCCGACTGACTGATAAGTGACATCAGTGTGCCTATCAGGCATCGGCAGCGGCGAACGACATGTCCTTGCTGGCATATTCGTTGTCGAAGTTGGCGGTCCAGTCGACCACCATGGCACCGGAGGAGGCCTTGGAGATACAGAAGGCCTCCAGCGCTGCTCTGTCGCTCTGCGCCACTATAGCAGTGACCTCTGCCCGCATCACGACGTGGCAGACACAGGTACATCGGCACCTCTGGCTGCAGCAGTCATCGATCCCCGAGGCTGCCAGGAGGGAGCTCGAGGAGGCACCCGTCAGCCGTGAGGGGTTGTTCGGGCCCACCTTTGGTGCCATGGCTGACGGCCTACAGGTGCCGGCAGAGGAGGCGGGGGACACTCCGTCGTCATGCGGGATGAACCAGACCAGTGACAAGCTGGCGGCACGGTGTTGACCGCAAGCAGGAACATCGGCATGACAAGCTGCAAGCTACAGGAGCCACTTTGCGGCCGGTTTCGACCTGCCAAGCGCAGCCTCCTCGGGGGCGACCTGCTCCATCGCAGGCAGCTGCGACATGGAGGGGGGGGAAACGTCCTGCCACTTCCCCTGCAGGCCGTCCATTAAAACAAAACTGGTTGCGCTGACAGGGGGTGAGGGGTGTTTGTAGTGTGTGTTTAAATAAAAAATGTGTAAATAAATTATTTGAATACAGTTACACAGGTTCTCTTCCTGATTTTATTCAGTGTTGTTGCCCTGTGACTCCTGCACCTTCCACAATGTGGATTCCCCCATCTCCTTGTTTTTCTAAAAAGCCTGCTGATACGTATAAGCAGACTGTTGTGTCCTCAGACAGCGACCGTCTGACACCTCCTCACTCATCCCTTCACCGGAGTGAACTCTCCAATGGAGATACTGTGTGCCATAATATACTATATCTCCAGATTCTCAGTATAGGTGCAATCCTCTAAGCTATGGGCCCCACTGACGTTTTCTAAGAATTTCCACAGTTAGGACTAGATCCTCATGAAGATAAAAGTTATTGACAAAGTGTCTTCGCCCTTAAAAGAGCCCTTAAGGTGACAAACAGTTAGGAGTAATTGAAGAGGACTTTAACAGGATTAAGAGTTTCTCGAGCTGAGGAGAAAATTGAGAAATGTTCCCCAAACAGGACATGAGAAATTATATTTTTGATTATATTTTGAGTCAAAGTCCGCCCAATAGACAAAAATGATTCATGCAGACATCTCAATCCATCTATGACAGTACTCAGTGCAAAGTGAGACACGCATGCTGAGTTTGTCTACATGTGGTTACCTCCACAGGTGCATCCAATCACTAATTAACCCTGTTTACCTGCTGATGTAGCGATCAGCACAAGCGGACATGTGCTTTCAAACTTTTGATTTTAATTATTTTTTAATGATTTTAAACCTTTAAATCTAATTAACAATAAGAATGCTATAAATACTGTAAACATGATTCAATATTTATTTGAAGAGGGGAAATGTTTATGCTGTCTAATTTGTATTTTGTTTATTAAACAGCTCGTGCTGCAGCTCCTCGGAGTGATCAACGGTGGTCGCTACTTTTCTAAACCCTAAAGGCACCTCAGGCCTCAGCGCCGGTCACGTGACTGAAAGCTAAGATTTGCTCAGTGTGGCGCTCAGCCAATCCTGTGAGAGCAACAACACATGGATAATTGCTTCAACACCAAATATAAACTGCTTTCTGACACGCTCACCGATATCAGTTTTTTGAGATCACCACTCAGAAAACATGCCTGAAACCGTGAAAGCGCCCAAGAAGGGCTCAAAGAAAGCCGTTGTTAAGGCCACCAAGACCGGCAAGAAGAGGAGAAAGTCCAGGAAGGAGAGCTACGCTATCTACGTCTACAAGGTCCTGAAACAGGTCCACCCCGACACCGGTATCTCCTCTAAGGCTATGGGCATCATGAACTCGTTCGTGAGCGACATCTTTGAGCGCATCGCCGGGGAGTCCTCTCGTCTGGCTCAATACAACAAGCGCTCCACCATCACCTCCAGGGAGATCCAGACCGCTGTCCGCCTGCTGCTGCCCGGTGAGCTGGCTAAACACGCCGTGTCTGAGGGCACCAAGGCTGTGACCAAGTACACCAGCTCCAAGTAAACCCGCTGATAACCAGCAAGAACTCAACGGTCCTTTTAAGGACCACACAACACTTCATCTAAGAGCTACAATCCTGATTCTCCTATTATACCATATCTGCAGACATCAGCCAATAGTGTAGAGTCAGGCTGTTCATACGGAAATTAATCTTAATGCTGGATGACTCTACCTATAATCCAGCATCATGAAGGCCCAGCCTAGATGATGCATATTGTATTGTCTACACCAAAATAAAACTAATTTGTCAAAAGTTAAATTCTTAATGTGAGTAAATCAAATGTGTTTAATAAAAGTTGTAATCTTATTTATTGTTATGACATTCAACGTAACAGTGGCAAGTTGAAATAAAGCCTTAATGACTTACTGCAAGACATTCAGAGATTTGTGAACATTTCAACCTCAAATGCCTAATCAGTTGGAAAAAAACTTGTGTTCTACAAGAAATTAATTACATTTATAATGTATACACACTCACCGTAACAGAAAAGAATGGATATATACATTTATGTAATATTTGCTGAAATATTATAATTTTCAGACAAATACATTAGATGAGGATACTTTTATGATCAGATGTATACTATCAGCAAAATATATTTAAGTAATGGAACGACTCTTGGGATTAAGTTTGTGGCTCTTAAAAGAGCCTTTGGGTTGGAGTGTGAGTGGGTCAGGATCAGGTTTAACCTCCGAAGCCGTACAGAGTACGGCCTTGTCTCTTGAGGGCGTAAACCACATCCATGGCGGTCACGGTCTTCCTCTTAGCATGCTCGGTGTAGGTGACAGCATCACGGATGACATTCTCCAGGAACACCTTCAACACACCACGGGTCTCCTCGTAGATCAGACCGGAGATACGTTTGACTCCACCACGACGAGCCAGACGGCGGATAGCGGGCTTGGTGATTCCCTGGATGTTATCACGGAGGACTTTACGGTGACGCTTAGCGCCTCCTTTACCGAGTCCTTTACCTCCCTTTCCTCTTCCAGACATGTTAGCAGATCAGTTGTTGAGAGCTGAATGAATCTGAGTTAGTATTCACATTTTTTTAAATCTAGTCTCTGAGAACCTCGTTGAAGTCAGAGGGCTGCTTTCTTCCTCTTCGCTCATGTATTTCAAAACAAAATCTCATGAAGCATTAGCGCCCCCCTCTGATCAGCAGCATGAATCAGGGACTGTTAGACTGACTGAGCTCCACATGGACCAGGAGGTGAAGAAAACAGCCAACATCTTGGCTTGAAATCTTTCACACCGAGATGAAGGAAGATTATCACTGTTTCTATTCTGTTTCTAAACAACCGACACAACATGCTGCAGCAGGGATCATTTCAGCACCTCGGACAGCGAAGGTCATAAAAACATCCAGGAGAGGAGGACAGGAACCTCTAACAGCTTCTTTTAATAAATGATGATTGAATGTTGAAACAGAGAAAAAAAGTACTTTACCACTGAATACAATAAGGGACACATTATTTTCAAAAGCACAACATCAACACAAATTCATATAATAAATATTCTGAGAGAGCAGGGAAAAGTCATAAAACTACAAATAACTCAAAACGTTGCCTTCATGTGACTTTCTGCAACAACAGAGCAGCAAATTCATTCTAGATTTTTGTTGTTTGCGATAAAGATTAGCTACTGATGTTTTTTCTCCTCTAAAGACACGAGGAAAAGAGTGTACACCTATTCACATGAATAAAAAGACAAGAATAGGAGCACATTTCTACATATTCACACATTTATTATCATTGTTGTATTGTATTCCTTTGATATTTTCATTCAAATATAGGCTACACGACTCGCCATTCAGATGCTGTTAACATTTATATTCAAATGTAATGTGACACAAAGAGTGAGTGTGTTTATATGGAGTTGAGTATCCAGGTGTGAGCTTTTTCATGGTATTCATCATATTCAGGATATGATGTTTACATGCAAACCATAAAACATGTGATTTTATTGAATCTCTTTTATCCTTTCTTTTAAAAACAAAAACTATCTAAATCCAATTGGGAGTCCAGTAGGCTGATTAGAGAGTCACAGCTTCACCCAGAATCCCTGTACATCAGACAGTTACAGAGGATATCAGGCTCTGTTTGAAAACATGACTCCCATCCTTTAAATGTTGAATTTCAGCTCCTCCCGTCAGGGCGTTGATATCAAGTACCACCCTGCAAAATGAAGAGATACAAGAACAGCTTTATCCCAGCAGCCATCAGTGAGATGAACAGGACATAATGCAGTAGTGATCTTCTTTTGGAGGTTTATTTATTGATCTCTTATCTGCACGTTTTCACTGATGGCTAATTTGTATCTAGTTTTTACTCACCATGTTTTACTCATTGATGGTTCTTACTGTTATCTTGTTTTTATTTCTCTTATTCTCACTGATGGGTTACTTTATCTTGTTTTTGCTAAGATCTTTTCATTTTAGTATTGAGCACTGTTGTCACTTCATCATGTTTTGTCCTGTGCTGTGGTTTGTATGTAAAAGGAGGCTGACTCCCTCACTGTAAACAAATCTACCTACATGTACAAATAAAGTGACCTTACTGTAATGGATATCAAATTATCTTATGGATACACACAAAAAGCATGTGTGGAAAGACTTCCCCCCACAAAGAAGGATAGAAAGTAAACTATATTAGGACTATATAGGACAAATAAACAAAAAGTCCATAAACTGAACATATTTCACTATGAGATGTATTTCTGTCCTGTTTGTAACAAAACATCCAGATGATTTTACTCTGTGTGTTGTTTCATTCACAAGTTTCTACTTAATATAATTTCACAAATATTCTTCTTACTTTGGTACACTACATTAAAAATGTAGAGATGGGACAGATCCGAGGTAATATTGGTATCAGGTCCGATATTGACGTAATTTATGTATCGATATCGGACTGAAGGTGCAGATCAAGAAAGATGGTTTGGCACTTTAAACATTCTCAACTCGAACAGTCTCACTTTGAAGACATTCAGACTGAACTGTTAGTGCCCACAAATCGTCTCCATGACGACGTTCAGACGAGATTGAGCAGCTCTTTTTATGTGATTATAAAGTACAGTTCTTACACTTCAGTTTAAAATATTTAATTTGAAAAACCTGAAAGTTGTTGCTGCTGCTAAATGTTTGTATGTGAAGGCAGCACAATGTACAAAACAACAATAAAACAATTCATTATGATAAAAAATATTGTCCAAATCAGTATCAGTATCAGTACATATGGATCGGATCGGAACTGAAAAAAAGTGGATCGGTGCATCTCTACTTAAAAACACTATAAGGAAGTAACTGTTCCTTCCTCAGTTCATGGTGTGTGCTGGTGATTTACTGAAGTTCTTTAATCTGAAAGATGATTCTAGAAATCTGCACCCCTAAGAAACACAAGGAAGATTAAATATTGAAAATGTTTCTTTATTATTATTATTATTATTATTATTATTATTATTTATAAGATTTTGTTATCATTAGATAATTTTAGCATCATTGTTAGTTTAAATATGAGGATTGTTCCAATGTGACACTTTGTTTACTGTTTAATTTGCTTCTCAAACGTATACGGAGCTACTGTGAGGTCTGGTGATCCTCTGTGCAAATAACTTTTCTAACTACATGTTTGATGAAGTCAGACAGAGGCACAAAGTGCTTCCCATAGACAACATACACAAGACAAACAATCAATCAATTTAAAAGCAGTTGCCACAAAAAAGTAGTTCCACCATAAAGATATTAAAGAAAGATAAGAAACAATGATTACAAAACAAGTAAGCATCACAAAATAAGCTTAAATCACATGATTGCAGGACAGAGCTGTATGAAGTAAAACATATTAACTATTTTGCACAGTAAAGTGTGTAAAAACATGTCTTAAGTCTGGATTTAAAAACAGAGACAGTGTCATCAGATCGTACATCAACAGGAAGACTGTTCCAAAGCTGAGGAGTCACTACAGTAAATGCTCGATAAACCTTTGACCTTAGTCTGGACTGTGGAACTACTAGGAGGTCTGACCCTGCAGATCTCAGAGGCCGTTTTAGCTGGAAAGGAGCGAGGAGTTAATTTATGTAGTCTGGTGCCTGGCCATGTAAAGCCTTGTCAGTTAGAAGTAACATTTTGAAATGGATCGTAAAAGAAACGGGTAACCAATGCAAAGAGGCTAAAAGTAGGGTGATGTGAGCAAAGTGTTTTGTCTTTGTCAGAAGTCTGGCTGCACTGAGGCAGGAGAACAGGGCGTTGCAAAAGTCAAGGCGAGATGAAGTAATGACATGAATGATTTGTATCACATCCAATCTTTTTGAGAACAAATCTACAGACTTCATCTGTCCTGTGTGCAATGGTTATAAAGGTTAAGAGAGACATACTTATAATTCTTTAGGATAGGATAACACTTTATTGATCCTCAGAGGAGAAATTCAGGCGTTGCAGCAGCACAAGACAAGTATTTACATAAAAAGCTTCAATATATTTCCTATGTATTCACAAATTATTTCTACTGAATTATATGAACTGTTTCCAAATTAAAGTGCTGAATTAAATGTGTCCAATCCCTGAGCATGTTCTTCATTCAAATATAAATTCACCTGGTTTAGCCTCAAGACCCCACCGACTACTTCATGAAAAAACACAACTTTATAGTTTCTGAATTTTTTCTACAAAAAACTTAGATGGAAAGTTTGAGCTGTTTGGAACTCAGATGGTATGAACAAAAAAAAACATGACAGAACAAAACAAGCATCTTTAAAAAGCACTTCACAGAATATTTCACACTTTTTTTCATGCAAGCTGAAAAGGCCAGGCGATCCACTTTTGGGTCCCAAAAATTAATTAAAAACAAAATCTAAAATATCTGTTAAAAATAGTTTCATATTTCACATAATAAAAGTTAAATGAGTTTCATATTATGCACCTTCAGAGATAATCATGACTCACAGTCTATCTGTAGAATCCTTATTGATCCATTTTTACCTCCTGAGGAGGAGGAATAACTCTGAGTCCACCATGATCAATGAGGAGATCAGCTGAGGAGAATTAGAGATTAATTTAATGTATTTAATTAATGTGATGTTATTACTCAGTGGACAGTGATGATTGTTAAACCTATAGACAGAAAACTGCTCTCCACACAAACTCAAACTGATGTGATGTATTCAGTCTCTATCAGCACAGGAATGATTCATTATGTTGTTAGATTATTACATCGTACTATTATAAACCTTTAACTTTGTGTCCTCTTGATGAATTCTATCATTTGGTCTGACCTGGAGATCAAACCCACAACATCATCTGTGAGTCTGTGTGACCTCCTGAGTCTCCGACAGCCTCCGTGTGTTTACCTCCACAGAAAACTCTCCGATTAAAACTAAACACATCAAAGTGTAAGGTTAATGTTTGTTTTATTTAAATAACTGATGTCTCTGCTCACACTATCATCGTTTTAAAACTTTCACAGGTCTCATTTAGACACTTTAGGAGCCGAAATGTGACGGAAAATCCCCGCGTGTTGTCCAAACAGAGCGGGTATCATAGAGGTTTGAAGCCTGCTGTAATGAAATTAAAGAGTCCTCGTCCACAAACATGAGCTGAATCTGAAGAGATGAAGGTTTTCTAACTGATGCGGGACGTTTTTTTCGTTTAAACAGATTCTGTGTGTGAGTTTTATCCCCATAAAGTTGAAGATAAAACACAAAGTGTCGCCACATTTCAGACAGGAGGAAGAGCGTCTGTGTGGGTTGACTCTTCACGGTTCTCATGTTCCCTATAAGTCCCGCCTCCTGTCGGTCTACGCCACACGTCTAGTGAGAGATCAACATGGCAGAAGAAGCTCCAGCAGCACCAGCAGCAGCCCCGGTGGTGAAAACCCCGAAGAAGAAATCGGCTTCCAAGCCGAAGCCGAAGTCTGATGGACCCTCCCTCCCGACGCTCATCATCAGCGCTGTGGCTGAGTCCAAAGAGCGCAAAGGTGTGTCCTTATCGGCCGTGAAGAAGGTACTGGCTGCTAAGGGTGTGGATGTGGTCAAGGCTAACAAACGCATCAACGCCGCCGTGGTGAAGCTGGTAACAACGGGAACTTTGACCCAGACTAAAGGCAGTGGTGCCTCCGGATCTTTCAAGCTCGCAAAGAAAGAGCCCGCAGCCGCCAAACCTGCAGCGAAGAAGGTCGCAAAGAAAGCTCCAGCCAAGGCAAAGAAGCCCGCTGCAAAGAAAGCTACACCCAAGAAGAAGACTCCAGTCAAGAAAGTAGCAGTCAAGAAGTCCCCGAAGAAGGTAGCAGCCAAGAAAGTTCCACTTAAGAAGGTAACCAAAAAGCCTGCTGCAAGTCCCAAGAAGGCTGCTCCCAAGAAAGTGGTGAAGAAGA
Source organism: Labrus mixtus (assembly GCF_963584025.1). NCBI lineage: Eukaryota > Metazoa > Chordata > Actinopteri > Labriformes > Labridae > Labrus > Labrus mixtus. Next base: position 3,110,583 of record NC_083622.1, on the reverse strand, counting down.
CTCCAGTCAAGAAAACTCCACTTAAGAAAACAGCAGCAAAGAAGACTGCAGCCAAGAAGGCCAAGAAGTAAATTCACACCAGCATTCAATGCATCAAAGGCTCTTTTAAGAGCCACCACAACTTCCACTAAAGAGTCTGTCCTCTATGATATTATTTAGAATCATGTAATCTATGTTTATAATCACCTCTCAATGTTGAATGTGGTCACATCCATGTGTGCAACTAAGATGAATAGGAAGTCCGAGGTAGTGAATCAGAATATGAACTAATCCTTATTTCAGGCTAGGCTACATCTTCACAACCAGAAATGAAACCAGAATTTAGACAAGCAAAGAAAAATAGTAATTAAGGACAGAGACAGATTTACTTACAAATAAACTGTTAAAACACATAAATAGCTGAGTTTATTATTGTATCATAGTCCCATGTTGTGATCTAACTGACCTACTATTACAGTGATACAACCAGTTACAATGTAAGTCCTATATTAAATATATAATGCACATAGAGAGCACATAGCATATATACTATGACATTAAACCTCATCAGTGTAGCTCTCCTACTTTCTCTCTATGTCATGAAGAATGCAGCTTTCCACTTCGACATCGTCTGTAGTATTTGTCAACAGTTATCTGATATTTTCTTTTTTCAATAATTCTCATTTTAAATCTTACCACCCAATTTCATTCTTCTCCACTTTATTATATTAAATTATATTTTTTGAGGAGTAAATCAAATAAATCAACAGGACTGTAGTAAGTCATATATATATATATATATAATCCTTGTTTTAGGCTAAGCTATTTCAAACGGAAAGGAAACCAGAATTTATAATAATAATTATTAAGGACACAGAATGAATAAGACCTTAATCCTTTCCAAACAAATCAGGTTCTAAAGGGTTGACATATTTCACAACTATTCCATGAATAGACAAACCTGATGTTAGAGTTTAAGAAATGTATGCATCCAAAAAACGTTTAGTGAAAACGACTTTTAACAACTACTGAGTATTTATTTCAACACCTTATGTCCTCATGTTTCCCTTTTTCTCACAATAACAAATAAATCCGACCTCTTTATTAAAGGCTACTTTTTTATTTCGCTGACCCAAAGGTAGACTGAACCACAGCGACTTGATAATGATGACAAGTAACTTATTTGGATTCATTTTATATCCAGGACAGGATGTGATGAACTGTGATGTAGAACTATGGTATGGAAAATAATGGTACAGTTAAATTATGACATGGTTCATAACTGTCAGGGTCTCCATTAAGAGCCACCACAACTTCTATTAAGGAGTCTGCCACTGAGTCAGGACTCCATATTCACATTTAAGACATGCATCCAAGACAATGTGTAAGATGAAGGCCCGATTCACCGGAATGTGAGAAATACTCGTGTGTAACTGTAATCATCATGTGTAATTCACAGTAGCCTACATTCATTCATGTTAATGACTGTTTCTGAAGGTATAAATATAAAACACAAGTATTAAACTACCTTAATTATTATTAGATGTGGTGGAGCATTTATTAAATTTATAGATTATTTTTATGCTTCAATTATAGCGGGTTTTTATCGACAGTATATAATCTACTTCAACGATTATATTAAGAATTTTCTCTTCAATTGTGATGTGGTGGCTCTTAAAAGAGCCTTTGTGTTTGTTGAAGTCAGGATTGGGTCTCTACTTCTTGGCAGCCTTCTCGGTCTTCTTGGGCAGGAGAACAGCCTGGATGTTGGGCAGCACTCCTCCCTGAGCGATGGTGACTCCTCCGAGCAGCTTGTTGAGCTCCTCGTCGTTGCGGACAGCCAGCTGCAGGTGACGGGGGATGATACGGGTCTTCTTGTTGTCACGGGCAGCGTTACCGGCCAACTCCAGGATCTCAGCGGTCAGGTACTCGAGCACAGCCGCCAGGTAGACGGGGGCTCCGGCACCAACACGCTGGGCATAGTTTCCTTTACGCAGCAGCCTGTGAACACGACCGACTGGGAACTGGAGTCCAGCACGGGATGAGCGGGTCTTTGCCTTTGCTCTGGCTTTTCCGCCGGTTTTGCCTCTTCCTGACATGGTGTAGGTTAATTTCTAGAGTCGGTTCTAGAAGAAATAAATTCTGTGCCGAGATGTCCCCGTTATATCTCCGCATAGCGCGCGCGCGCGTTTTCCTGCCCCTTCAATCAGAAAAGAGGCTTCGGGCTTAGCAGAGGAGGGCGGCCCCGCTCGCAGCTTCGCTCCGCGATTTAAAAAACTTTTCTCCAATGAGCAGCGGAGATTGAGGCGGGGGCTCGCTCCCCCCGGCGGGACTGAGCTCCAGACGCGACTTTGTCACCAATCAGAGGCTAGAGGTCTGGAGCGGCGTCACTGTTTCACATCCGCTCAACCTTTTTAAAAGCAGCTCGTCCCCTTACTGCAGCACATTTTCTCTTGTTCAGAGAAAGTAGTAAGAATGGCAAGAACTAAGCAGACCGCTCGTAAGTCCACAGGAGGCAAAGCCCCCAGGAAGCAGCTGGCCACCAAGGCTGCCCGTAAGAGCGCCCCGGCCACCGGCGGCGTCAAGAAGCCCCATCGTTACAGGCCCGGTACCGTGGCTCTCAGAGAGATCCGTCGTTACCAGAAATCCACCGAGCTGCTCATCCGCAAGCTGCCCTTCCAGCGTCTGGTCCGTGAGATCGCTCAGGACTTCAAGACCGACCTGCGCTTCCAGAGCTCCGCTGTCATGGCTCTGCAGGAGGCCAGCGAGGCTTACCTGGTCGGTCTCTTCGAGGACACCAACCTGTGCGCAATCCACGCCAAGAGGGTCACCATCATGCCCAAAGACATCCAGCTGGCCAGAAGGATCCGCGGAGAGAGAGCTTAATCTGTCTACTGCTCCAAAACAACCACAACGGCTCTTTTAAGAGCCACCACATTTTACTAAAGAGATAATCCTGTACTGTCTGTTTAATTTATAGTTAAAATGAATTTAACATTTTATTGTAGTCCCATGTTGTCAACTGACTTGCACACAGCGCTGCAACCACAGACTCATTAAAGAGTGCTTCACTGTCCATGTTAATTCAATTACAAAGATCAAGCTGCGCCGGATGATAACCAGTAAACTTCAGTGAGTCTGACTGAACAAGCAGGCTATATACAAAGTATTCTTTATTGATAATATATTTACATACTAGTGAGGTAAACATGTGTTATTACAACACTTAATCACCTTTAAAGAATATTATCAACCCCTAACTTGTGATATTCAATCTGTTCTCTCCTCTACAGTTAATAAAATCAAGACCATTCAAAGTTTGAAAGAAATGTGTAGAAACTTATCAATTTAGATGTGTCAATAATGAACTAAATATACATAAACAGTTATAATCATGTGAAATATGTTTGACTCAAGGTTAATTAACATGCAGTGAATAAGTGATGATGGTCCAGTTATCACAATGAATCCAAACTACAGAAACTGTCTACATGTCATCAACAGCTTCTAACTGAAGGAGACAAAATAAAACACTTCTTATTATGAATACTCAGTAACCAGGCTGTTCTGGAGAATCTGGAGGATTTCACTGACAATCATGTGACAGTTACATCGGTTTCCTTAAGATTTCATTTTATTCTAAATAAAAAAAAATCCAAACACAATTAACCCCACTGAAAGTTAACAACAAGAAAGCAATGGTTCTTTGATTACAATAACTTTCATGTCCTTTGGTCATATTTAAAAAAAATAATTACAATTTATGAAATACAATAAATAGAGAATAAAAACTTTTATTTTCTCTCTAATATGTATTTTATTTACTTTTCAAATGTTTTGCCCTCGTCCCACACACAAACCTCATATGTTCAACAATGAAAATGTATATGAATCGTGATTAATCATATGAATGTTGATGTACTTGTATTAAGTAGTACTTAAACAATTAAAAAACATGTTAGCATTTAATGTGAGACAATTGTAAATATTCATTTTTACTCAAAATATATATGTCACACAGTTTAACCGTCATTTCCACCACACTGATGTATTTTTCCACCAACACATCTGAAAGAGAGATTGGTTAGGTTTGGTTGCTTGAGTAGATATTATTTTTTATTGTACGTCATTTTTTTAAAGATTTTTTTGGGGCTTTTTGTGCCTTTAATTGAGAGATAGGACAGTGGATATAGTTGGAAATCAGGGAGAGAGAGTGGGGAATGACATGTGAAAAGGGAGCCACAGGCTGGACTCGAGCCTGGGCTGCCCGCTTGGAAGACTATAGCCTCCATACATGGGGCGCACGCACTAACCACTGCGCCACCAGCGCCCCGTTGGAAAGATTTTTTCAAGTGAAATAAAATATCTATAATTAAATCAAAGCTAAAATGTTGCATTTTTTCCCAAAATACTGTAAAAATGTAATTCCCATCACCATCATATCCTCCTCATTTCCTACTGGTGGAAATGACATTCATGCTGTTATGCTGACAATATGAACTGTACAAATAAATAGCAGTAAAACTATGATTACTGATTATTTTAACCTATTTGTATCAACTCACATTTTGCATTTCAACAGAAATATGTAAAATAAATGTGTTTACTGTTTTCAAATTAAGATTTTCTACATCAAAGTATATAAACTGTCAATTCCATCACACATTTTTGAAAATATTCAAAAAGTTCTAATTACACATTAAAAACTTCTTCACAATTTGTTAGCTCATACTCTACTAAATGTAATATTATTATTTATTTATTTCAAAACAGTATTTACATAATCCAACATTAGATTTCATATTGAGGTTAATGTGTGTGAAGCCATTTGACCCTTGTGACATTTAATTAATTGAATTAACAAATGTATAAAAATTGTAAAATGGTATAAAATTGCAAAACTAGCTATGACATATTCATATATTTATTTGGGGATGTCAAATGTCATTTAGACAAAATGTTGTTTGTTTAGATGTGGTGGAAATGACATTAGTTCATTAAGGGTCAGATTATTTGTCAAAAATGACCAAATTCTGTTGTGATGGTAGTTCATCCATTCTTGTACCTTAAAACTAGGCAAATTAGATCAGCTCATGGGACTTTGATAAGTGTGATTTGGGAGGTTTTTTTTCCCCGAGTTCACAGGGCAGAAAAGTGCACCAAGTTGAAGAAACACCCAAACACTGTAAACCTGATTCAAGATTTATTTAGAAAGCTGAAATGTTTATGCTGTCTAATCTTTTTATTTTGTTTATCGATGGTCGTTTTTCAAGAGATAAAATAAAAACCCATGCTGCAGCTCATCAGACGCTACTTTCCTAAACTCATTTTGGCCTCCAGGCCTCAGCTCCGGTCAGGTGACTGAAAGCTATGAGCGCGCAAATCTCAGCCAATCCTGTGTGAGCAACAGCACTTCCTCATTTGCTTCAACACCAAATATAAGCAGCTTTCTGAAACTCACTTCGATACCAGTTTTTGAAATCACCACTCAGAAAACATGCCTGAAACCGTGAAAGCGCCCAAGAAGGGCTCAAAGAAAGCCGTCTCTAAGGCCACCAAGACCGGCAAGAAGAGGAGAAAGTCCAGGAAGGAGAGCTATGCCATCTACGTCTACAAGGTCCTGAAGCAGGTCCACCCCGACACCGGTATCTCCTCTAAGGCTATGGGCATCATGAACTCGTTCGTGAGCGACATCTTTGAGCGCATCGCCGGGGAGTCCTCTCGTCTGGCTCAGTACAACAAGCGCTCCACCATCACCTCCAGGGAGATCCAGACCGCTGTCCGCCTGCTGCTGCCCGGTGAGCTGGCTAAACACGCCGTGTCTGAGGGCACCAAGGCTGTGACCAAGTACACCAGCTCCAAGTAAACCCGCTGATCACCAGCAACAACTCAACGGTCCTTTTAAGGACCACCCAACATTTCATCTAAGAGCTGAAATCCTGATTCTCCTATTCTACCCAATCATTGATCACATCTTCGGCTATCGGCCATTAATTTAGTATCGATATGTCCATTTTGGTTTTAAGATATTGTATGAGGGATGACTCACCTATACCTCTATTATTCACATTACTTCTTGATGTTAGAGCAGGAAGTCAAATTGATGCCTTGAAAAAGGAAAGCTATCCCAGCTTTGGTTATGTCTATTCTATTAAATACGTTCAAATAAAGCTTGATTGAACTTCATCATAAAATCAGGCTTAATTAATCATATCAGTTTAAAGTTGTATTTTTATTAGTTGAATGTATGTGACAAGTTGTATTCCAATATTTTTTATTAGTTCAAATTCAGCATGTATTGTGTTCACCTTATGACTTGATGCAGAGAGTCCGGTCTTGTATTGATATATAGCCTACATTAATTGTCGTTGAGTTAAATAAAACCTGACAATTTCATGCAGTGGCTATAACAAGAATGAGATGAAAAAATTGTAAATTTTTCTGTAAATATATTCTTTAATTATTAGCAGCGTTGCACTCTCTGCTTCCGGAATCAGGTATGTTGTGTCTGTAATAGTACAAACAATTGATTAAACGACTCACTCAGTTAGCTAAATCAAAATACAGTTATGGATAAGCGTTGTTTTTTGTATTTCTACTGTAGGGGACGGGACGAGACGTGATGCAGAGAGCATCTTTATTTATTGAAATTTGCATAGACTGCTAGCTGCAGCAAAGGTTTCATTATCATACTTAGTAATGGATTTAAACATTAGCATGATGAGAGCTCAAAACATAGGTAATATATTTCTATTGTCTCGTATATTAAGCATATCCAGACATGTTTCCTTAATTGGTTAATCCGAAGCTAGACCAACGTTACAACTTAAAATTGATCATATTAATTATGGAACGACTCTTCAGAGGAAGTGTGTGGCTCTTAAAAGAGCCTTTGGGTTTCGGTGTAAGTCAGGATCAGGTTTAACCTCCGAAGCCGTAGAGAGTGCGTCCTTGTCTCTTGAGGGCGTAAACCACATCCATGGCGGTCACGGTCTTCCTCTTGGCATGCTCGGTGTAGGTGACGGCATCACGGATGACGTTCTCCAGGAACACCTTCAACACACCACGAGTCTCCTCGTAGATCAGACCAGAGATACGCTTGACTCCACCACGACGAGCCAGACGGCGGATAGCGGGCTTGGTGATTCCCTGGATGTTATCACGGAGGACTTTACGGTGACGCTTAGCGCCTCCCTTACCGAGTCCTTTACCTCCCTTTCCTCTTCCAGACATGTTAGCAGATCAGTTGTTGAGAGCTGAATGAATCTGAGTTACGATTCACGTTTTCTAAATCTAGTCTCTGAGAACCTTATAGAAGTCAGAGGGCTGCTTTCTTCTTCTTCGGTCATGTTTGTCAAGCAAAATCCTTTGAAGCATTAGCGCCCCCCTCTGAACAGCAGCATGAATCAGGGACAGCGTGACTCCTGTTAGACTGACTGAGCTCCACATGGACCAGGAGGTGAAGAAAACATCCAACATCTTGGAGTGAAATCATTCACACCGAGATGAAGGAAGATTATCACTGATTGTATTCTGTTTCTAAACAAATGACACAACATGCTGCAGCAGCGATCATTTCAGCACCTCGGACAGCGAAGATCATAAAAACATCCAGGAGAGGAGGACAGGAAGCTCTATCAGCACACCTTTAAAGAATCATGACTGAAAGTTGAAACAAAAAGAAAGTCTATAACAACCCAACACAAAAATATGTTGTATTGTAATTTATTTCAAAAGCACAAATTAAGTAAGTAAACACACTGAGAGAGCAGAACAAATAAATAAAACTGAAAATAAATAAATTATTTATTTTAAAACTTTTCTTTTATGTGAGTCCCTTTAACAACAGACACTTTAAATCCCAGAAGTGAAGATTTTAAATCAGTTTAGTTTTAATGTGTTCAAGGTAATTTGACATCATGTAAAATAATTATCGCATTTCTGTTTCTCATCTCTCTTTGGTTTTGTCTGCAATAGTATTTTTTTTCCTCATAAGTTCTTACCCACTTTTGAGATTTGACTGTTTCCTCTATCTTTTTTATTTTATTTCTGCTTATAAATTACATTCACCTGCACATTATCTGGCTCTGTTCCTGTCTTAACCTGTTCATAAAGAAGCTCCTTACTTCAAACTCTGTGTCTTTTTAGAAGAGTCTTTTATAATATTTAGCAAATTCTTCATCTGCTTTGTCTCATTCTGTCACAAGTTCAGCTCACTTCCTGTTTTCAATTCAGTAAAATATTCTGTCTTACTTCTTTAGTCTATATGCTAGAAGTCATACTTTATGTTTTGCATAATTTCATTAATGTCTCCACTTCCTCTGTTTGGATCATTTCCTCATCTTTGTGTTTCTTTCTTTTTCATTTCATTTTAAAATTGTTGGTATTTTGTACAGTTTTATTCCAAACGTGATGCTGTAATGTCTTCTGTTTGATTGTTTTAATCTTTATTTAAATGTTGTGTTGTGATATGAGAAACACTTCTTTGGCTCATTCCCAATAAAGTAATCAGATTTATATCCCCAGTGACATTTATCTCTAATTTTTGTAGTCTTAGTTATTTAACCTCCAGATTGTATGAGAAGATTTAAATATAATGTCACGATGACATGATGTCATGAGTCTCCTTTGCCTATTTAAGTATGTATAAATGTGACATGAACACAGTAAGGGAGGATGTGATATGTAACATAAAATAAGAAATAAAGGAATAAAAAAATGTAAATTCAAAAAACTGTCAATAATGCAGTGATTGTACCTTCCTGCTTTCATAGTGTGTCCTGGTGATTAACTTAATTAAGTTATTTTTATTGATTAAGTGATAACGATAGATGAAAAAAATTATAAAGGCCATATGAGAAAACTAGACAAAAACCTCAGGTGATCTGTAATCTCTCTGTATTCTTCATGACACTCTGGGAGACATTTGGAACAGTTGGACATGGTTCTCTTCAGAAGGGTCGCTCACAGTGACTTTAAATAGAGACAAGCTCTCCTACAGTCTCAATAAATTAAAGAACATTTAAAACATTAAACACTACAGAAAACAACCACACCCACAGACGATCAACAGCAGAACGTCTACCCAAAGGCTCCCACACCTCCACACAACAGAATCAAACATGGAGAGCAGAGCAAAGGGAATCACACTGTTCTTAATAGAGATGATAATTACCAGTTGGTCAGTCACAGAGAGGTGATTCAGGAAATCCTGAGATGAAAATCCAGTTTCACTCTTCTCTAATCCAAAGTACTTCACAAGTTTATCTAAATTCCCTTACAGTGTAAAGTTCAAAAGGAAAAGTTAAAGTGATGCTCAGATGATGGATGAGTTTACCTGAAGATCTGAGGTCAACACATAACGTTTATATCCTGATTATTATCATTATCGTTTCATCTCCACGGCTTCATGTCGATATTTATGAACGCAAACTGAAGACCTTTTTATTCTGGCTTTTTACTGAATATATATTATATATAGTATCTAACTTTGAAGTAGTTTTGATTAAATATATATTTCATATCTGAGTTTGTTTTGTTGATTTAAAGATCATCTTTTAGTGTTTTTTTATCTTCTTGTGTGTTTCCTCAGTCCATCAATCATTTTTTATAACAAGACTTTTTTATCATGTGCATGGATTGTGTGTGTGTGTGTGCGTGTGCGTGTGTGTGTGTGTGTGTGTGTGTGTGTGTGTGTGTGTGTGTGTGTGTGTGTGTGTGTGTGTGTGTGTGTGTGTGTTATATAAAGACACACATATTTGATGAATATAATTTTCATGTATGAAACTCTTTGATGTGTCTGTGGTGGTTCAGAGAACTGTGTCTTTAGAGGTCATTATTTGTTCCCATAGTGCGTCTTTAAAGATAATTAATCTAATGTGGTGGATCTTAACCTGCATTCATCATTGTCTGTAATATCAGGTACAGTATCCTTTAATCTACAGGCTATAACTAAAGTTAGTATTTTATCATCAGTATTTAATAATGATATGGATCTGTATGAGGAGCATCCTGTAGCATATTAACCGTCTTTATGGATCACTGTTATATTTATTCCAAGTGGTCGTCAGTGATCCCGTTTGTGATCCAAATTTAAAGGCCCGTAGAAGTAATGGTATCAACTTCAATGTTTTTATGGGACTCATTAATTTATTGTAAAAATTAAAACGTCTATAACGAAGTGATTCCTGAGTTCATAGTGTGTTCTGGTGATTTACTGAAGTTCTTGTAGCTGAACGATGATTCTAGAAATCTGCAACTCACAAGAAACATGAGGGAGATTAAATATTGACAATGTCTCTTTATGAGATAATACATATTATATATACATGTGTACTGGTTATCTAACTGACAAACTCTGGTGATTAATTTGAATAACAAATTCAAATATAGTTAAGAGGCGAACAAATTAAATATAACATACATGTAGTGTGTATTATGTTATTAACTTTGTAATATGTCTGTGCTCGCTATGGTTTCTATACATATTATTTCTGACTTCATTGTAATGTTACTGTGGTGGCAGTACTGTATGACAGAAATAGTTAACAACATGGGACTAGAATTAAATAATAAAGTCATCTCTATAATTTAAACAAACAGTAGAGGATTATCTCTTTAGTAAAGTGTGGTGGCTCTTAAAAGAGCCGTTGTGGTTGTTTTGGAGCAGTAGACAGATTAAGCTCTCTCTCCGCGAATCCTTCTGGCCAGCTGGATGTCTTTGGGCATGATGGTGACCCTCTTGGCGTGGATGGCGCACAGGTTGGTGTCCTCGAAGAGACCGACCAGGTAAGCCTCGCTGGACTCCTGCAGAGCCATGACAGCGGAGCTCTGGAAGCGCAGGTCGGTCTTGAAGTCCTGAGCGATCTCACGGACCAGACGCTGGAAGGGCAGCTTGCGGATGAGCAGCTCGGTGGATTTCTGGTAACGACGGATCTCTCTGAGAGCCACGGTACCGGGCCTGTAACGATGGGGCTTCTTGACGCCGCCGGTGGCCGGGGCGCTCTTACGGGCAGCCTTGGTCGCCAGCTGCTTCCTGGGGGCTTTGCCTCCTGTGGATTTACGAGCGGTCTGCTTGGTTCTTGCCATGGTTTAAGATTCTCTAATAAGGAGAAAAATGTGTCAGAGGCAGGAGACGAGCTGCTTTTAAACCGAGTGCGCGGATACCGACCGGTGACGCTGCTTCAGACCTCTAGCCTCTGATTGGTGACAAAGCCGCGTCTGGAGCTCAGTCCCGCCGGGGGGAGCGAGCCCCTTCCTCAATCTCCGCTGCTCATTGGAGAAAAGTTGTGGAGCTAAGCTAGGATGGTCCGCCCTCCGCTGCTAAACCCGAAGCCTCTTTTCTGGTTGGAGGGGCAGAAAAACGCGCGCGCTACGCGGACATAAAGAGGATGAATTGTCTGAATATGTTTCATTTCTCTCAGTACCGACTCTAGAGATCAACCTACACCATGTCAGGAAGAGGCAAAACCGGTGGAAAAGCCAGAGCAAAGGCAAAGACTCGCTCCTCCCGTGCTGGACTCCAGTTCCCAGTCGGTCGTGTTCACAGGCTGCTGCGTAAAGGAAACTATGCCCAGCGTGTTGGTGCCGGAGCCCCCGTCTACCTGGCGGCTGTGCTCGAGTACCTGACCGCTGAGATCCTGGAGTTGGCCGGTAACGCTGCCCGTGACAACAAGAAGACCCGTATCATCCCCCGTCACCTGCAGCTGGCTGTCCGCAACGACGAGGAGCTCAACAAGCTGCTCGGAGGAGTCACCATCGCTCAGGGAGGAGTGCTGCCCAACATCCAGGCTGTTCTCCTGCCCAAGAAGACCGAGAAGGCCTCCAAGAAGTAGAGACCCAATCCTGACTTCAACAAACACAAAGGCTCTTTTAAGAGCCACCACATCACAATTGAAGAGAAAATTCTTAATATAATCGTTGAAGTAGATTATTTACTGTCGATAAAAACCTGCGATAATTGGAGCACTTTATAAAAATAATCTATACATTTAATAAATGCTCCACCACCACATCTAATAATAATTAAGGTAGTTTAATACTTGTGTTTTATACTTACACCTTCAGAAACAGTCATTAACATGAATGAATGTAGGCTACTGTGAATTACACATGATGATTACAGTTACACACGAGTATTTCTCACATTCCGGTGAATCGGGCCTTCATCTTACACATTGTCTTGGATGCATGTCTTAAATGTGAATATGGAGTCCTGACTCAGTGGCAGACTCCTTAATAGAAGTTGTGGTGGCTCTTAATGGAGACCCTGACAGTTATGAACCATGTCTTAATTTAACTGTACCATTATTTTCCATACCATAGTTCTACATGACAGTTCATCACATCCTGTCCTGGATATAAAATGAATCCAAATAAGTTACTTGTCATCATTATCAAGTCGCTGTGGTTCAGTCTACCTTTGGGTCAGCGAAATAAAAAAGTAGCCTTTAATAAAGAGGTCGGATTTATTTGTTATTGTGAGAAAAAGGGAAACATGAGGACATAAGGTGTTGAAATAAATACTCAGTAGTTGTTAAAAGTCGTTTTCACTAAACGTTTTTTGGATGCATACATTTCTTAAACTCTAATATCAGGTTTGTCTATTCATGGAATAGTTGTGGAATATGTCAACCCTTTAGAACCTGATTTGTTTGGAAAGGATTAAGGTGTTATTCATTCTGTGTCCTTAATAATTATTATTATAAATTCTGGTTTCCTTTCCGTTCGAAATAGCTTAGCCTAAAACAAGGATTATATATATATATATATATGACTTACTACAGTCCTGTTGATTTATTTGATTTACTCCTCAAAAAATATAATTTAATATAATAAAGTGGAGAAGAATGAAATTGGGTGGTAAGATTTAAAATGAGAATTATTGAAAAAAGAAAATATCAGATAACTGTTGACAAATACTACAGACGATGTCGAAGTGGAAAGCTGCATTCTTCATGACATAGAGAGAAAGTAGGAGAGCTACACTGATGAGGTTTAATGTCATAGTATATATGCTATGTGCTCTCTATGTGCATTATATATTTAATATAGGACTTACATTGTAACTGGTTGTATCACTGTAATAGTAGGTCAGTTAGATCACAACATGGGACTATGATACAATAATAAACTCAGCTATTTATGTGTTTTAACAGCTTATTTGTAAGTAAATCTGTCTGTGTCCTTAATTACTATTTTTCTTTGCTTGTCTAAATTCTGGTTGTGAAGATGTAGCCTAGCCTGAAATAAGGTTTAGTTCATATTCTGATTCACTACCTTGGACTTCCTATTCATCTTAGTTGCACACATGGATGTGACCACATTCAACATTGAGATGTGATTATAAACATAGATTACATGATTCTAAATAATATCATTGAGGACAGACTCTTTAGTAGAAGTTGTGGGGGCTCTTAAAAGAGCCTTTGATGCATTGAATGCTGGTGTGAATTTACTTCTTGGCCTTCTTGGCTGCAGTCTTCTTTGCTGCTGTTTTCTTAAAATAAATAAGTATTTCTAGTAAGGTGGTCATCATATCATTATAAAATCATCAGAAACAGTTCTGTAAGCAGATTTAATTAAAAAAATCATCATGTGGAGACATATGGAGCACATTCAGCCAACAGACGGTCATTAAACCAAGATGAATTATTCTGTGAGGATGTTTCATTCTGAATTTAACGCTGGCTGAAATTCATTTATATTTTAATGTTCAAGCAGGTCTGGTAAGAGGAAACTGGAAACCACAACAATGGATCAATAATGAACAATTAAATAATTAAATAAGGAAACAACTCAAATAATAAATAATTAAAAGTATCTGTCCTGTTTCCTTTAAACTTTATATCCATGTAAAATTAGCTTCTGCAGAATGTCCTTAACTGTATTCATCTTACTACACTCATTGAGGTGTTTACACAAATACCTACATTATTAAATGATTATAGAAGTATAACTATCCTGTATTTTATAGATAATACTCTGAAAAAGTAATGACAGAATCTAAAAGACTGTGAGAAGTGTAAACACTCAAAGCTGATGTCAACATTCAGAGGTGATTAAAAATATAAATTACATGATTCTAAATAATATCATTGAGGACAGACTCTTTAGTAGAAGTTGTGGGGGCTCTTAAAAGAGCCTTTGATGCATTGAATGCTGGTGTGAATTTACTTCTTGGCCTTCTTGGCTGCAGTCTTCTTTGCTGCTGTTTTCTTAAGTGGAGTTTTCTTGACTGGAGTCTTCTTCACCACTTTCTTGGGAGCAGCCTTCTTGGGACTTGCAGCAGGCTTTTTGGTTACCTTCTTAAGTGGAACTTTCTTGGCTGCTACCTTCTTCGGGGACTTCTTGACTGCTACTTTCTTCACAGGAGTCTTCTTCTTGGGTGTAGCTTTCTTTGCAGCAGGCTTCTTCGCCTTGGCTGGAGCTTTCTTTGCGGCCTTCTTCGCTGCAGGTTTGGCGGCTGCGGGCTCTTTCTTTGCGAGCTTGAAAGACCCGGAGGCACCACTGCCTTTAGTCTGGACCAAAGTTCCCTTTGTTACCAGCTTCACCACGGCGGCGTTGATGCGTTTGTTAGCCTTGACCACATCCACACCTTTAGCGGCCAGTACCTTCTTCACGGCCGATAAGGACACACCTTTGCGCTCTTTGGACTCAGCCACAGCGCTGATGATGAGCGTCGGGAGGGAGGGTCCATCAGACTTCGGCTTCGGCTTGGAAGCCGATTTCTTCTTCGGGGTTTTCACCACCGGGGCTGCTGCTGGTACTGCTGGAGCTTCTTCTGCCATGTTGATCTCTCACTAGACGTGTGGCGTAGACCGACAGGAGGCGGGACTTATAGGGAACATGAGAACCGTAAAGAGTCAACCCACACAGACGCTCTTCCTCCTGTCTGAAATGTGGCGACACTTTGTGTTTTATCTTCAACTTTATGGGGATAAAACTCACACACAGAATCTGTTTAAACGAAAAAAACGTCCCGCATCAGTTAGAAAACCTTCATCTCTTCAGATTCAGCTCATGTTTGTGGACGAGGACTCTTTAATTGCATTACAGCAGGCTTCAAACCTCTATGATACCCGCTCTGTTTGGACAACACGCGGGGATTTTCCGTCACATTTCGGCTCCTAAAGTGTCTAAATGAGACCTGTGAAAGTTTTAAAACGATGATAGTGTAAGCAGAGACATCAGTTATTTAAATAAAACAAACATTAACCTTACACTTTGATGTGTTTAGTTTTAATCGGAGAGTTTTCTGTGGAGGTAAACACACGGAGGCTGTCGGAGACTCAGGAGGTCACACAGACTCACAGATGATGATGTGGGTTTGATCTCCAGGTCAGACCAAATGATAGAATTCATCAAGAGGACACAAAGTTAAAGGTTTATAATAGTACGATGTAATAATCTAACAACATAATGAATCATTCCTGTGCTGATAGAGACTGAATACATCACATCAGTTTGAGTTTGTGTGGAGAGCAGTTTTCTGTCTATAGGTTTAACAATCATCACTGTCCACTGAGTAATAACATCACATTAATTAAATACATTAAATTAATCTCTAATTCTCCTCAGCTGATCTCCTCATTGATCATGGTGGACTCAGAGTTATTCCTCCTCCTCAGGAGGTAAAAATGGATCAATAAGGATTCTACAGATAGACTGTGAGTCATGATTATCTCTGAAGGTGCATAATATGAAACTCATTTAACTTTTATTATGTGAAATATTAAACTATTTTTTTTACAGATATTTTAGATTTTGTTTTTAATTAATTTCTGGGACCCAAAAGTGGATCGCCTGGCCTTTTCAGCTTGCATGAAAAAGAAATTGTGAAATATTCTGTGAAGTGCTTTTTAAAGATGCTTGTTTTGTTCTGTCATGTTTTTTTTCATACCGTCTGAGTTCCAAACAGCTCAAACTTTCCATGTAAGTTTTCTGATTTGTAGAAAAAAATCAGAAACTATAAAGTTGTGTTTTTTCATGAAGTAGTCAGAAAGGGGGGGTCTTGAGGCTAAACCAGGTGAGAACCTGTAAAACTATTAAAGGTGAATTTATATTTGAATGAAGAACATGCTCAGGGATTGGACACATTTAATTCAGCACTTTAATTTGGAAACAGTTCATATAATTCAGTAGAAATAATTTGTGAATACATAGGAAATATATTGAAGCTTTTTATGTAAATACTTGTCTTGTGCTGCTGCAACGCCCGAATTTCCCCTCTGAGGATCAATAAAGTGTTATCCTATCCTATCCTAAAGAATTATAAGTATGTCTCTCTTAACCTTTATAACCATTGCACACAGGACAGATGAAGTCTGTAGATTTGTTCTCAAAAAGATTGGATGTGATACAAATCATTCATGCCATTACTTCATCTCGCCTTGACTTTTGCAACGCCCTGTTCTCCTGCCTCAGTGCAGCCAGACTTAAGACATGTTTTTACACACTTTACTGTGCAAAATAGTTAATATGAACGTTCACATTAAGTCCAACAGTGGGTATACTGGGAAATAAGAGAGATGGGGTAACCTCAAAATAATTCCAACACTTGATTGGATTAGCCTTTCCATCTGTCAAACGGATAATATTTATCAATTGGAAGGTTAGAAAGCCAAATTGTTTTGACATGGACAGCTGTCTTAAAGACTACTTGTAATTAGTATCTATGGAGCGGGCAGTGACCAAAAACATGCTCTGAGCCTTAGCCTGTCTGGATTAAGTATAAGGTTCAGAAAGTAATTGTACAGTTGGATGTTTGTGTTTAACGAGGTTATTATGGATATGTATAGCTACCGGTATGTGCACATGTGTATGAGTATGTAATTAGGTATGTATATTTATATGTATCTCTCTTTTTTTCTCACACAGACCCATTTTGTATCACAATTTGAAACCAATATATACATGGTCAATGAATTTGTTTATTTATGACTTTACATGCAAATGTGTACATGTAGTAGATTGGTATGTATATGGTTCAATTTGTATTCTTTATTATATGTGTTAACATGCAATTAAGAATAGGCACCCCCATCCCCTCCCCTTTTATGTCTATGTCTAAGCCATGTCCTGTTGAAGGTCAGCTGGGCATTCTGATCTGAGGCGTGTCCGATCAGGTCCGATCAGGTCCTCAGTGCATTCCTCACAGGACAAGGCTATCATCATTGTATTTTATTGTTTCTTTCTGCTTTTGGTTGTTATGTTTTTTCTTGTTGCATATGGTTGTCTGTGTGTGTTTTATCCTGCCCTGTCAGAATTTTCATGTGATTTAAGTTTATTTTGTCATGCTATCTTTCTTTTAATCTCTTGTATTTTTTTTTTGTGTTGACTGCTGTTAACTTCCTTCATTGATTGACTGTCTTGTGTATGTTGTCTATGGGAAGCACTTTGTGCCTCTGGCTTGAAAAGTGCTATACAGAGTTAGAATAAATAAAACAAATGTATTTTCATGTGGTTTCAAGCCCTATCTAATGATAACAAAATCTTCTAAGAGACATTGTCAATATTTAATCTTCCTTGTGTTTCTTGAGAGATGCAGATTTCTAGAATCATCTTTCAGGTTAAAAAACTTCAGTAAATCACCAGCACACACCATGAACTCAGGAAGGAACAGTTACTTCCTTATAGAGCGTTTTTAAGTACAGATTTTTTCAGTTCCGATGCATATACTGCATGTATCTAGCTGTAAATCTCAGTCACTAACCACCTACTATCTATTTTCCTGGGAGCTCTTGAGCTCTCTTAGGCTCCTCGAGATCGTTGGTTGACGGCCTGCCAGAACAAACCCCCCCCCCCACCGGATTGTTGATGGACGGCTTACCTGAACAACATAATTTTTATCATAATGAATTGGTTTATTGTTGTTTTGTACATTGTGCTGCCTTCACATACAAACATTTAGCAGCAGCAACAACTTTCAGGTTTTTTAAATTAAATATTTTAAACTGAAGTGTAAGAACTGTACTTTATAATCACATAAAAAGAGCTGCTCAATCTCGTCTGAACGTCGTCATGGAGACGATTTGTGGGCACTAACAGTTCAGTCTGAATGTCTTCAAAGTGAGACTGTTCGAGTTGAGAATGTTTAAAGTGCCAAACCATCTTTCTTGATCTGCACCTTCAGTCCGATATCGATACATAAATTACGTCAATATCGGACCTGATACCAATATTACCTCGGATCTGTCCCATCTCTACATTTTTAATGTAGTGTACCAAAGTAAGAAGAATATTTGTGAAATTATATTAAGTATAAACTTGTGAATGAAACAACACACAGAGTAAAAATCATCTGGATGTTTTGTTACAAAAAGGACAGAAATACATCTCATAGTGAAATATGTTCCGTTTATGGACTTTTCATTTATTTGTCCTAATATAGCATACTTTCTATCCTTCTTTGTGGGGGGAAGTCTTTCCACACATGCTTTTTGTGTGTATCCATAAGATAATTTGATATCCATTACAGTAAGGTCACTTTATTTGTACATGTAGGTAGATTTGTTTACAGTGAGGGAGTCGGCCTCCTTTTACATACAAACCACAGCACAGGACAAAACATGATACAGTGACAACAGTGCTCAAAACTAAAATGAAAAGATCTTAGCAAAAACAAGATAAAGTAACCCATCAGTGAGAATAAGACAAATAAAAACAAGATAACAGTAAGAACCATCAATGAGTAAAACATGGTGAGTAAAAACTAGATACAAATTAGCCATCAGTGAAAACGTGCAGATAAGAGATCAATAAATAAACCTCCAAAAGAAGATCACTACTGCATTATGTCCTGTTCATCTCACTGATGGCTGCTGGGACAAAGCTGTTCTTGTATCTCTTCATTTTGCAGGGTGGTACTTGATATCAACGCCCTGACGGAAGGAGCTGAAATTCAACATTTAAAGGATGGGAGTCATCTTTTCAAACAGAGCCTGATATCCTCTGTAACTGTCTGATGTACAGGGATTCCCGGTGAAGCTGTGACTCTCTAATCTTAAACTGTAACCCATATTTGAATGAAAATCTGAAAGGAATACAATACAATAATAATACAAAATTTGTGAATATGTAGAAATGTGCTCCTATTCTTGTCTTTTTATTCATGTGAATAGGTCTACACGTCTCTTTTCCTCATGTCTTTAGAGGAGAAAAAACATCAGTAGCTAATCTTTATCGCAAACAACAAAAATCTGGAATGAATTTGCTGCTCTGTTGTTGCAGAAACTCACATAAAGGCAACGTTTTGAGTTATTTGTAGTTTTATGACTTTTCCCTGCTCTCTCAGAATATTTATTATATGAATTTGTGTTGATGTTGTGCTTTTGAGAATAATGTGTCCCTTATTTTATTCAGTGGTTTTCTCTGTTTCAACATTCAGTCGTCATTTACTGAAAGAAACTGTTAGAGCTTCCTGTCC
The DNA here is from genome assembly GCF_963584025.1 of Labrus mixtus. Classification (NCBI taxonomy): domain Eukaryota; kingdom Metazoa; phylum Chordata; class Actinopteri; order Labriformes; family Labridae; genus Labrus; species Labrus mixtus. The sequence continues at coordinate 3,091,178 of NC_083622.1, read as the reverse complement.
TCCTCTCCTGGATGTTTTTAAGGACCTTCGCTGTCCGAGGTGCTGAAATGATCCCTGCTGCAGCATGTTGTGTCGGTTGTTTAGAAACTATGGAAGCGATTAGTGATCAGAATTCAAATGATAAAGCTAATTTGAAAATTCAAATGCATTAACAGAAATGCTTTTTCATTTTCAGAATATGAGTGTATTATTTGACTCAAAAATAAAATTATGATTAATTTATCTAATTTGAATTTTAGTTTTCAACTTCAAAAATGCACATTCTTTGACTAAATTAAAATGAGGAAGAAAATGACATTTGCTTTATCATTTTCAAAAAATGCTCCGCTAAATTTGTATCATAATTCAAATGAAAAAGCTCATTTTAAAATGAAAATACAGTAACAGAAACATGTTTTAATTTTCAGATTATAGGTGCATTATTTGACCTATATTTAAAATGAATATTCAGTCATCCAGTTTGCATTATACTTTTACTCTCTATGTATGCATATTGTATGACATCATTCAAATGAAAACGAAAAGGTCTTTTGCTTTTCGTTTTCAAACTTGCCGTGCTAAAAAGTGATCATAATTCAAACCAACTCAAAAACGAATTGGCAAAGTGGACGACGCAGGAAAGTGACGTCAGACTCCAGCTCCCAGGCAGGCGAACGTAATGTTTACAGTCTATGAGGCGAGCGGGCAGAACGCGCAGTACGATGGGTGGTGGGGTGAATCTTTAATGCTGGTACAAGCTCCAAACTAGTTGTTGCCCTGATTTTGATTCAATTTTAGCCTTGTAGTTGATTATTCTTTTAATAACTACAAAACAATCTCTGAAAGGGAGAGAGAGCTCATACAGTCGGTCGAGAGGGAGAGAGGATGAGAGACACTTTGTGCACAGAGCTGGAGAGATTATTTGAAACAGAAAATTCAATCGATAGTCTTTTTTAATCTTTTTTAATGTAACTAAGTTAAGCAGAGAAGAGAGTGATCTATAATCTATCAATAAACCGGTCTTAGGACACGTCTGTGTGAATTTCACAGCGTGCAGATGCTGAGTGACTCTCACGGTCAGAGATAGTGGGCATGAAATATATAAATATATAATTAATTAAATCATTAAATGTGTCATCAATTATTTAATATTGGAAATAAATCAACAAATATATAAATAAATATACAATTATTTAATTAATTAAATGCATGTGTTATTAAATAATTAAATAATTATTTAAATGTGTCATTAATTATTTAAAATTGGTAATATATAAATAAATAAATAAATAATTTATGAAATACATAAATAATAAAATAAATGTTTAAATAATTAATTAAAATGTCCATTCATTCTATGTAAAAACGCATCTATTTATTCCACTATTTCATGTTTCCTGCTCCAGCAGTGCATCATGAAATAATTTTATCTGTCATCCTCTCCCATCAAACTCAGTGGGCTGATCGAGTCACAAACCATTGCTTTGGTCTGCAGGGTTGCCAGACTAGGCGGTTTCCCGCCAAACAAACAATTATAATTAATTATTTCCAATATTAAATAATTGATGACACATTTAATTATTTAATTAATTATATATTTATATATTTCATTTTGGCACTTTTAGTCCTCCACAGTAAAGCAGTGCTGGCAATGTTGTAAATACAGGAAACCTAACTCTGCGGAGGCTGGTCCTTGAAGGCAGCAGAGACAACACGCATGCGCAGCTATTGCGTGACGGTTCCCATTTGAAATTAAACCGGGAGCTAACGGAGGAGCTAACGGGGGGACATCAGCTTGTGTTGAGAGAGCTTCATCAAACCCGGCCAGGCTTTTATCCAGGTAAACTCACCTGCTTCTGTTTGTACGTCTCATGATGTCACTGAACCGTTGGTAGTAGCTCCGAGCTAACGTTAGCATCAGCTGTTTGTTTACATGCTAACTCGTGCTAACAGCTGCTCCTCCAGTGTCGGTGTTATGCTGTTTACTTGTGTACAGAATCACTACATGTATAGGTATAAATGATCATATCTGACCATCAGCATGTTTACATCTCTGTAACAGTTAATAATCTTTGTAATGTGTTCAGAATGTTTCTGTGATGAATCTGTTGTTATTGCAAAGTACGTTTACACATCGGAGGAATCTGACTATGAACAAAGGACTAAAGTAAAGATAGTAAGAAGCTATAAAACAGCAGAGCTTCAATAGAAATAATTAAAAGATATATAATTGAATATAAAAGTATAAAAACACAATGTGCAATGGAGGAGCTGTGCCTGGATGTGCAGGGAAAATATCTTCCAGAATAAATCTGAATGGAAATCTAAAATATTCAGTCCAGTGTGCGTAAATGTAACCCATAAAATCTGTGTTTGAGCAGGATGAGTGATCTGGAGGAGATCAGCGGACATGTCCATGACAGGATTTCATCGTTAAGACACCTGTTGGACCTGTCCCTCGTCGGTACGACGCGCTCTCTCTTTGTTGTTTTATTTGAAAACCGCTTGATTTATGAACGTAAAGTTGGGTTTTTCTCTTTGTATTAAAAGCTCTTCCTCAGAATAAGATGAAGAAGCTGGGACAGGAGCTGTTTGCTCTGCAGACACTTCTGGAGGAGTTTGACAAATGTGTCGACAATCAGAGAGAGCGACTCAACGACCTGAAGGTAACCTGGAGCCTCTGCGCAGGTGAGTTTTCTGACATGTTTCCAAATGGCCTCCGACATTCAGTATTTGTTGTGTTTCAGGAGCTGGAGGAGTCGTTCCAGAAGGATCTGGAGGACGTCAGTCACATGAAGGACAACGTACCTGCTCACATGCCGAAGAGAGAAGCCGCGACACAGTGAGAGTTGATCTTTTCTAGAAACACAAGTGTTAGGTGGGGGTTGTTTCTGTTGTATAAATCCAATGAAGAAATCGTGAAACAGACTGGAGATTATAACGCCATTTAATCGGCCGAGGTCAGACAACTTCATCAAACAAGCATGCTTACAAATCACTTGACTGACAAAGTGCTGACTAAGTAACAGTGTTCACAGTGCTGCTTATATTCTGTTAAAAAGGTGCAACCCGCAAATTCCTTTCTATTTGGGTGCATCACCATAAACAATGAAGATGACATGACACTGATTTGTATACGTATCAGATGTAGACTCTCTGTCTAGTAAACAGTTGCTGACAACATATAGTTGGCTCCTATCCATATATGGATCTGCTACTACTTAGGTGCTTCACCCATATACGATTACAGCTTCAGACACCCATCAGTAGGAGTGTTAGACAGGTGGTAGACAGACTTGAATAATACATTTCACAAAGTTACCAAGATGAATGAATTTCATGAAAATTCGTACTAACAATAAGGCTTTTATACTTTGAAATAAAATAATATTTCCAATATAGCAGCGTGTTAATAATATCCCCTAAGCGTGTGACCATACTGGAGGAAGATTAGTCCTCAGTGAACATCAGAAAGACACGGTGAATATGTCTACATGAGGTACACTGATCTCCAGACACAGCGACGGGATGTGTTTCAGTCTGTATCTGAATCAATCCAGCTCTCTGTTGCATGAGAGCGTGTGAGTGTGTGTCCTGTTAGTTTGAATGTATCAGTGAATGCTCTGATGTTAAACACTGGAGTGAGAGTGAGTGAGTGAGTGAGAGAGAGTGAGAGAGAGAGAGCGAGTGAGAGAGAGTGAGTGAGTGAGTGAGAGTGAGTGAGAGAGAGTGAGTGAGAGTGAGTGAGAGAGAGTGTGAGAGAGAGACAGTGAGTGAGTGAGAGAGAGTGAGAGAGAGAGAGTGTGAGTGAGAGAGTGAGTGAGAGAGAGAGAGAGAGAGAGTGTGAGTGAGAGAGAGAGAGAGAGAGATAACCTCAATGGTCAACATCTGTCCATCTTTCTAATGCGTCCTCTTCATACCTGGAACACACTGCTCCACTGACTCCACACAGTGGTCTCAGCTGTGCATCAGTGACGCTCTGTCTTCTGTCCTGTGTCCTCTCAGAGGAGGTGAGTCTGTGATGAAGCAGAGTGAGACGCTGCAGCAGGAACACGTGAAGAAGAGCAGCAGGAGCTTCATCAGAGAGATGGACTTCATCACTGTCTCAGAGTTTGACAGCATCCCTCAGTAAGGATCAGCTGTCATTCACACGCCGCTTCCTGTTCACTCATCTGTGTTTGTAATGAAGTGTGTGTGTGTGTGTGTGTTTCAGGTACATGAGAGGACGTGTGTCGTACGAGCAGTTGAATGCTGCAGTGCAGAGCATCAACACTTCTGTTACAGCAAAGTACAAAATCCTCCATCAGTCTGTGAAGAGTCTCAACAATCATTCCCGTAAACTGCAGCAGCGCTTCAAGGAGCAGGAGAGCAAAGACACTAGAGGTGATCTGATGCTGCACACCACATCAACACACACACACAGTGTGTAAGTAACATGTAGCGCCCCCTGCTGGCTGCTGCCTCACTGTGGTGTCCACGTGTGTTTCAGGTCACTTCTTCGTGGTGGAGGACGACTTCAGAGAGTTCACTCAGATGAAGATGGACAAACGGTTTCAGGGGATTCTGAGCATGTTGAGACACTGTCAGCGCCTGAAGGAGCTCCGAGGTGGGGGTCTGACCAGATACCTGCTGCTGTGATGGGGGGCGGGGGGGTCTGACCTGATACCTGCTGGTCCGATGAGGACACACTCAGGGGTCTGATGGAGCTCAGCTCTAAACATGTGAAATGAGTTTCCTCCCTGAATGAAGATTTGCCTCATTAGAAGGACAACACAGAGACGGCAACAACACTCAAATCATCGTCATGGTAACGGTTCAAGAGCCACTTGTTGATTTAACCCCTGGTTATATTAATAATAGTCATGTCAGTCATATTTACAGAGCTTTTATTTTGAAGGCATTTATCCCTTTGAGTGTGTGTTTTATGAATCAGACGGCGTCTTGTTGACTCATTTGCAAGTTTAGAAAGTGTCGAAGCTGCACAATCTTTTAGTGAATCAGACCCTGAGACAGAACCAGCAGAGCATCAGGAGCAGGAAACCATCAGAATGAGAATATATTTGTTTAAGTCATTTCAATTAACGAGGATCATGTGAGCTTCAAAATAAAACGTGTGCTGATTACAGCTTACTCACTCAGAGTAAATTCCTCCCCTGTTCTTCATTAACATGAATGTTATTTTAAATGCAAATGTCAGGTTTCTGTCCCCGCCCATCATCACACTGACCCCGCCCATCATCACACTGACCCCTTCCATTGTCACACTGACCCCGCCCATCATCACACTGACCCCGCCCATCATCACACTGTCCCCTCCCATCATCACATTGACCCTGCCCATCATCACGGTCCCAGGGTCTGTCACCTTCACCTGTGTCAGAGCCCCTAAGCACTCTGCCCGTCCACTGGCTCAGATTGATCTCTATACACATATATATATGTGTATATGTATGTATGTATCTTTAAATCCTTGTATGCTGAGAAAAGTAAATGACTTAATTGGATGTGAGAAATGCTCTAATCTGTTTCAAAATAAAAGGACGGAGTGATTTCTCCGTCTGGATTGAATGAGTTGTTTCATGATTCTGAACTAAGAAACCAGTGATCCTTCGTTAGTTTGATGAATCTTCTTACATTCAGACATTCTCTTCTCATTTGTCTCACCACATCAAAGCTGACTTTCTCCTGATAACCGTCTCCATACGGTGAGGAAACAGCCCAAACGTCTCGTATAACGTGTAAATACATGAAGTCAAATGTGTGGAGGAATGTCCTTTTAGGGCTTCTGTCGTCACTGGTTGGAGATTACGATTAAAAACATGCATTTACTAGTAATTATTAATAAGCACATAAACGTGTCAGACCCCCCGTGACCAGGGCCAAAATGCTAAGAGATGCTTTAGATGTATATTTGAAGTATGTATTAATATTATATTATACAACATATATATACTGTATATATAATGCAAAGCAGACTGTCCCACACACACACACACACACACACTCTTCAGGTCAGGTGTCTGGTTCTGGACTGAACTGGATCAGAAGTTAATTTGTTTATAAAAAGTTTGTACACATGGAATTAGTTCTAATAATTTCAGATATACTTCTGCTTTTACCAGCAGAGGGCGTCCTCTCCATGGGTTGTTGCAGACTCTCCTGAAACGCTCTGAAACATGATTAAAGGAGCAGCACGCCTCATGATAGGAATTAATACACTGAGAGATCAGGGTAACACTTTAAAGTCCCTGTAAACCAAAAAATAAAAATGTATTTTAGTTTTTTATACAAAAGAAGAATGTATTATTAACCACCAGGCCAAATTTCAGCAACGAAAAACACTTTTAAGTTTATAAAATTAAGCTTCAAAATCATGAAAAATGTAGCTGTTCTCTCTCCTCTGGGATGCTGTGGGCGTGTCCATAGAATGCGCCGAAGCCACGCCCCCTCGTGGAGAGACGTTCTCTTCTCAACTGTCAAAAATGTAAATGTCCTGACATATAAGGGAAAACTAGTGTTCCATTTACAGCCTTCTGTTGTACCTGTTTTTTAATTTACACAATAAAGGTAAAATAACCCCACCATTATCAATATCACCTAGCTAATAAAAGAAAAGGTCTATTGTCAGTTTTATCTACATACCTGCAGGTCCTCATGCTTGATGTGTGAACCGTTGATTTTCATAATTACAACACACAAGCTATGCAACCGGATATACTCAGTAGTATAGAGATTAATGTATATACTGTAGTTTAACACAAAATAATTACGATATCATAGTCACTGTTAACTAAACCATATTTGAACAGGTGCACCTGTGGAGAGTGCAGGATGATGCACAGAGAGGTGGAAAGTGTGTGCTGTAAGCAGCTTAACGCCGTATGTAAAGACAATTTCTATGTATATATATATATATAGTTTCCTTATACAAAATGATCATTCAAAGTATGAATACACAAGATTAATACTGGATCGTCAGAACTGAAACACCTTCTAACACATACTCCAACAGGTTCAGAATAAATGTCTGGAGCTTCCAGAGCCACACTGACTCTTCATCCAGGCCTTGAGCCTGTGTGCCTGAACCCCTACTCCCTGCAGAATGCTCTGAACATTTATCAGACAGACTATGGACCACTGGAGATGAAGGAGAGAGCTGTGTAAGTCTGAAGAAAACATTTTTATTTAGGAATGTCAAAATAACAGTTATGTTAGTCAAATTGAATGCATTTCTTAAAAATAAGCTGAGAGTTTTAGGAAACACAGAGTTGGTTTAGTGTTAGTTTAACTCAGGTTTGGTATTGTCAGGATCAATGCACAGCCAAACAATTAGAATGTAAAGTGTCTCTGAGCTATAAATAAAAAGCCTGCACTCATGTGGTGCCTACAGACAAATGTAAATAATCCAAAATAATGTTTTACATTCACAAAAGTTCTAGACAGTACAAACACAAGTTAGTGAACATCCAAAAATGACTAGAGAATATACTCAGTAGAGAGCAGTCATTCACCAAGGGCAAACAAATCAGAAAAAAGCAAACAAAGAAAGTGATGGTGTCAACATGTTCAGAAATACTGGGGAGGTAGGTGGTGTCTTTAGGATCTGCAAAGTTGGAACTGTTGTAACGGAAACTCCAAGAGAGGGCGTTTTGTAGGTGGGCTGTCAGGTGATGCAGTTTTCCACTTGAGTGGAGTAGATGAGAAGAGTGGAAGAACTTGGGATGCTGTGCTTCCCACAGCAACGCTCCTGTTGGTCACTGTAGCTTGAAAACCTGGAGAATACATGTGCAAATAACAATACAATTGTTTGTGTGCACTGTATACAGAGTTGCAGCTATGAAGTTAGAAAATAAATCTTAACATTTTTAGCAGCACTTTGACCATCAGTGTTGCAAGATTTTGTACAGCCCGTATGGTCTTCTCTCTTGCATGAAAACATTAATAAACTGTATGTCAGTAAAATGTGTAAAATACTGTATTTATTCAGTCACATTTTTTTTAGGTTTTTACCACAGCAGAAACATCAGCATGGTGCTCATAAAATAACTGTGACAGACTCAACATGATGAATCTTTGAAGAATATAATTTAAGCAGTGTTTTCTTTGATGTACATATAGCGCATATCTAGAAAGTTTGCCTTAACGTCATAGACATTCACAAAGAACAAATAAGACCTTTATATCTCAACATACCTGTAGTTTTTCTGTTGCCTAGTGTTCTCCAAGACAATTGTGTGGCCCCTGTCCTCTCTGGTGACTTTCTGTGTGTTGTCTCACTGGCACCCCGTCTCTCTTGTTGTTGGAGGAGACTATGTGAAAACGGATAATAGTTTAATTTACTTGCTAATGAAATATACTGTTACTGATAATACTGACACGTATAATAATCTCTAAACTGCAGTAAAATAACAGCCAGAAGCGCCGTTTCAAGCCGTCTCTGTCTGGTTATTTAGACACAGAAGGCATCATTTACAACATCAACAATAGCCATGCTACTAGCGGAGATCTAGAAAAAACCCCGGCTGTTGCAACGCGGTCATTTATGTAGATCTTCCCCCAAAATAACCTGTTGATATGACCAATTATTATTATTATTATCTTACACACAGATGAAAGTTCTCTATCATATTTGATTGGAGCTGGATGCTAACTTTAATCTTACACCACATATTCCCTCTCTCTCTCCCAACAAAGAAATGTGAGGCATCCCTTCACCTAATAATCATGAACTTGACCACATTAGATATGAAAATCATGCTAGGCTACACAATAAAATCACATTATATTATTTCACTTGCCAACAAAAACTTTGATATAGATTAACTATTAACATACAGCAAAAAAGGGAAACTTACACTGACATGCAGGCATCCACTGTCCGTGAAGGAGCCAGGTGTCTGCGAGGTGGGCAGGTGACGGTCAGGGGGGGAGAGACAGACGTTTCGGGACCACTAACCAGCCAAAGGCGGTTAACCAAAAACCCCATTAGTCTCTGGTGAAAGTTGACAAAACCTTCGGGGAAAAGTGGGCACTGCAGAGGCGGGTGATATTAGTGAACACCTGCTATCCATCGTGGTACCGCTTCACAAAGCTGATCCACCTGTTCTTCATCTCTTCATCCGGGGAATTTGAACAAACAGACCGAGCTGTCCCTGACATCCAGGGAAGATACACTTGCTGCCGAGGGCATAGCTAGCTAGAAGACGCTACAGCGCTGTGTTTTTATATCGCTTAGCATGGAACGTTGAGATGAAAGGCCATTCTACGTAACAACGACCCGACTTAGCTCCGCACATTAAAACCTACCAGTTAGTCCGTTGCTGAGTGATAGCAGTCACAGTGTTGCCTGTTTCAGTCGTCAAGGTTAATTTTCAATTAAAAAAAATGAGGGAAATCGTACATCTGCAGGCCGGCCAGTGTGGAAATCAGATCGGAGCAAAGGTACGAATATGTGTGTTTTGAAACATAACTTTGTAACGATCTGTGAAAAAGCGCACATTTTAAAACTGGTTTTGGCGGGCCACTCGTTGAGCTTACTTAGCTTCAAAGCTAATGTTAGCATAGCGGCCCACCAATGCGTTGTTGGGTTTTGCAATATTGTGACTTAATCATATTCCTTTATTTTTTTCCAGTTCTGGGAGGTGATAAGTGACGAACATGGAATCGACCCAACTGGTTCATACCACGGGGACAGCGACCTGCAGCTGGAGCGGATCAACGTGTATTACAACGAAGCATCAGGTTAACCCCACTTTGTTCAATCTGTCGGTCTATATAGTAAGATTATCTCATGTCTACGGAAGGTAATTCATACTAACCACAAGGCTCGATAGTACCGTATCCACCCAGCAGGGGGATTCTTATCCTGCTGGACTCCATTGAAAAGTGTTTCACACATACTCCGTGCGCGCCGCGGTCTGTCAGCGCAGCGGAGCTCACCCATGACACATCACAGGAGAACTACAAGATACCGCGGGAATAAAGAGAAAAACATGCAAACAACATGTTGCTTTGTCTCTCTGAAGATGCATTGTTGTTAATTCGGTTCCTGTTTTGACGTAATGTTGATAAAGTGATGAAAAATACGATCGCGAGTCCGTATATTGTGTTTTATTTTGAAATTGACCGGATGCTCTGTGCGTTTCCTCGTCTGACTTCCTGTCCGGGCTGTTATATTCTGTACAGCTTGACGCGTGCCTGCAGCGTACTCCGGCGAAAATAGACTCGCTGCGTATTTGAAACGGAGCAGAGCGCAGTGCCGTCGGTGGCACGCGCCGGAGACGGACCGCAGCGCGCCCTGTGTGAACACAATGATTGACTAGTGTTACGGCCAGCTCGTGTAGGCCCTAACATGGAAGTGGAAGCTAAGTACAACGTAGTGCGCGGCGCTGACGGACCGTACTGTACTTAGCTGTTAGTACAGTACGCTCTGCTCCGTTTCAAATACTCAGCGTGGCAGGTTTGTCCCACGTGCAGTGCTGGTGGATTTGGAGCCAGGCACGATGGACTCTGCGAGGTCTGGTCCCTTTGGCCAGATCTTTAGACCAGACAATTTCGTCTTTGGTGAGAATGAAATGTGTTGTAACTTGGGTTGATGACATTCCCATAGTGTGATAGCTGAAAGTCATTTTCCACAGCTCAACTTTCAATATATTCAAAACAGAATACCAGTTATTTGTGTGATGGAGTCATATTTCCAATAGAATCAGATCCAGGAAGTGTTGACTCTACAGCTGTGATTAATCTCTGTATTTGCATGTCACACAGGCCAGAGCGGAGCAGGTAATAACTGGGCTAAAGGTCACTACACCGAGGGAGCGGAGCTGGTGGACTCGGTCCTGGATGTGGTGAGGAAGGAGTGGGGTGGAGGCACCGGCTCTGGTATGGGCACGCTGCTCATCAGCAAGATCCGAGAGGAGTATCCAGATCGCATCATGAACACATTCAGTGCGGTGCCCTCACCCAAGGTTCATAACATAAAAATCATGTCATTAAAATTCTATCTCATGCCCCTCTTGTCTTTATTTCTTACCTTCATCTCTTTTTGCTTTTCTCTCTCACATTTCAGGTGTCAGACACAGTCGTTGAACCGTACAAAGCAACCCTCTCCGTCCACCAGCTGGTCGAGAACACAGATGAGACCTTCTGCATTGATAATGAGGCTCTGTATGACATCTGCTTCCGCACACTGAAGCTCGCCACACCCACATACGGTGACCTCAACCACCTGGTCTCAGCCACCATGAGTGGGGTGACCACCTGCCTGCGCTTCCCCGGGCAGCTCAACGCCGATTTGAGGAAATTGGCCGTGAACATGGTGCGCTTTCCCAGGCTGCACTTCTTCATGCCGGGCTTTGCCCCCCAGACCAGCCGCGGCAGCCAGCAGTACAGGTAGAGAGGCACAAGCATGCTTTTTACACACTTAATCAAACCCTCACTTTGTTGTTTCAAATGCATGTGACATGAATCTTAACTCCATTATCTTGTCTTTTTCCAGGTCACTGACCGTTCCTGAACTCACCCAGCAGATGTTTGATGTCAAGAACATGATGGCAGCTTGTGACCCACGCCAGGGGCGCTACCTCACAGTCGCCGCCATCTTCCGAGGCCGCATGTCAATGAAGGAGGTAAATGAGCAGATGCTTAATGTTCAGAACAACATCAGCAGCTACTTTGTGGAATGGATCCCCAACAACGTCAAGACCGCCGTCTGTGACATCCCTCCCTGCGGTCTCAAGATGGCCGCCACCTTCATTGGCAACACCACAGCCATCCAGGAGCTGTTCAAATGCATCTCGGAGCAGTTTACTGCTATGTTCCGCCGCAAGGCCTTCCTCCACTGGTAAGTAAAAGAAGATTGTTTTATCAGGACAGTGAAATGATGTCCCTGTGTTTGTGCAGGACTTCTCATTGTACCTCTAGACTCAAACGAGTTTGTCACAACACATCTGAGTGAATGTTTCTTGTTTCAGGTACACTGGCGAGGGGATGGATGAGATGGAATTCACTGAGGCTGAGAGCAACATGAATGATCTGGTGTCCGAGTACCAACAATATCAGGACGCCACTGCTGAGGAAGAGGGAGAGTTTGAGGAGGAGGGAGAAGAGGACTTGGCCTAGACAGTACCATAACCCCTGTCTTCCTATGCAACAGTTAGTGCTGGGAAATGGCATTTTTCCAGTGGAGTGTCATCAAATATGTCCATTTATACATTTGAATACTTATCCAGCCTTAGCCGGAGTGTAAATAGGTCCTCAAAGTTTGTTTTTTAAACGTTGTCTGTTCTATTTTCACACTTTGTTGTTTTTTTTGCTGTCAGGAGTTCTCTTCTACTTTCCTGCGCACTCCACCAGGGGAATTGCTTCTTCGGCTGCCCTGCATGGGGGTGTGATGGTTGAAGAAATCTGCACTGCAGCTTCATGGTCTTCCCCGTGCTCCTTCGTGCGTTTTTACTTACGTGATGTCTCCTGTTTTTCTGTGTCTCACTCTGTGCTCAGCACCCTGTCTGTATAGAGTGAGGCTTATCTGCTATCTCCTGCTATGGGCAGTTGAGAGCAACATTGTGGGGTGTATTTGTGCTTGTGGTAACTTCCGGACCCAGTGTGGCATAGACTACATCCTGCTTCGCCTCTAACCCAATAGCAATAGCCTTAGAGGGAAAAGCCTATATGACATAGAACGATAGTTACATACTGTAACTCCAGATTCTATGAGTATAGGCGCAGCCCTCTAAGATGTGGGCCCCATTGACTCTGGGTATGACTGAAGAAAAGCCGTTTTTTGGGGGGGGAACAGAACACACGGTCTCAGCCGCATATATACCTGGGGGTGGACCGTGGGTGGGGCCCACCTCGTGGGTGGCCATGGACTACAATTCTTTCAGTGCTGCGCAGGTGAGCGAGGGATAAACCCAATAGCGATAGCCATAGAGCGTTGCGCCTATACTCAGAATCTGGAGTTACAGTATGTAACTATCGTTCTTGTGTTTTATCCTGCCTCTGTGTGTTTCCCTCCAGTGTGATTGCCCTCATTGTCTTCACCTGTGTCATTAGTCTCACCTGTGTCTGATTACCCCTGTATCTATTTAGTCTCTGTGTTTCTTCCCATCTGTGTCAGATTATTGTATGTTAATTAGTCTACGTCAGTGTTTCTCAGTATTTTGACCCTTTTTTGGGATTTTTCAGTTTGGACATTTGGAAGTTTTGCTTTGTCTTTTGTGTTAATTAAATTGACTTTGGAGTTTCTGCAATTGGGTCCACCTCCCTTGTTTTCTCACAAGCATATCATGTCGACAATTCGTGTTGGCCCCGACTGTCGCACAGGGTACATCATGCCCCCTCAGTTCTGCCTTGGGCCGGAACACGCCAGCCTGGCTCTCACATCAAGAGCAACGTGCAGCTTCTTCTCGTGCATTCACCGTGCTGAGCATCAGCGGATAGTGATAGACGGACCTCATCTCTGGACGTGATTCTTTACGTACTACGTACTAACCGCTTAGCAGTTAGCTTTATTTACAATGGCTTCTTTTTCTGTCTCTCCCTCTCCTGCTCTCACCTGCTCTACATGTCAGATGTTAAGTTACTCCTCGTCCTCCTTTAGTGATAATGATACATGTAAAAAATGTAGTTTATTTTTAGCTTTGGAGGCAAGGGTGTCTGAGTTGGAGAGACGGCTCCGCACCATTGAGTCAGAGTCATCGTATGCAGCAGTAGTTAGCCAGCCACCTGTAGCCCGTGCGGGCCGACACAGCTTGGCTTCCCCCCCGGTAGCTCCCGAGCAGCCGGGAGGCAGTGGCTGGGTTACTGTCCGAGGGAAGCATAGTCGAAAATCGAAGCACACGGTTCCCCACCAACCACTTCACATTTCAAACAAATTTTCCCCACTCAGCGACACACCCGCTGAGAATAAAACTCTGATTATTGGAGACTCCATAGTCCGAAACGTGAAGCTAGCGAAGTCAGCGGCATAGTTAGGTGTATACCCGGGGCCAGAGCGGGCGACATCGCATCTCATTTAAAGTTGCTGACAAAGACTAAAGGTAGATTTGATACAATCGTAATTCATGTCAGCACTAATGACTCCCGACTACGCCAGTCGCAAGTCACTAAGGTTAATGTGGAGTCGGTGTGTACTTTTTCTAAGACGATGTCGTACTCCGTAGTGTTCTCTGGACCCCTCCCACATCAGACCAGTGATGACATGTATAGCCGCATGTCATCACTCAACCGCTGGCTGTCGAGGTGGTGTCCAGCACACGATGTGGGCTTCATAGATAACTGGCAGTCTTTTTGGGGAAAACCTGGTCTGCTAGCTAGAGACGGCATCCATCCCACTTTGGACGGTGCAGCTCTATTATCTAGAAACATAGCAGAGGTTATTAGTCCAAAACCTTGACAACAACACAGAGTTCAGACCAGGAGGCAGAGCTGCAGTCTTACACACTTCTCTGCGCCTCCCTTAGATCTGTCTCCCAGTCACTATAGCTGTAATTCTGAATCGAACTGTAGTTATACTATAGGTACTGTGTCTGTCCCCCGGCCCAGACCCGTTTTTATAAGTCATCCAAACGTAGACAAAAAAGGCGTAAATCGTCAAAATCTCATTAGAATCAAAACTACGAATACGATTTTGCTAAAAAAAAATCAGAAAATTCACTACGGACTTTTGAACATTAGGTCCTTAGCATCCAAATCTCTTTTAGTGAATGATCTGATATCAGATCAGCATATTGATTTACTTTGTTTGACTGAAACCTGGCTGTGTCGAGATGAATATGTTAGTTTAAATGAATCCACTCCTCCCAGTCATTTTAATACTCATATACCTCGAGACACCGGACGAGGTGGTGGAGTAGCAGCTATTTTTAATTCTAGTCTTCTAGTTAACCCTCGACCAAGGCTGAATTTTTCTTAGTCTTTCACATCCAGTCTCAAGAACCTTTCAGCCAGTTCTAGTTTTTGTAGTTTACTGCCCCCTCCTGGCCCATATTCTGAATTTCTATCTGAATTTGCAGAATTTCTATCAGATTTAGTCCTTAGCAGTGATAGAATAATTATTGTAGGTGACTTCAATATCCATGTGGATGTTGATAATGATAGCCTTAGCACAGCTTTCATGTCATTATTAGACTCTATTGGTTTCACCCAGGGTGTAAACAAACCTACTCATCGTTTTAACCACACCCTGGATCTTGTTTTAGCTTATGGCATTGAAATCCAAAACCTTACAGTTTTCCTAGAAAGTCCTCTTCTATCAGACCATTTCCTTATTACTTTCGACTTTGTTCTACCAGAATTATCTCTGCTTAATAAAAATGTGCTCTCTAGAAGTTTATCTGATAGTACTGTAGCTATATTTAAGGAAGCTATTTCAGCTGGTTTTGATTCAGTACTGTGTTTCAACCCAGTTGGAAACTCTTATGATAGCTTTAGTCCCTCTCAGCTAGATCAGTTTGTTGATAGTGCAGTGGATTTGCTGAGAGTTACTCTTGATTCGATTGCTCCCCTAAAATAGAAGGTTATCAAGCGGCAGAGAATAGCTCCATGGTTCAACTCAGAAACCTGTACTCTAAAACAATCGTCGCGAAATTTTGAAAGAATATGGCGCGCGACCAAAATGGTAGAATCTCGTTTATTCTGGCAGGATAGTCATAGAAAATATATGAAGGCTCTAAGTCACGCTCGAGCTGCCTACTACTCCTCTCTAATCGAGGAAAACAAAAGCAATCCTAGATACCTTTTCAGCACTGAGAGTCATAGCTCCATTGAGCCTTGTATTCCTTTAGCCCTCAGCAGTAATGATTTCCTTAGCTTTTTCAACAACAAAATTCTAGACATCAGAGACAAAATTAGTAACCTCCTGCCCTTACCTGGTGCAGATACGTCTGATACGGCAGAGACAGTTCCAGAACCAGATATTAGTCTAGACTGTTTTTCTCCAATCGACCTTTCAGAGCTAAATTCAATTATTTCTGCGTCGAAACCGTCAACCTGTCTTTTAGACCCAATCCCAAACAAGCTGTTTAAGGAAGTCTTTCCCTTAGTTAGCAACTCTATATTAGATATGATCAATATGTCTTTACTGGCAGGCTATGTACCACAGTCATTTAAAGTAGCGGTAATCAAACCTCTACTCAAAAAACATACTCTAGATTCAAGAACTCTAGCTAACTATTGGCCTATATCCAACCTTCCTTTTTTTCTCGAAGATCCTGGAGAAAATGGTAGCTAATCAGCTGTGTGACTTTCTCCATGACAACAGTTTATTTGAGGAGTTTCAGTCAGGATTTAGAGTCCACCATAGCACTGAGACTGCACTAGTTAAAGTTACAAACAATCTACTTCTAGCTTCAGACAGGGGACTTCTCTCTGTGCTCTTCTTGTTAGATCTTAGTGCTGCTTTTGACACCATTGACCATTAGATCCTATTATACAGACTAGAACATTTACTTGGAATTACAGGGACTGCTTTAAGTTGGTTTGAATCCTACTTATCAGACCGATCTCAGTTTGTACATGTTAATGATGAGTCCTCTATGCACACCAAAGTTAGCCATGGAGTGCCACAAGGTTCAGTGCTTGGACCAATTCTCTTTACATTATATATGCTTCCTCTGGGAAATATTATGAGGAAACACTCCATACAGTTTCATTGTTATGCAGATGATACTCAGCTTTATGTATCAATGAAGCCCGATGGTACCAGTCAGTTATGTAAGCTAAAAAAGTGCCTTAAGGACGTTAGGACCTGGATGACCAGAAATGTTTTGCTACTTAACTCAGACAAGACTGAAGTTATTGTGCTAGGCCCTAAAAACCTCAGAGAGACTTTTTCTAGTGATTTGACTGTCCTTAATGACATCAGCCTGGCATCTAGCACCACTGTTAGGAATCTAGGAGTTCTATTTGCAAAGACCAGCAAGGATGACATCATGGAGGCAATTTCTGAACCTGCAGAAAAAACAACATGAGTGACTTTATGCAGGCTGAGCAGGCACGCCATGAATGAGATATAGAGGTGTTTGGACTGTGGATGCAGACAGAGGGAGCTGGAGGACCAGAGGCACCATCAGACGAACTTTATGTTTCAGCAGCTGATGGCACAGAGGCCCTCCAATCACTCACCTAGACAATACCCCTTCTCCCATGAGGACTCGCCAAACCAGGACTATCGTAACTTGTAGTCTGTTATATGTATATTTAAGTGCCTTTTTTACTGTTTACTTTTTTTAAATATTTTGTTTGCATGCTGTATTTTATTTACCATATTTTATTTTAAATTTAATTCTAGATTTGCACCTTTGCACTAAGTTGTTTTAAGTGCTCACTGCAATTAAAACAGTTTTGGCAATTGACTAATCTAGAGTGATTTGTAAAACTCCAGGGGGTATACCATTAAGCAGAATTCTTACTTAGATAGATAGATAGATAGATAGATAGATAGATACTTTATTGATCCCAAGGGAAATTCAAAGCATCCAGTATCATGTTACAAGACGTACATGACATGAAACATTTGTTACAAATTACCGCAAAACCGACGCCCCCCTCCCATACATATATATTAACCTGAAAAAAGATTTAAAGAATACTCCTAGATGAAACAAACTTAAACTGTGCAATTAAAAAATAGATTTATACAAGAAATGTACATAACCCGTGCAGGGATAAAAATATATGTGTAATTTAAAGCAAGAACCTATAAACAGTTGAGGGGAAAAATATGTAATTAAAAATAAAAAGTGTTGACCTTCTGAAGTTGTGTTGTTTATATATGTACAGCAAAGTTTAAAAAAGCAGATAGTGCAGAGTTGTCAAACAGAGACATTAAAGAGCCCATATTATGCCCTTTTTGGGGTTCGTATATTTAATCTATGTACCTACTTTTGTACGTTCACGTTCACAATAGCTAAAGTCTGAAAAAAGTGTCTGTTTTCATGTACTGCTCCTCCTTGCACCCTCCACATGATCAAAGAAGAAGGAGCGCAGACCTCTGTGTTCTATAGGGTTCTCAGACAAGATTTAAAGAACCCTGAATTCGCAAGTGGAAGTATTTACCAAATAAATGGAAAGAAAAACAAATAAAAAATTACAGTTCTAAGACACAATTGACAGATCGTGGAAGAAGAAAAGGATCAAGCAAATGTTTTTATAGAGCACCTGCAAATAACCCACTCTTCCCCAGTTGACCCCTTGTTCGATCCAGAGTGGAAAGAAATAGTAGAACGCCAGATCAATCTGCCTTCTCATTTACCTCTCCAAACCGCTGAAACCAATCATCCACTAACCAAAGCAGTCACAATAATGGAACTCCAGCAAAACTTCAAAAGACTAAAGACCAAAGCCCCCGGAGAAGACAAAGTGGACAATCGACTCATCAAAGAAACTTCAGCAGAATTTTTAACAGAACTTTCAAACCTCTTTACCCTCTGCCTTCAAGTTGGTTACTTCCCCAAACCCTGGAAATCTGCCTTGGTGTCTATGGTCCCCAAACCAAATAATGACCCCCACTTGCCAATCAACTACAGGCCTATTAGCCTCTTGAGCAATCTCGGAAAACTATTAGAAAAAGTTCTGGCTGACAGACTCCAGACACATTTTGACACCATAGGGACCCTGGGGGTCCATCAGGCAGGATTCAGGAAGAAAAGGAGTACTACTGACAACGTGCTGAGGCTGGCAGAAGATGGTTTTAATAAAAAAGAGGTGACTGTAGTGGTTTCTTCTGTCTTCTTAGTAAATCTTATGTTCTTAAACTGAGTTCTTTCTTAACCACTCTATAGTGACGACATTACACTGTTTTACGCGTTGAGTTGGCTTCACACATGTTCCCATGTGTCCACGGTAAAACTACCGTGTTGCTCCGCCGTCACTCGTTTATTTTACTTAGACAGCGTAACACATAACAATACACTTTACTTCCTGTCTCCTGACTACGGAAGTCTTACAGAATCACAACAAACCTTCAAAATAAAATAGGAATAATCTCAGTAAATATTCCCAAGATAAACACAAACATATCGTCTGCTATGCTCTAGCAAATCATAATCCAAACAATAATAATCAAACTTATTAATGCAAAAATGGCGCTTACAGTGACAATCGCTGTTTTCTTTGATTTTCAAAAGGCCTTTGATAAGATGTGGCACGAGGGGCTCATTTACAGACTTCTAATAATTTTAATTATAAAATAATTGACAACTCCCCAAACAAACAGTGGTGCTTTTAAACAGTTTTTTTTAAATCAAAGAGAGATCGCAGTGAGAGTGGGAACATCAACCTCTACCAGATTTACACCAGAAGCCGGCGTGCCCCACCCAGAGGAGAGGGACAAGTCTCCCAATTTGCAGACGACCTTTGCTACTGGGCTTCATCCAAAAATCCTCTCTATGCTGGCAAGAAACTGCAGAGAAGCATAAACGAGATAAAAGAGTTGGCAAATATGTGGAGAGTGAAATTAAACCCTTCAAAAACTCAATGTGTGCTCTTCTCAAAACACCCACGCAAAAACAAAAATGAAACAATAAACCTCAAACTATATGGAGAACATCTCCAGGTTACCCCCTCAGCAAAATTTCTGGGTGTTACATTTCAACACAATATGAAGTGGACTGCACACATTGACAACATTGAAAAAGAGGCAATAAAGAAACTCAACCATCTGAAGGTACTTTGCAGAAAAAATGGATGAGCAAACCCTGAAACAGCCTTACGAGTTTACCAGTCCTACATAAGACTGCTCTTTGAATACTCAATGCCTGCTTGGTGCAATGTAGGGAATACTCAACGAAGGAAAATTCAAGTCGTTCAAAATCTGGCTATAAAAAGGTGCTTCAGACTCCTTACTTACACCAGCAATAAATACACTCACAAACTCTCTGGCCTCATGAACCTACAAGAAAGAATGTCTGTCCTGGGAATAAAGTATCTTCATGGAGCTAAAAAAAACCCATCTCTTCGGCCAATCATAGAGGAGGAGAAGACTAACCCACCAAGATACCTTTGCAGCACATCACTGTCAGTCTTACTAACATTTAAACACTAAGACTTGAGATGAAATATCAAGCCTTTTAACCTAATTTAAATGGCATTTTACAGGAATTTTAATACATTTTATAGGGTATTTTACAACAATTTGGTATTATTTAGTTTTGTATTTTCAGTGTTTAGTGTTTCTCTATGTTGTAGTGGGTTTTGTTCATTCTTGAGTTCTGTGTGTCTTCAGTGTTTCATGTATTTTATTTTGTAGTTGTCCTCAGCGTTTCTTGTGTCCATTCCTTCCTCTGTGTTTCCCTCCATTGTGATTGCCCTCATTGTCTTCACCTGTGTTATTAGTCTCACCTGTGTTTGATTACCCCATGTCTATTTAGTCTCTGTGTTTCTTCCTTTCTGTGTCAGTTCATTGTATGTGTTTGTTGGTGTCATTTGTTGCATGGCAGTTTACCCGTGGCGCCTTCTAGTGACGGCGAAATGAGGCTTTGTGAAGCAATGAGGCTTTCCAGCCAATTGTATCGCAAATAGATTCATTACTCGAGGCCTCATTTAACACAGTGTACACTAGTGACACGTACTGGTCAAAACAATTTAGAGCAGCCAAATGATTATTGATCACATCACATGCCATTGCATTACTGACATGTTATAGCAAATTGTTCTACTGTGGCAACCAATAAGGATTCACGTTATATTACTTTATAACATACCTTAGTTAATATAATCATATTATCATTCGGTGATCTTATTTTTTTATGATTTCCTATCAAGATATAGCCTATGAAACAATAATATATATAAATCTATTGTTCAACAAGTTTGAGGACTTATGTTAACTACAAGTCCAGGAAAAAAGGAAGATTGAAAGAAAGAGGGACAACATTATGAGGTTTGATTGGGCAGTAAAAGTGCTTCTGTAGGCTTACTGGGAACAGAGTGCTTGTGTAACTGGGCAGTGAAAGTGAATGTGCTTCAGTGAGAGCAGTGAAATTGAAGGTGGTTTTGCAACTGGGAAGAAAAGGGAAGATTCTTTATTGATTTTTATTTAAAAATAAAAGTTGTTTCACAGTTTTTGGGCTCAGTCGATTCCGTTTTTTGGAAACAATTTCCCCAGCCTTGGAGAACACCCTTTTACATGGTACAGAGGACGCTGGTGTGCACAAGAATTGTAGTGCCAGCTGGTAGAGGTGGGGGTAGACAGACTTTTGTCTTTTCCAATAAAGCAGTACGTCATCTGATCTTGGGAGGTTTGTTTCATTGAGGTAGCGCTGGACCTCAATTGTAGCATCAGCGGTGGCATTGCAGCTTCTTCTGCTCTGGTCCACACTGTTGTCCAGCAGGCACCACAGGTTTCCACCTAATAAATGTAGAAAAATACATTATTGCCAGTAATTATACTTCACATGATACGAATATACCAGGACTTATATGTCAACAACAATTCACAAACTGAGCAGTAAACATAAAAAATTACCAGAGGTTGTTGCAGACCCAGCAGCCTGGGTTGAGGTTGACGGTTGTGCTGGTGTGTCTGATGGCAATAGAGGAACATCTGGGGTTTTAATAATGCTGGCACACTCCGCTTTCAGTCGCCTAACTGCCTCACTGGCCATTGACTGGCTGAGGAACCCAAGACTTTTGAACCTTGGGTCCAGCATGGTTGCCATTGTCATTATGCTCATGGACTCCACATTAACCAAGATTTCCCTAACACGTCTGACCAGGTTTTCAGCCAGTCGGACAGCCATGTCATTTTTCATGTTCAGTGCTTCACAGTTTACAGCATGTTGCAGCATTTTCAGAATTGGTATAACCTTAGAGGCAGACACTCTTTTCTCCTCAGAGAGTTCCCCTGTGGCCTGTTGAAATGGGGACAGCACAAGCAGGCACTCTCTAATGGCCTCATATTCCTGTGCATGAGGCGGGGTGAGGTCTGTATTTAGAGAGGCCAGAGCTGCCCCCACTGGCTCTCTCTGACCATACAGACGCTCAAACATGCTGAAGGTGCTGTTCCAGCGAGTGTCCACCTCCTGTATCATTTTAAGTAATGGTCTTCCCATCTGCTCCTGCACCTGGGTCAGCCTCTCTTTTGCAGTGGTGCTTGTCCTGAAGTATGTCACCATCTTCCTGGATTTGGTGCGCAATTCATTAAGGCCAGGGGTCTGATCAAAAGCCTTTCTTACAATCAAATTTAGGGAGTACGCAATACATATAGCATGCCTCACTTGTAGGATTTTGCCTGTAGCAATCATGTTTGCTGCAGCATCAGTTACAAGGCATCTTACTTTATGCTTAATGCCCCACTCCTCCATGAGGTTGGTTTTCACCTGAGCTATGTTCTCTGCAGTGTGGCTATTGGGAAATTTCTCCACTCCCAACAGCACAGTGGCAAGCTTGTCAT
Organism: Labrus mixtus; assembly: GCF_963584025.1. Taxonomy (NCBI): domain Eukaryota; kingdom Metazoa; phylum Chordata; class Actinopteri; order Labriformes; family Labridae; genus Labrus; species Labrus mixtus. The sequence goes on along the minus strand of NC_083622.1, from coordinate 3,068,806 downwards.
TCTCATCGATGAAATGACACGTCACGGCAAGGTAGGCGTCCATATTGATGGAAGTCCACATGTCAGACGTGAGACTGACAGCCACCACCTTCTGCACCTGGGCCTTGGCCTTCTCCTTGGTCTCCTCGTACTTAGCAGCCACCATGGCCTTTAAAGCCTGAGGAAGAGAAGAAGTGTATAATTGTCCAATTTAAATAGTTATTTTGTCATCTGCCCCACACACACACACACATATATATATATATATATATATATATATATATATATATATACACAGTATACACACCTGCCTTGTAGGGAGACTGTAGGTAGGGTCGAGCTTTTGGACCAGCTCCCTAAACCCCTCATCCTCCACCACCGTGAAAGGCTGAGTGTCCTTAATGACCATGTTGACCAAAGCATCATCGAACACCTGCTTTCTGGAACCTAGGACAAAACGAAAATGTTTGTGACTAAAATGTATTTTAGTCAACATGTATTTCGGTATGATTGTGATGAAGCAAAGCAAAGCAAATTACAGGGGAAAAAATACAAACCTTGCCTGGTTCCTGGCCTATTATCAGGCTGTACATTCTCATGGACAGCTCGATAATGCCTTAGCATTGATGAGGTGTTGTTGCTATAGGCAAGCTCCTTAAAGCACACCAAGCACTTCACCTTCAAATCAAAATAATAAGCCATTGATAATAAATACAGAAAATGATGACAGTGACAGAAATAATAACAACTAATTCAAGCGATTCAGCACAGTAATACATGAAAGCTTTGTAGCACAATGGTTATGGCGGTGCCACCTTGACATAGAGGCCTGAGTTTGGTTCCTGGTACCGCTGAAGAAATGTTTTGTTTTAACGTTTACCTTATTGGGAGATGACAACTCAAAATGCTCCCAAACAGGAGACGTTTTCCTCTTTCTCACAGGCTCCATTTCTCCAAAAAAACAGAACCAAAACTCCAACTCTTAACCACGAACTCTCACTAAACAACCAACCAACTAAAGCAAACTCACAAGGAGACATGACATGTGGGTTTCGCTTCCTTTTATCCGAAACACAAACAAATCAATGACGTAGTTCTACTCGAAGTGAGGCCTCGTTTGTCATCGATGACGCGCTTCTCTGAAAATGACACGAGCCTCGATACGGGGCCTCGGCTAGAAAAGCCCCTCCTACTCGACACACGCTTCAAAGCCTCGGTGTCAAACGTAACATCACTAGCGCCTTCTCTTGTTGGATTTTTTAGAAGTAAGTTTTTGTTTGCCTTTTGTTAAAATAAATAGTTAGTTAATTCTGCACTTGGGTCCACAGTCCCTTGTTTTCCAACCGTTCGTGACAATGTGCATCCACACACACTCACACGCACGCACACAAAAATGAAAATGAAAACGAGCAAAAAATAAAAAATCAGGATGAGTGGTGATTGTAAACTAGTGACTGATTTTGAATTGATGAATTGTGAATGAATCCTTAATGATGCTTGACGACCTCCATTCTAAACTCCTTTATCCTCTGTGGCCACCTAAGTGGAAAAGCGGGACTGAAAAGGACTGCTAGTCCTGAACTGTCCCTCCAGGAACCATGATATTCTGTCTGGCTGTGGAAGTATTCACTTCATATTTGGACATTCATATATTCATCAAGAGCATAGCTGATAGTCCGCCCGACACCTGTTCCTTTCTCGCTATTTGGAGTAGTAGTATTTGTGGGTATGGTTTCTTCTTTGGCTTGGGTGAGTAGGTGGCTGAGGGGTGTTGAATGTTGATCCAGGTTCTGGGGAGTGGGAGTTGGGGTGATGAGCTTGAGTTTTTCTTCTATAAATGATCTATAGGTATCCCAGTTTGCTGCTCTGTAGTTGTACTTTATCTTTGTGATTGCTTGTAGATGGAAGGAGAAGGTGGTGAGAACTGATAGGTGGTCACTTGAGAGATGGTTTGTGGTGGAGAAACTGTGAAATCTTGTTGCCATGTTGGGGGTGCATATGATGAGGTCCAGAATGTGTGTTTTGCCGGTCTGAGGGGATATGTAGGTGGGTTCATTTGTGTTGATTATTGATAGATTTGTGTCCTGTAGAATCTGTCTGAGTGTTGTTCCGCTTGTGTTTGTTTTCCTGCAGTAAAAATCTGTGTGTTTGGCATTGAGGTCGCCCATTATCAGAGAGTGTGACGTGGCTTTGAGCAGAGAAGCTGAGGGTTTTATTCCAGGGGGACAATAGATGCTGCTGACTGTGATGGGATGATGTGGATGGATTGTAATTTTTATTGCAACATATTCATTTCCGTTGAGTTCCTGTGATGAAAGTCTATGGCGACTCCTCCTCCATGTCCTGTTTAGCGTTCTTTTCGGATGATGTTGTAACCTGGGATGCTGATGCGAGATGTACTGGACAGAAGTGTGTCATTTATGGAGATGTTTTTGTTATTGAGTAGATTGATGAGTTCTTCTTTGTTTCCTCTGATTCCTCGATATGTATGTGATGGAAGGTGGTGTGGGTCATAGATATTTATTATTCCTGGATGGGAGGATGATGTGGGAGGGTACTTCCAAATCCGAATTCAGGGTTCTATAAGTCTTGTCTCAGAACCTTATAGAACACAGAGGTCTGCGCTCCTTCTTCTTGTTAAATTTAATCTTAAAAAATACAAGACTATGATGACAACTGCCAACAATCTTTTAGTGAAAGAAAAAAAAAAAGTGTTCGGCTTCGGGGTCTTGGAAAAAAAAGAAGTAGAGACGCACGACATACATTAACGAACACAACGGCTCTTTTAAGAGCCACCCACACTAAACCAAAAGATCAATTACCTGTGATACATGAATTGGATGAAAATCATGTCCGAAAAAGTAATCGATATAGTTAGAATTTGTGTTAAACTATGATAGATGGGCTTACCATGACAAAAGAGAATTGTTGATAGAAATTCCTTTTAGTTGCTGTTCTGATCTCAATGCCTCTATGTTCACCTCTGGGCTGTGTATATTGGAAACCGTGTTAATAAAACGAGCACACACAGTCACAAGTGCTGGTTATAACGTTACTGATGCGGATCAACAACATATTTAAGAAAACACACATACCACGAAAATACTGATAAAGTACCCTAATGATTCTATAAGTACACTAATTCTCTAAAACTTTCAGTGATGATGCTCGATGCATGTTTATAATTTACAATTTATGCATATAAAGATATTCTGATAAACACTCCCACCCCGATTATTATTGAATGTGTCTGCTTCTTCTTTCAGATATTCCACTTCATATGGACATATATTGTATCTGCTTGACATCATTGTAAATGAAGGCTTAACTCCAAGATTTTCAAGTCTAAAAAAAAACACTCTAAATGAGGATAGAATAGGATAATAAGCATTTTATATTGTTTTAGTATAAAACACAAATCACTATAAATTCAACACAAAATGTAGGAACCATGGGACCAACAAAAGGAACATAATGCTGTACTGAAGATGACTTGAAACTACAGTCTGAAATGTTAACTGAGGGATAAAAATCAACTGACAATTAGGAGCCAATTGTCATGAATCAATATATATTCATCTACTCAGCAAAAATAGTAAATAAAAAGTATCTAGTCAGCAGCAATTAATTAGTAATTAAGTAAGAGCAATAAAGCAATTTGCACAGCGTGTTCCAGCAGGTGTCATTTCAGCACCTCAGACAGCAACGGCCATACAAAACTCCCAGGAGAGGACAGGAAGCCCTAACACATCCTCTTCTCAAAAACTAATGACTGAATATTAAAACAATTAAATATATTTTTTTAAATGTGTATCTATGTGTGACGGGGCCCTCTTTCAGAACACGCAAAAATCTTAAAAACACAGGCATAGTCGAAGACTGCAGTTGATGTGTTTTATTTTTAGCCGGGCTTCCAAGGTGCAGTGGCAGATATTTACAAAAAAGAAAATGCAAAAACAGGAAAAATTGTATTTAAACTATTTGCAAAACAAAAGTCTAACAAAAACAAAATTCCAGATGAGCGAGCAAATAAAACTGCACTTCAAAAAGAAGGCTTCTTCGCCTTGGCTGGAGCTTTCCTTGCGGCCTTCTTCGCTGCTGGTTTGGCGGCCGCGGATTCTTTCTTTGCGAGCTTGAAAGATCCGGAGGCACCACTGCCTTTAGTCTGGGCCAAAGTTCCCTTTGTTACCAGCTTCACCACGGCGGCGTTGATGCGTTTGTTAGCCTTGCTCACATCCACACCTTTAGCGGCCAGTGTCTTCTTCACGGCCGATAAGGACACACCTTTGCGCTCTTTGGACTCAGCCACAGCACTGATGATGAGCATCGGGAGGGAGGGGTCCCTCCGTCTTAGGCTTGGGAGCCGCTTTCTTCTTCGGGGCTTTCGCCGGAGCTACTGCTGGAGCTTCTTCTGCCATGTTGATCTCTCACTGGACGTGTGGAGAAGAACGACCGGAAGCGAGAAATAAAAGGCACATGAGAACCGTGAAGAGTCAACCCACACAGACGCTCTACTCCCGCCTGAAATGTGACGACACTTTGTGTTCTATTTCGTAGGCTTCGCCCTCTAAGGCTATCGCTATTGGGTTTATCCCTCGCGCACCTGCGCAGCACTGAAAGAGTTGTAGTCCACGCCCACCCACGAGGTGGGCCCCACCCATGGTCCACCCCCAGTGCACCCCCAGGTATATAACCGGCTGAGACCGTGTGATCTGTTCCCTCTTTTCTTCAGCGCTCGAGTGGGCACTGTTGTGAGTTCGAAAATAGCAAGTTGCATAAGCACAAGATGTCGACGATTCGTGTTTGTCCCGAATGTCGTACAGGGTACATCATGCCCACTGACCACTTTACCCTCTGTGAGACCTGCCTCGGGCCGGAACACGCCAGCCTGGGTCTGATGTCACGGGCAACGTGCAGCTTCTGCTCGCGCCTTCCCCGTGCTGAGCAACAGCGGAGAGCGGACGCCTTCGCTGTGGCCGCGGAGCCAGTGTGGCAGGTGGGGGAGTGTTCGGTGAAAGGGGCAATGGATATGCTGGATCCTGGAGAGGAGTCTGAGGATTCAGCATTCTCCATTCATGGATCTACGGTGGGCTCTCCCATCCCTCCCCTGGGGTTCAGGCTGCGGCAGGCACCCACCCGCCGCCGCCGCTGGTGGGAGGTCTTCTCCGGGAGCTGCCCGTGATCATACGGTCAGCTGCAGCCCGTAGGGGTCTGGTGGTGCCGGTGGCCCGCTAGTCCTCGCTCCTCAGGATGAGATGGCGGTGGAGTTTCCCCTCCTCCGGGAGATCAGACAGGATCCAATGTGGCCACGGTTCACAGGTTCCACAGGATGAGGCACACTGCGTTTCCCCCCAGCCCTTTCGAGTCAGGCCCCCCTTGGGCTGCACGGGAGCTTCCTCCTCATGCAGCGGCGGTCGGGGCTCTGGCTTGGCTGATAGCCATGACAGTAGAGACACACATGCAAAATGTGCGCCCGCTCTCAGAGCATTACTCCAAGTGGCGGCGCGTATGGACAAACTGCTATACAGGGGTTACTCCCTGCAGTTCGCTTCTCCCCCGCCACAGTTCAACAGTGTGGTGGAGACTGTCCTGTCCTCCGCGGAAGGCTGCCTGGCTCTTCGGTCAGAGCTTCAGGAGCTCCTGGCGAAGGGTGCCATCTCCAGGGTAGAGCGAGGAGAGGAAGTCCGAGGTTTTTACTCCCATTACTTCCTGATCCCGAAGAAGACAGGAGGGGTGAGGCAATTATGGTCAGACCATTTCATATGCTGACGATAAAACGGGTGCTAGAATGTGTTCACCAGGACGACTGGTTCACTTCTATAGACCTGAGGGATGCTTATTTCCATGTTCCTATAATCCCGAAACACAGGCAGTACCTGCGTTTCGCCTTCGAGGGGAGGGCGTATCAGTACAACCGTCTCCGGTTCGGTTATTCCCTGGCCCAGCGCACTTTCTCCAAGTGTGTGGAAACGGCTCTCGCTCCGCTTCACCAGGCGGGGATGAGAGTCTTATTTTATCTGGACGACCTGCTGTTGCTGGCTCGCTCCAGGGACGAGGCTGCTCTCCAGACGGTGGCACTCGTGTCACATCTGTCAAGCCTGGGTTTCACGGTGAACTGGAAAAAGAGCTCCCCTGTCCCCTCCCGGTCCATAGTGTTTTGAAGGGGGTGCAGAGGCTCAGGCCAGTGGTACGCAGCCTGGCCCCACAGTGGGATTTAGCGCTGGTTTTACGCGCCCTGGTTATGGCTCCGTTTGAGCCCTTAGACCAGATTCCCCTTCAATTTCTGTCAGCCAAAACAGCCTTGCTTTTGGCTCTGACTTCAGCAAAATGGGTCAGTGATTTGTCTGCCCTTTCTGTGGCTCCCTCCTGTCTCAGGATCTGCGGAGACGGCAGTTCGGCTGTTTTGCGGCCTAATCCAGCTTTTATGCCCAAAATTGTCACCAGTTCATTCAAATCACGGGTGATCACGCTGCAGGGGTTTTTTCCTCCTCCCCACACATCTGATGAGGAGGCCACGTCTCACCTTCTGTGCCCAGTGTGCGCTCTGGCGTGTTATGTGACGCGTACTGCTGCTTTGCGCCGTCCTCAGCAGTTGTTTGTACATTATAGAGAACGATCTGTGGGACTCCCCCTGTCAACACAGCGGTTGTCACATTGGCTGTGTGACGCCATCACCCAGGCGTATATCGCATCGGGAGCTGAACCTCCTGCGGACATTCGAGCGCACTCCACCAGGGGAATTGCTTCTTCGGCTGCCCTCCATGGGGGTGTGACGGTGGAAGAAATCTGCACTGCAGCTTCATGGTCTTCCCCGTGCTCCTTTGTGCTTTTTTACTTACGGGATGTCTCCTGTTTTTCTCACTCTGTGCTCAGTCCCCTGACTGTATAGAGTGAGGCTTATCTGCTTTCTCCTGCTATGGGCAGTTGAGGGCAACATTGTGGGGTGTATTGTGCTTGTGGTACCTTCCGGACCCAGTGTGGCATAGACTACATCCTGCTTCGCCTCTAACCCAATAGCGATAGCCTTAGCGGGCGAAGCCTATATGACAGAACGATAGTTACATACTGTAACTCCAGATTCTATGAGTATAGGCGCAGCCCTCTAAGCTGTGGGCAACCACTGACTCTGGGAATGGCTGAAGAAAAGTTGTTTATTTGGGCAACAGATCACACGGTCTCAGCCGGTTCTATACCTGGGGGTGGACCATGGGTGGGCGTGGACTACAACTCTTTCAGTGCTGCGCAGGTGCGCAAGGGATAAACCCAATAGCGATAGCCTTAGAGGGCTGCGCCTATACTCATAGAATCTGGAGTTACAGTTGTAACTATTGTTTCATCTTCAACTTTATGGGGATAAAAGTCAGACAGATAATAATTTAAGAAACACATGAAACAACTATGTAACACTATAAAATTTAACCTAAGGAACTTCAGGTTTATCCAAAACCAGTTACCCATTAATGCAGCAAAGCTATATGTGCACTCAATGATTTTCTCACACACTCATATTGTATCACAAGCTGGTCGCAAGCAGGTAAAACAACAATCGCCCCTCTCCAAACCCTGTACAAGCAAATAGTCAAGGCACTGGACAAAAAGCCAACAAGTTACCACTACGGTAACATCATTCAGAGGTATAACCTCCTAACCTTTGACAATGTTGTGGGTCTTGCTGATGCTTGTCTAGTGTATAAGGTTATTAATGGTCTGGCTCCTTCCCCATTAAAAGAGTTTATATCATCGCGTGCAGATGGGGGAAGAACAACTAGGAGCGCCAACAGAGGGGATTGTGTTATACAGCACAGATCCTCTGAGTTTGGCAAATCAGCCGTCTCTGTTAGAGCTACAGACTTTTGGAACTCCATACCGGCTAAAATCAGAGAGTGCTGTAGCTTTGCTAAATTTAAATTTAAAATCAAATCATGGCTCAAATCAACTCAATCATGTCCTCATCACACATAAACACTTTTTCATGAACTATGTTTGATAATGTTGTAATGTATTGATACAGTATGTTATTATGGCTTTGTTGTTGTGCTGTATTGGAGATACAGTATGTTGCCGTATAGCTGTGTTTTTTTAGTGTAGTTTTTAAAGTCAAGTGCTTTTAGCCTATGATTGTTTTAATATAATGTATGAATTTCACTGTGGACTAGTGCAATGCCATTGTTCAGTGGTTGTGTACGTTCTTACTATTGTGATGATGTCGTTAGTGTATGTTTTGTTTCTTCACAGAGACGTTGTCTCTGTCTCCTGCCCAGGGACTACAGATGTAAATTGGCTTATAGCTAACTCTGGTACAACAAATTGGCTGTACAGTGTCCCTGTCAAATAAATAAATAAATAAAATAATCCGTTCAACAGAATAAATGTTTCGGAACAGTTAGAAAACCTTCATCTCTTCAGATTCAGCTCATGTTTGTGGACGAGGACTCTTTAATTTCATTACAGCAGGCTTCAAACCTCTATGATACCTGCTCTGTTTGGACAACACGCGGGGATTTTCAGTCACATTTCAGCTCCTAAAGTGTCTTAATGAGACATGTGAGCATTTAAAATGGTGATAGTATACACAGAGGCATCCGTTGATCGAACAAAAAAAAACATTAACGTTATGCTTTGATTTGTTTAGTTGTAATCGGAGAGTTTTCTCTGGAGGTAAACACACGGAGACTCACAGATGATGTTGTGGGTTTGAGCTCCAGGTCAGACCAAATGATACATTTTATAAGAAGGGGACAGAGTTAAAGTTTGAAAATAGTACGATGTAACAATCTAACAAGTTAATATGTACTGAATAAATCACATCAGTTTGGGTTTGTGTGGAGAGCAGCTTCTCTGAAATAGCATTGTCTTACAAGAAGCTGAGAAACTAATCAAATCAACAAAGGATATATTGAATCCATGTTGTTGTTGACAAACAATATCCTTATAATAAATTGTTGCTTGATTGGTTTTATATTTAGTATTTCAATGTGTAGAACGTGTTTATTACACATTTACACAAATTAATTAAGTTAATCTAATTTTCCTCTGCTGAGCTCAGACCTTTGAGCATGGTGGAGTTATTTTTCCTCCTCTCTAATTTATTTTCGGTTAAAAAAAATAATAAGAAAAGGTCAATACTGATTCTACAAATAGTCTAGTTGAATAGTAAAATTCAACAGACTTAAATTTTTTTGTAGCCTATTAATTGTCAGGATGTTTTGAAAATCTGTCTGAAAAAAACTCCACTCAAGAAAACAGCAGCTAAGAAGACTGCAGCAAAGAAGGCAAAGAAGTAAATCTGTAGACCAGCATTCAATGCATCAAAGGCTCTTTTAAGAGCCCCCACAACTTCTACTAAAGAGTCTGTCCTCAATGATACAATTTAGAATCATGTAATCTATGTTTATAATCACCTCTGAAAGTTGACATCAGCTCTTATTGTTTACACTTCTCACAGTCTTCGATTCTATCATTACTTGTCAGACTATTATGTTCAAAACATGGATAGTTCTACTTTTATAATCATTTAATAATGTAGGTTTTTGTGTATAAACACCTCAATGAGTGTAGTAAGATGAATACATACAGTACAGTCAAGAAGAATCTCAGCTCAGCTTATTTGATACAATGGACCCTCAACATTCTTCTTAATCTATATCTATAGAAACAGAAGGGAAAAAGACAATTTAGACATATAAAGACAATAAATACACATGGAGGGTGATCAACACTGAATCTTCCTCCAGGGGGAAACGTGTTGTCACAGGTTTGGCAACACTGGTATAGACAAACTCTTACATTATGAAAGATGATTCATCAATAAGGGTTATTAATCATCAATAAAAATAATGAAACATATGAAGAGTTTTCAATATTCATCATCTTATTGAACGAGGAGTTAAGGACACTCTGCAAAAGCTCATTTTACATGGATATAAAGTTTAAAGGAAACAGGGCAGATACTTTTAATTATTAATTATTTGAGTTGTTTCCTTATTTAATTATTTAATTGTTCATTATTGATCCGTTGTTGTGGTTTCCAGTTTCCTCTTACCAGACCTGCTTTGACTCTTGATATGAACATTAAAATATAAATGAATTTCAGCCAGCGTTAAACTCAGAATGAAACATCCTCACAGAATAATTCATCTTGGTTTAATGACCGTCTGTTGGCTGAATGTGCTCCATATGTTTTCTCCATATTTTTTTTTAACTCTGCTTCCATAACTGTTTCACTGTTTCTGATAATATTAAAATGATATGATGACCACCTTACTAGAAATACTTATTTATTTTAATAAAATATATTTCAAAGACTGATCTGGACAAATCTGGAGGTTAAATACTACTTTTTTGATAAAAAATATTTGTAGTGAAAATAAATAATATATTTAAAGAATATCAGAGATAAATGTTACTGGGGATATTAATTCAATGATTTAATGGGAAGGAGCTAAAGCAGTGTTACTCATATTACAGCACAACATTTTAAAAAATATATATCAAAACAATCAAACAGAAGACATTAGAGCAACAATGGCTGGAATAAAACTGTACAAAATACAATTTAAATTCAAAATGAAATAAAAAAATAAAAGTGGCAAGGATCAGAATTATGATGGGAGGTCGAATTCTTTAAAACTTCTAGCATTAAGACTAAAGAAGCGGAGCAGGACAGAATATATTACTGAATTAAAAACAAAAAGTGAGCTCAACTTGTGACAGAAACAGACACAGCAGATGAAGAATTTGTTAAATATTATAAAAGACTCAGTTTAAAGAAGATAGAGAAGATACAGGGTGTGAAGTAAGGAGCTTCCTTATAAACAGTAGAACTTAATAAGACAGGAACAGAGCCGGGTAATGTGCAGGTTAATGGAATTTATAAACAGAAATAAAGAGAGAGGAAACAGTACAATATTAAAAGTGTGTAAGATCTTACAAGAAACAAAGACAGTTGCAGACAATACCAGAGAGAGATGGGAAACATAAATGACGATAATGATTTCATCAGTATGTTTAATATATTTATTGAATTTGTGCTATTTAAATATATTATGTTTTTGTGTTGGGTTGTTATAGACTTTCTTTTTGTTTCAATATTCAGATATCATTTATTGAAAGAAGCTGATAGAGCTTCCTGTCCTCCTCTCCTGGATGTTTTTATGACCTTCGCTGTCCGAGGTGCTGAAATGATCCCTGCTGCAGCATGTTGTGTCATTTGTTTAGAAACAGAATAAAAAGAATCTTCCTTCATCTCGGTGTGAAAGATTTCAATCCAAGATGTTGAATGTTTTCTTCACCTCCTGGTCAATGTGGAGCTCAGTCAGTCTAACAGGAGTCACGCTGTCCGTGATTCATGCTTCTGATCAGAGGGGGGCGCTAATGCTTCAAAGGATTTTGTTTTTGAAATACATGAGCGAAGAAGAAGAGTAGACTTTGTCTTCTATAAGGTTCTCAGACACTAGATATAACTAACCGTGAATCCTGGTTCAGATTCATTCAGCTCTGAACAACTGATCTGCTAACATGTCTGGAAGAGGAAAGGGAGGTAAAGGACTCGGTAAAGGAGGCGCTAAGCGTCACCGTAAAGTCCTCCGTGATAACATCCAGGGAATCACCAAGCCCGCGATCCGCCGTCTGGCTCGTCGTGGTGGAGTCAAACGTATCTCTGGTCTGATCTACGAGGAGACCCGTGGTGTGTTGAAGGTGTTCCTGGAGAATGTCATCCGTGATGCCGTCACCTACACCGAGCATGCCAAGAGGAAGACCGTGACCGCCATGGATGTGGTTTACGCCCTGAAGAGACAGGGACGTACTCTGTACGGCTTCGGAGGTTAAACCTGATCCTGACTCACTCACACTGAAAACCAAAGGCTCTTTTAAGAGCCACACACTTCAGCTGAAGAGTTATTCCTAACTGCAATTTATTGTGTGACGAAGAGCCTTAAATGTGACTATAACTGAATGTTTGTGTTATTGTTAAGACTTGGGGTTGTTGTAGTAGTGTAACAAGTTGACGCGTTGTAGCTGTAATAACACTCCGTCAGGACGGGGCGACAACGACGTCACCCTTAGCTTCATGTAATCCGAAGTCCCGTTCCTGCCTTAAATTCTGACTATCGCACGTTTATATTTCCGTTAACGTTATGAAATGTGGAAATGAAACCATTGCGTGCTACAATTCTATTTTACATATTGTAATGGATTCTTAGACTGTACTAGAAGAAGTTTCTAGTTCTGCTTTAGTTCCTTGTTAATTGTTTTAGCACCAATACACCAAGTCAAATTCCATGTATGTGTAAATGTACTTGGCAATAAACCCCGATTCTGATTCTGAACTGCTTCATACTACTCTATTAAGCGACGTTCATCACATGGAGGGAATTTATTATTCATAAATGAGATTAATATCCTGATCAACAAGATGGCGCTGTCGCCATCTTAATTAGACTATTCATGAACAACATAATAAGTAGGCTATAATTATATATTGATGAGGTATAGGCAACATGTCAAACACTGTGGGACTAATAACACTTATAACAGAAAAGTTAGAATAGAAAAGAAAACAATAGAATAAATCTTTAATGTCCACCAGAGGTTTATATTTGCCTCTCCACATACTCTCCAGGTTTCTTCCAGCACCTTACCTGCTGAAATGTCTTGATGAGGTCAAGTATCTTGAGGTTTTATTTGTAGAGTAATTCTTGCCTACTCAATTGCATTTAAGTCAAAATCCAGAATAACTACTGATGAAGTTAACGGTGAATGAATTCACACAAAGCATGCTCACTCCACATGACGCACGGCCCCGAGCGCGCAAATCTCAGCCAATCCTGTGAGAGCAACAGCACATGGTAATTTGCTTCAACACCAAATATAACCAGCTTTCTGACACTGACTTCGACATCAGTTTTTGAGACCACCACTCAGAAAACATGCCTGAAACCGTGAAAGCTCCCAAGAAGGGCTCCAAAAAAGCCGTGTCTAAAGCCACCAAGACCGGCAAGAAGAGGAGAAAGTCCAGGAAAGAGAGCTATGCCATCTACGTCTACAAGGTCCTGAAGCAGGTTCACCCCGACACCGGTATCTCCTCCAAGGCTATGGGCATCATGAACTCGTTCGTGAGCGACATCTTTGAGCGCATCGCCGGGGAGTCCTCTCGTCTGGCTCACTACAACAAGCGCTCCACCATCACCTCCAGGGAGATCCAGACCGCTGTCCGCCTGCTGCTGCCCGGTGAGCTGGCTAAACACGCCGTGTCTGAGGGCACCAAGGCTGTGACCAAGTACACCAGCTCCAAGTAAACCCGCTGATAACCAGCAACAAAACGGTCCTTTTAAGGACCACCCAACATTTCATCTAAGAGCTGAAATCCTGTTTGCAGTACACAATAATCAGTTATATTTCAGTAGACAGAGGTCAATCACTTAAATCAGACTATTGATTCTGGGTAAGGGAACTCCAATTCAAACATTAATTTAATCTTATTTCACTGTGTATCAGAATTTTGGTTTGTTGCCAAGTACATATACACATACAAGGACTTTCACTTGGTGTATTGGTGCTAAACAATTAACAAGTAAATACAATGAAAACAGTTTAGTAGGACATTCAGGCAGGAAGTCAAATGTTAGAAACATGCCATGTCGACCTTAAATGCAGCAGAGTCCTTTATTTTGCCTGTTCTTATTGTAAATTAAATAATCCAACTTTAATTTCCACTGCTCCACCTTGATCCTAACATGAAAGTAATCTCTAAAGAAATGGTGTTTATATTAACTATAATGTGTCTGTGAACTCTTATATTGTATCTGTCACAGCTCACTTTTATAAGAAGCTACATTGTTAATTTAAATGCTGAGATTAACAGTATGTGGTCTCCTAAACCTTTTAACAGATTAACTCTCTTTTTAACTACATGCATGATATAGTCATCACACAGCCTGAAACTATATTAACATTTATTATGTTTACATTATAGTCTAAATGTGAATGTTTACACGTGTTATGATAACTACAGGGCTTTAACTTTTTAGGCCTAGAGCTTGATTTTAGTTCATAACACAATAAAAGGAATTTGTCTGAGATGTTGAAACTTCATGCAGGTGATGTCGTCAAGGTGATTTCTCCCTTAATTAAAACAAATAAACACAACTTCAGATCTGTTTTCATCTTTGCTGTGTGCAATGGTTATAGAAGGTCAAAGAGACATACTTATGTACAATTATTTAAACACAAGGCTTCAATATATTCTCTATGTATTCACATACTGTTAATATGACACTATAGTCAGCTGATTTACTCACAGCCCGCTGTGATCCAAACCATCTCTACTGCAATTATATCAACTGTTCCCAGGTAAAAGTGCTGGAATATGTGAAAAATTAGTATCTGTCTGGGGCCCTGTGCTCAATTATATAACCAAATTAAAGACACTACAGGACAGTTGATTCTCTAACTATGCTCTGTATAACAATGTAAGAAGGAAGGAATAGATACTGTTATATCGTTGTTGTTTTTTATTTTACTATTATATGTTTTTATATTATTATCATTATTTTTCTTTAGTATTATTATATTATTTTTGTGTCATTTTTTTGTTGTTTGTGTTTTGTGCTTGTATTTTCTTTTTACCCCCTGGTATGGTTATTTTATTGTAATTAATGTGTCTATGTGTGTGTGCATGTCTGCGTGTGTATATGTATGGGTGGGCAGGGGGGGTATGTGACATGTTACCAAAAAAAAAAAAATGTCCTTAATGATTATTGTATCATGATACCGGTCAAAGTAATAAAGAGATATTTAAAAAAAAAAAATGTGGAATGGAATAAATGTGACCACTCCCTGAGCATGAGAATGTTTTTCATTCAAATCAGATATTAATGGACCTTTAATATTTGTTTACAGTGGTTGTTGCCTAGCCTCAAGACCCCTCCATTACTTTCTTCATGAAAAATCACAACCGTAGTTTCTGATATTTTTTTCATCGAATCAGAAAAATAACATGAAAAGTTCTGCTGTTTGGACCTCAGACGGTACACAGAAATGTGACAGAAAAAAGACACAGAACAATAAAGGATTTTTTAAAAAGCTCCTCACTTCACAGACACTTTTTTTTTCAGGCACTCTGCGACCCACTTTTGGGTCCCGACCTACCAGTTGAGAAACACTGTTTAAGAATGTATAATAAACATATTTTCTACACATTGAAATACTAAATATAAAAACAATAAATCAACAACTTACGTTAAGGATGTTGTTTGTTGATTTGATTTGTTTCTCCAAAAGGTTTTACTGACTTTCAGAGCAGCAAAGACAGATTGTCAAAACTTTAGAAAACCTCCTCAAAATGAATAGGCTACAAAAAACGTGAAGTCTGTTGTATTTTATATTTCACATGAACCAAAAGTTGAATGACTTTTACATTTATGTAGTTTACAAGACAATCATAAGCCATAGTCTAGAATCCGTATTAAATATATTACAGAGGAGAGGGAAAATAACTCTCCTCTGTAATATATGTAATAACAATGCTCGAAGATGTGAGCTCAGCTGAGGAGAATGAGATTCATTTAATTAATTTGAAGTTATTAGTCAGTACAGTGATTTTTGGTAAGACTATAGAAGGTTATTTCAGAGACAGTAACCACACAAACTGAAACTCAATGTGATTTATTCAGTTAACTCTGTTGTTAGATTGTTAAATCGTACTAATTTTAAACTTTATCCCCTTATAAAATCTATCAGTTGGTCTGACCTGGAGATCAAACCCACATCATCATCTGTGAGTCTGTGTGACCTCCTGAGTCTCCGACAGCCTCCGTGTGTTTACCTCCACAGAAAACTCTCCGATTAAAACTAAACACATCAAAGTGTAAGGTTAATGTTTGTTTTATTTAAATAACTGATGTCTCTGCTTACACTATCATCGTTTTAAAACTTTCACAGGTCTCATTTAGACACTTTAGGAGCCGAAATGTGACGGAAAATCCCGGCGTGTTGTCCAAACAGAGCGGGTATCATAGAGGTTTGAAGCCTGCTGTAATGAAATTAAAGAGTCCTCGTCCACAAACATGAGCTGGATCTGAAGAGATGAAGGTTTTCTAACTGATGCGGGACGTTTTTTCCGTTTAAACAGATTCTCTGTGTGAGTTTTATCCCCATAAAGTTGAAGATAAAACACAAAGTGTCGCCACATTTCAGACAGGAGGAAGAGCGTCTGTGTGGGTTGACTCTTTACGGTTCTCATGTTCCCTATAAGTCCCGCCTCCTGTCGGTCTACGCCACACGTCTAGTGAGAGATCAACATGGCAGAAGAAGCTCCAGCAGCAGCAGCAGCCCCGGTGGTGAAAACCCCGGTGGTGAAAACCCCGAAGAAGAAATCGGCTTCCAAGCCGAAGCCGAAGTCTGATGGACCCTCCCTCCCGACGCTCATCATCAGCGCTGTGGCTGAGTCCAAAGAGCGCAAAGGTGTGTCCTTATCGGCCGTGAAGAAGGTACTGGCCGCTAAAGGTGTGGATGTGGTCAAGGCTAACAAACGCATCAACGCCGCCGTGGTGAAGCTGGTAACAACGGGAACTTTGGCTCAGACTAAAGGCAGTGGTGCCTCCGGATCTTTCAAGCTCGCAAAGAAAGAGCCCGCAGCCGCCAAACCAGCAGCGAAGAAGGCCGCAAAGAAAGCTCCAGCCAAGGCAAAGAAGCCCGCTGCAAAGAAAGCTACACCCAAGAAGAAGACTCCTGTGAAGAAAGTAGCAGTCAAGAAGTCCCCGAAGAAGGTAGCAGCCAAGAAAGTTCCACTTAAGAAGGTAACCAAAAAGCCTGCTGCAAGTCCCAAGAAGGCTGCTCCCAAGAAAGTGGTGAAGAAGACTCCAGTCAAGAAAACTCCACTTAAGAAAACAGCAGCAAAGAAGACTGCAGCCAAGAAGGCCAAGAAATAAATTCACACCAGCATTCAATGCATCAAAGGCTCTTTTAAGAGCCCCCACAACTTCCACTAAAGAGTCTGTCCTCAATGATATTATTTAGAATCATGTGATCTATGTTTATAATCACCTCTCAATGTTGACATCAGCTTTTAGTGTTCACAGTCTAAGATATGTTACTTGTCAGAGTACTATGTTCAAAACACAGGATCATAATCATTTAATAATGTAGGTCTTCAGGTGTGTATAAACACCTCAATGTGTGTAATAAGTTGAAGCGGGCCCTCTTCCAGGTCAGAGTCCTGATGAGGACAAACTCTTAGATTATGGTCCTGTAGACTAAGGTACTATAAAGAGCTTAATTATGACATATAAGCAGCCAGTATGCTACTTAATAGCATGCTAATTAGCATCAAGTTAATGGTGAATATTGTGACCTTCATTTAAATAGTTCAGACACTGAAAGATGACTCATCAATAAGGGTTATTAATCATCAACAAAAATAATTAAACATATGAAGAGTTTTCAATATTCATCATCTTATTGAACGAGGAGTTAAGGACATTCTGCAAAAGCTAATATTACATGGATATAAAGTTTAAAGGAAACAGGACAGATACTTTTAATTATTAATTATTTGAGTTGTTTCCTTATTTAATTGTTCATTATTGATCCGTTCTTGTGGTTTCCAGTTTCCTCTTACCAGACCTGCTTTGACTCTTGATATGAACATTAAAATATAAATTAAATTCAGCCAGCATTAAACTCAGAATGAAACATCCTCACAGAATAATTCATCTTGGTTTAATGACCGTCTGTTGGCTGAATGTGCTCCATATGTCTCCCCAGGATGATTTTTTTAATTAAATCTGCTTCCAGAACTGTTTCAGACAATATTATAATGATATGATGACCACCTTACTAGAAATACTTATTTATTTTAATAAAATGTATTTCAAAAACTAATTTGGACAGTGTGTCAAATAGGATGTGATGATGAGCAAAACATTGAAGCTGAAAGACATCTCAAACAAGAAAACAGTGACTGAATTATTTTTAGAAATTTTTTTATGTTTGGGATCACATTTTCTTGTTAAATGTTGTTAATTGTTTGTGTTAAGATAGGAGCCACATTAATACAAACAACTAAAAATAAACCATGTTACACGTGGGTAATGCCCTGCACTCATCAAGGAGTAACATTATAGGGACACTACTTACAGTAGCCTAATGTTAAAATATAAACATCGTTCAGCTAAAAGAACTTCAGTAAATCACCAGCACACACTAAACTTTATTGATCCAACATGGGGGACATTTTTTCATTACAAGAAAACAGGAAACTGGAATATAATTATTAAAAATAACGAGTTGAAAATAAAACATATGTATATCAGTTCATTAAAGGGAGAAACATACAATGATAGAATAATACAAGGTATGTACACTTATTAAAAACACACAGTGTCTAGTATTACTGATATGAGTCGTGATGCTGTTAAAGAGTCTTCATTATAGACTTCATAATTTTTACATTAAATAATTGAATCCCATAAAACATTGAAGTTGATACCATTACTTCTATAGGCCTTTAAGTTTGGATCACAAACGGGTTTACTGACGACTACTTGGAATAAATATAACAGTGATCCATAAAGATGGTTAAGATGCTACAGGATGCTCCTCATACAGATCCATATCATTTTAAAATACTGATGATGAAATACTAACTTTAGTTATAGCCTGTAGATTAAAGGATACTGTACCTGATATTACAGACAATGATGAATGCAGGTTAAGATCCACCACATTAGATTAATTATCTTTAAAGACGCACTATGGGAACAAATAATGACCTCTAAAGACACAGTTCTCTGAACCACCACAGACACATCAAAGAGTTTCATACATGAAAAGTATATTCATCAAATATGTGTGTCTTTATATAACACACACACACACACACACACACACACACACACACACACACACACACACACACACACACACACACACACACACACACGCACACACACACACAATCCATGCACATGATAAAAAAGTCTTGTTATAAAAAATGATTGATGGACTGAGGAAACACACAAGAAGATAATAAAACACTAAAAGATGATCTTTAAATCAACGAAACAAACCCAGATATAAAATATATATTTAATCAAAACTACTTCAAAGTTAGATACTATATATAATATATATTCAGTAAAAAGCCAGAATAAAAAGGTCTTCAGTTTGCTTTCATAAATATCGACATGAAGCCGTGGAGATGAAACGATAATGATAATTATCAGGATATAAACGTTATGTGTTGACCTCAGATCTTCAAGTAAACTCATCCATCATCTGAGCATCACTTTAACTTTTCCTTTTGAACTTTACACTGTAAGGGAATTTAGATAAACTTGTGAAGTACTTTGGATTAGAGAAGAGTGAAACTGGATTTTCATCTCAGGATTTCCTGAATCACCTCTCTGTGACTGACCAACTGGTAATTATCATCTCTATTAAGAACAGTGTGATTCCCTTTGCTCTGCTCTCCATGTTTGATTCTATTGTGTGGAGGTGTGGGAGCCTTTGGGTAGACGTTCTGCTGTTGATCGTCTGTGGGTGTGGTTGTTTTCTGTAGTGTTTAATGTTTTAAATGTTCTTTAATTTATTGAGACTGTAGGAGAGTTTGTCTCTATTTAAAGTCACTGTGAGGGACCCTTCTGAAGAGAACCATGTCCAACTGTTCCAAATGTCTCCCAGAGTGTCATGAAGAATACAGAGAGATTACAGATCTCACATGGCCTATACATTTTATTTCATCTATCGTTATCACTTAAAATCTTCCTCATCTGAGTCGTGTGTATTTTTCTACAATCACCGTTCAGCTAAAATAAAATCAATAAATTACCAAAACACACTATGAACGCAGGAAGGTACAATCACTGCCTTATTGACAGTTTTCATTCCTTTATTTCTTATTTTATGTTACATATCACATCCTCCCTTACTGTGTTCATGTCACATTTATACATATTTAAATAGGCAAAGGGGACTCATGACATCATGTCATCGTGACATCATATTTAAATCTTCACATACAATCCGGAGGTTAAATAACTACTCGTTGATACAATATTTGAAGGAAAAATATATATATATAATCAAACAAAACTTAGAGATAAATGTTACTGGGGATATACATCTGATGACTTTATTGGGAAGGAGCTAAAGCAGTGTTTCTCATATCACAACACAACATTTAAATAAATATTAAAACAATCAAACAGAAGACATTACAGCATCACGTTTGGAATAAAATAATTTAAATTCAAAATGAAATAAAAAATAAAGAAACACAAAGATGAGGAAGTGGAGACATTAATGCAATTATGGAAAACATAAAGTATGACTTCTAGCATATAGACTAAAGAAGTAAGACAGAATATTTTACTGAATTGAAAACAGGAAGTGAGCTGAACTTGTGACAGAATGAGACAAAGCAGATGAAGAATTTGCTAAATATTATAAAAGACTCTTCTAAAAAGACACAGAGTTTGAAGTAAGGAGCTTCTTTATGAACAGGTTAAGACAGGAACAGAGCCAGATAATGTGCAGGTGAATGTAATTCATAAGCAGAAATAAAAGAGATAGAGGAAACAGTCAAATCTCAAAAGTGGGTAAGAACTAATGAGAAATAAAATACTATTGCAGACAAAACCAAACAGAGATGAGAAACAGAAATGCGATAATGATTTTAGATGATGTTAAGTTAACTTGAAAACACTAAAACTAAAACTGAACTAATTTCAAATCTTCATTTCTGGGATTTAAAGTGTCTGTTGTTAAAGGGACTCACATAAAAGAAAAAATTTGATTTATTTTCAGTTTTATTGATTTGTTCTGCTCTCTCAGTGTGTTTACTTACTTAATTTGTGCTTTTGAAATAAAATACAATACAACATATTTTTGTTGGGTTGTTATAGACTTTCTTTTTGTTTCAACTTTCAGTCATGATTCTTTAAAGGTGTGCTGTTAGAGCTTCCTGTCCTCCTCTCCTGGATGTTTTTTATGACCTTCGCTGTCCGAGGTGCTGAAATGATCCCTGCTGCAGCATGTTGTGTCATTTGTTTAGAAACAGAATAAAAATAATCTTCTTTCATCTCGGTGTGAATGATCTCAATCCAAGATGTTGAATGTTTTCTTCACCTCTTGGTCCATGTGGAGCTCAGTCAGTCTAACAGTCCCTGATTCATGCTGCTGATCAGAGGGGGGCGCTAATGATTCATGAGATTTTGCTTTTGAAATACATGAGCGAAGAAGAGTAGACTTTGTCTTCTATAAGGTTCTCAGAGACTAGATATAAAAACCCGTGAATTCTGGCCAATATCATTCAGCTCTGAACAACTGACTTGATAACATGTCTGGAAGAGGAAAGGGAGGTAAAGGACTCGGTAAAGGAGGCGCTAAGCGTCACCGTAAAGTCCTCCGTGATAACATCCAGGGAATCACCAAGCCCGCTATCCGCCGTCTGGCTCGTCGTGGTGGAGTCAAGCGTATCTCTGGTCTGATCTACGAAGAGACCCGTGGTGTGTTGAAGGTATTCCTGGAGAATGTCATCCGTGATGCCGTCACCTACACCGAGCATGCCAAGAGGAAGACCGTGACCGCCATGGATGTGGTTTACGCCCTCAAGAGACAAGGACGTACTCTGTACGGCTTCGGAGGTTAAACCTGATCCTGACCCACTCAAACCCAAAGGCTCTTTTAAGAGCCACACACTTAATCTGAAGAGTCGTCCTATATTTAGTGAAATATGTTGCAGTAGTACTCCATAATAGCTGACTGTTAGTAACGTTCTGATCTTTTAAAAATTACATTATTTTGCACTTATGTTTCTGATGTGTAAGGCCAGGAAAATAACAGCCAAACGTTTCCTGCAAGAATTCAACTGACTCATCCCATCTAAGGCCTGTTCATGATCAAATTTACAGAGTCAGATTGTAATGTTCAAGAACTTGTATTTATGCAGGTTCAAGTACAATATATGCATATCTCATCCAATAGATATTCTAAACTAAAACCTGGCAATATATCTATTCATCTCGTAAGGGACAATGATAAATATGAACTGAAATTTGACTACACTCTTTTCATGGCTCTCTGGAACCCTGATTCATAATCTTAATAGCAATAATGTCATCTCTGTGGATCAGTAAACTACATTTGATTTGAGTCCGAGGGAAATTTCTCAGGAGAAAAGTTGTACTTATAGCTCAAATCCGACCGTATGTCAATTACCTGAATGCGATCAGACTTAGTTGTATTGTCGGAAAGAGGGTGGTGGGTGGAACACATTTAACTTAAGCAGATAATTGCCTGTATGGCTACTTAGTTGTCAAGTTTTATTTGGGTTTAGATATTAGAGTAAGCATAATCAACGCTGTGTTTGAGTTGATGACTTCACAACACGTTTCTTACAAAAAACTTCCTATTCTAAGATAAAGAAGTCATTGTGGATAATAGGAGGAGTCATCTATCAATACATTATGAATTTCCATATAGCAGCCTGATACTAGATGAATGTGCCCACATCTGCAGATATGGTCAATGATAGTGTATAATAGGAGAATCAGGATTTCAGCTCTTAGATGAAGTGTTGTGTGGTCCTTAAAAGGACCGTTGAGTTGTTGCTGGTTATCAGCGGGTTTACTTGGAGCTGGTGTATTTGGTCACAGCCTTGGTGCCCTCAGACACGGCGTGCTTAGCCAGCTCACCGGGCAGCAGCAGGCGGACAGCGGTCTGGATCTCCCTGGAGGTGATGGTGGAGCGCTTGTTGTATTGAGCCAGACGAGAGGACTCCCCGGCGATGCGCTCAAAGATGTCGCTCACGAACGAGTTCATGATACCCATAGCCTTGGAGGAGATACCGGTGTCGGGGTGGACCTGCTTCAGGACCTTGTAGACGTAGATAGCATAACTCTCCTTCCTGGACTTTCTCCTCTTCTTGCCGGTCTTGGTGGCCTTAACAACGGCTTTCTTTGAGCCCTTCTTGGGCGCTTTCACGGTTTCAGGCATGTTTTCTGAGTGGTGATCTCAAAAAACTGATATCTATGTGAGTGTCAGAAAGCTGCTTATATTTGGTGTTGAAGCAAATGTCTATGTGCTGTTGCTCTCACAGGATTGGCTGATCACCACACTGAGCAACTCTTAGCTTTCAGTCACGTGACCGGCGCTGAGGCCTGAGGTGCCTTCAGGGTTTAGAAAAGTAGCGACCACCGTTGATCACTCCGAGGAGCTGCAGCACGAGCTGTTTAATAAACAAAATACAAATTAGACAGCATAAATATTTCCCCTCTTCAAATAAATCTCGAATCAGGTTTACAGTATTTATAGTTTTGTTATTGTTATTTAGATTTAAAGGTTTAAAATAATTTTACATTCAGTGATGATGAAGCCTACCTGAGATTTATTTTATTTGGATTCATGGATTTAAAATTGACCATGTAGTATAAAGAGGTTAATTGACTGTTGACATTTTTTTCATTTATTTAGAATAAAATTTAATCTTTAGGAAACAAAATTAATTGAACCATTCATATGATTGACAGTAAAATCCTCCAGATTCTCCAGAACAGCCTGGTTACTGAGTATTCATAATAAGAAGTGTTTTATTTTGTCTCCTTCAGTTAGAAGCTGTTGATGACATGTAGACAGTTCCTGTAGTTTGGATTCATCGTGATAACTGGACCATCATCACTTATTCACTGCAGGACAATTCACCTTGGATCATCTATCCTTTATATCTTCATATTTAAACACATTTCATATGATTATAACTGTGTATGTATATTTAAGTTATTATTGACGCCTCTAAATTGATGTTTCTACATATTTATTTCTACAATTGAATGTTCTGGAGTTTATTAACTGTAGTGCAAAGAACAGATTTAATAAACTGGGACTGTGACGATCACAAGTTACAGGTAGATATCTATGTCCTCTATATATCCAGAACTCAGCTGCATGACGACTAACAGAGACGAGAGATAGAGCACACATTACACCTCTGTTTGTTATAGAATAAGTTAATGAAGCTCTTAATGGTCTTATGAACCCACTGGATCCCTCAAGTCTTTAGAAAATTGTCTTTTTTATTATGTTGTAAGAGAAATGTCTTCCAAAAGTAGGAGCATTGCTAGTTCTCTAAAGAAATAAAAACAAGATCATCGCTCACAGTGACTTTAAAAAGAGACAAACTCTCCTACAGTCTCAATAAATTAAAGAACATTTAAAACATTAAACACTACAGAAAACAACCACACCCACAGACGATCAACAGCAGAACGTCTACCCAAAGGCTCCCACACCTCCACACAATAGAATCAAACATGGAGAGCAGAGCAAAGGGAATCACATTGTTCTTAATAGAGATGATAATTACCAGTTGGTCAGTCACAGAGAGGTGATTCAGGAAATCCTGAGATGAAAATCCAGTTTCACTCTTCTCTAATCCAAAGTACTTCACAAGTTTATCTAAATTCCCTTACAGTGTAAAGTTCAACAGGAAAAGTTAAAGTGATGCTCAGATGATGGATGAGTTTACCTGAAGACCTGAGGTCAACACACAACGTTTATATCCTGATAATTATCATTATCGTTTCATCTCCACGGCTTCATGTCGATATTTATGAAAGCAAACTGAAGACCTTTTAACTGAATATATATTATATATAGTATCTAACTTTGAAGTAGTTTTGATTAAACATATATTTTATATCTGAGTCTCTTTAGTTGATTTAAAGATCATCTTTTAGTGTTTTATTATCTTCTTGTGTGTTTCCTCAGTCCATCAATCATTTTTTATAACAAGACTTTTTTATCATGTGCATGGATTGTGTGTGTGTGTGTGTGTGTGTGTGTGTGTGTGTGTGTGTGTGTGTGTGTGTGTGTGTGTGTGTGTGTGTGTGTGTGTGTTATATAAAGACACACATATTTGATGAATATACTTTTCATATATGAGACTTTTTGATGTGTCTGTGGTGGTTCAGAGAACTGTGTCTTTAGAGGTCATTATTTGTTCCCATAGTGCGTCTTTAAAGATAATTAATCTAATGTGGTGGATCTTAACCTGCATTCATCATTGTCTGTAATATCAGGTACAGTATCCTTTAATCTACAGGC
This sequence comes from Labrus mixtus, assembly GCF_963584025.1. Lineage (NCBI taxonomy): Eukaryota > Metazoa > Chordata > Actinopteri > Labriformes > Labridae > Labrus > Labrus mixtus. The sequence goes on along the minus strand of NC_083622.1, from coordinate 3,043,723 downwards.
TATAACTAAAGTTAGTATTTCATGATCAGTATTTAATAATGATATGGATCTGTATGAGGAGCATCCTGTAGCATCTTAACCATCTTTATGGATCACTGTTATATTTATTCCAAGTGGTCGTCAGTGATCCCGTTTGTGATCCAAATTTAAAGGCCCGTAGAAGTAATGGTATCAACTTCAAAATGTTTTTATGGGACTCATTAATTTATTGTAAAAATTAAAACGTCTATAACAAAGTGATTCCTGAGTTCATAGTGTGTGCTGGTGATTTACTGAAGTTCTTGTAGCTGAACGATGATTCTAGAAATCTGCACCTCAAGAAACATGAGGGAGATTAAATATTGACAATGTCTCTTATTTAGATATTACATATTTAAAATATGTGTACTGTTTATATCTAACTGAAAAACTCTGATTAATTCTAATAACTCCTCAAATTCAAATATAGTTAAGTGGAGAATGAATTAAATGTAACACTAATGTAGTGTTTATTATATTAATAAATTAATGTCTGTGCTCTCTATGGTTAGAGATGACTACATTGTAATGTTACTGTGGTTGCAGTACTGTATGACCCAATTAGTTGACAACATGGGACTAGAATCAAATAATAAACTCATCACTATGAATTCAACAAATAGTAAAGGATTATCTCTTTAGTAAAATGTGGTGGCTCTTAAAAGAGCCGTTGTGGGTGTTTTGGAGCAGTAGACAGATTAAGCTCTCTCTCCGCGGATCCTTCTGGCCAGCTGGATGTCTTTGGGCATGATGGTGACCCTCTTGGCGTGGATGGCGCACAGGTTGGTGTCCTCGAAGAGACCGACCAGGTAAGCCTCGCTGGCCTCCTGCAGAGCCATGACAGCGGAGCTCTGGAAGCGCAGGTCGGTCTTGAAGTCCTGAGCGATCTCACGGACCAGACGCTGGAAGGGCAGCTTGCGGATGAGCAGCTCGGTGGATTTCTGGTAACGACGGATCTCTCTGAGAGCCACGGTACCGGGCCTGTAACGATGGGGCTTCTTGACGCCGCCGGTGGCCGGGGCGCTCTTACGGGCAGCCTTGGTGGCCAGCTGCTTCCTGGGGGCTTTGCCTCCTGTGGACTTACGAGCGGTCTGTTTGGTTCTTGCCATGGTTTCTAGTCTCTGAGTAAGACGTAAATGTGTCAGAGACTAGAGACGAGCTGCCTTTAAAAAGAGTGAGCGGATGTGAAACAGTGACGCCACGTCAGATCTCTAGCCTCTGATTGGTGACAAAGTCGCGTCTGGAGCTCAGTCCCGCAGGGGGCGCGAGCCCCCGCCTCAATCTCCGCTGCTCATTGGAGAAAAGTTTTTCAAATCGCGGAGTGAAGCTGCGAGCGGGGCCGCCCTCCTCTGCTAAACTCGAAGCCTCTTTACTGATTGGAGGGGCAGGAAAACGAGCGCGCTGCGCGGACATATAAGGGGGACATCTGGGCACAGAATTTAATTCTCTCAGTATCAACTCTAGAAATTAACCTACACCATGTCAGGAAGAGGCAAAACCGGCGGAAAAGCCAGAGCAAAGGCAAAGACTCGCTCCTCCCGTGCTGGACTCCAGTTCCCAGTCGGTCGTGTTCACAGGCTGCTGCGTAAAGGAAACTATGCCCAGCGTGTTGGTGCCGGAGCCCCCGTCTACCTGGCGGCTGTGCTCGAGTACCTGACCGCTGAGATCCTGGAGTTGGCCGGTAACGCTGCCCGTGACAACAAGAAGACCCGTATCATCCCCCGTCACCTGCAGCTGGCTGTCCGCAACGACGAGGAGCTCAACAAGCTGCTCGGAGGAGTCACCATCGCTCAGGGAGGAGTGCTGCCCAACATCCAGGCTGTTCTCCTGCCCAAGAAGACCGAGAAGGCCTCCAAGAAGTAAAGACCCAAATCCTGACTTCAACACACACAAAGGCTCTTTTAAGAGCCACCACGTCACAACAAAAGACCAAATTCTTGTTATAATAAGTGAAGTAGTTAATAAGCTGTCTGCAAGACCATGTGTGTCGAGAAACACCCGTGATGCTTGTTATCAACACAATCTACAATTTGAATAAATGATCTACCACCACATCTATAATAATTCAGAAACAGTCATGAATGTGGATTAGACATGATGGTTACTGTTACACAGGTATTGTGTTATTCTCACCTGTTGTCTTATAAATACGCCAACATTTTACACATTAAGGATGCATGTCTTAAATGTGAATATGAAGTCCTGTGACAGACTCCTTAATAGAAGTTGTGGTGGCTCTTACTAGAGACCCTGACAGCTATGAACCACGTCATAATTTAACTGTACCATTATTTTCTCTACTTCTACATTTGATTTGTTGTCTTGGAAAATCATCACATCCTGTCCTGGATATAAAATGAATCCAAATAAGTTTTTTCTCATCTCATTTCTCTTTGTTATTGTGAGAAAAATGGAGGCACGAGGCCTGAAAATAAACGCTCAGTATTTGTTAAAAGTCGTTTTTACTACACGTTTTTTTTGATGCATACATTTCTTAAACTCTAATATCAGGTTTGTCTATTCATGGAATAGTTGTGAAATATGTCAACCCTTTAGAACCTGATTTGTTTGGAAAGGATTAAGGTGTTATTCATTCTGTGTCCTTAATAATAATTATTCTGAATTCTGGTTTCCTTTCCGTTTGAAATAGCTTAGCCTAAAATAAGGATTATATATATATATATATATATATATATATATATATATATATATATGACTTACTACAGTCCTGTTGATTTATTTGATTTCCTTCTTAAATAATGTAATTTAATACAATAAAGTGGAGAAAAATGAAATTTGGTGGTAAGATTTAAAATGAGAATTATTGAAAAAAGAAAATATCAGATAACTGTTGACAAATACTACAGACGATGTCGAAGTGGAAAGCTGCATTCTTCATAACATAGAGAGAAAGTAGGAGAGCTACACTGATGAGGTTTAATGTCATAGTATATATGCTATGTGCTCTCTGTGCATTATATATTTCATATAGGACTTATATTTTAATGTAACTGGTTGTATCACTGTAATAGTAGGTCAGTTAGATCACAACATGGGACTATGATACAATAATAAACTCAGCTATTTATGTGTTTTAACAGCTTATTTGTAAGTAAATCTGTCTGTGTCCTTAATTATTATTTTTCTTTGCTTGTCTAAATTCTGGTTTCCTTTCTGGTTGTGAAGATGTAGCCTTGCCTGAAATAAGGATTAGTTTATATTCTGATTCAAAACCTTGGACTTCCTATTCATCTTAGTTTGTTGCACACATGGATGTGACCACATTCAACATTGAGATGTGATTATAAACATAGATTACATGATTCTAAATAATATCATTGAGGACAGACTCTTTAGTAGAAGTTGTGGGGGCTCTTAAAAGAGCCTTTGATGCATTGAATGCTGGTCTACAGATTTACTTCTTGGCCTTCTTGGCTGCAGTCTTCTTAACTGGAGTTTTTTTTCACAGTTATTCAATCTTTCATTTCAGTTATTTATACGACTCATGATCATATCACATGGTACGGAGCACTAACACAACACACAGTAATAAAAAAAACAAAGTAGCAAAATAAAACAGATAGAACTTAAACAAGAGAAGGATTAAAAGGTATCTAATTTACAAATAACTTTTGGTTTATCTGATTGTAACAACAAAATAACTTCTACATAGATGGACGGTTCACATTGGCAGATATGTTTCTGTGTAGATCATTACGCTCACATTCTTACATTCAAACAAGATGTGAGACTCGTCACTAAAACGAGCGTCCTCACAAAGGTTAGAAACTTCCCTGGTTATCTATCAAACTCTGTTTATCGAATTGTCTGAGGGCTTCCTGGATGATCCTGATCCTCAAAGATTACATCATTCAAGTCTGAGTACACGAGGCTGGTACAGTGAAACTGGGAATGGCTCATTAAATGAATTATGGTTAAAATCCCTAACATTTATCAAGCATCATAAGACAAAAAATAAAATAATGTCAAAGCTTCCTTTGTTAACTGTTTTTTGCACCAATACACAAAGACAAAGACAAATTCCTTATGTGTGTAAGAGCACTTGGCAATAAAAACAGATTCTGATTCACTTATGTGTTTTGTGTCTGTTGCAGCAGAGACTCACATAAAGGGTAAGTTTTGATTTATTTATGTTCAGTTTGATATCTTCTTCTTGCTCTCTCTACATATTTGTTATATTTGTGTCGATTTTGTGCTTTTGAACATAATGTGTCCCTCATTTGGTTCAGTTGTACAATAGTTTATTTATCTTTGTTTCAACATTTTATGATGGAGGATTAGGGCCACGTTAATTAATTTTTTTTTTTTTTTTTTTTTTGACATTGAAGTAGTAAATTAACGAGAATAAAGTACTAAATTTAAGAGATTGAACTCACAAATTAATGAGTTTGAGACCAGTCTGTGCAAAATGATGAAAGTAGAACGCTTAATCTTTTCCTCTGCAGACAACTTCCTCCAAGTCAGTGTGCTTCTTTCTTCAGTTTCTTGCAGTATCTTTTAAGCGTGCTGATATTTAAAGACAATGTGAAGATGATGATGTGCCAAAAGCATGTGTGGTTTCAAATCTGCATAAGTAAAGCTCCAACACAACTATTAGTGTCTGTTATCGGTCTGCCTTGTTAAAGTGTCTCATGTGCAGAGACAGTTTGTGTCCTGTTCATCATTTTACAGATAAACAAGGTCTTACAAGTTGAAGTGAAAACTTCCCTTGAACTGTTTTTTACCGACTACACAAGGAAGTATCCTATTTCCTTATTAGTGAAACCTTTAGGACAAGATGCTCCATGTTTGTCATTTGAGAACAGGATGCTGCTGCTCTTCTGATATAGACTAAAAATAACCACTTTATTATTTTATTCTATTTATTCAAGACATTAAAAGTTGTACTTTCATCATTTTCACGCAGGCTGGTTTCGAACTCGTTAATTTACGAGAATAAAGTCGTACATTTACGAGTTTAATCTTGTAAATTTACGAGTTTAATCTTGTAAATTTACGACTGTAATCTCAAAATTACAAAAAATAATAATGTTTTCAACGTGGCCCTAATCCTCCGTCGTAACATTCAGTCATCTTTTCTTTTTCCATGACCTTCGCTGTCCGAGGTGCTGAAATGATCCCTGCTGCAGCATGTTGTGTCATTTGTTTAGAAACAGAATAAAAACCGTAATAATAGAATAGAATAGAATAGATTTACTTTATTGATCCCAAAGTGGGAAATTGTGGCGTTACAGCAGCAGGTTGTCCAAACACACAATATTAGCAAATAAACACAATATAATATTAAATACAAAGTAAATAAGCACTAAAAATATCAAAACTAAAAATGTAAATATATACAACCAGGATTTAACTTAGCATTACTACTCTTAAATAGGAAAATATTAAATACAACATACTTTGCTAGAGATAAATGTGAATGTGCAAAAACAGAGTTGTAAATGAACAGTATTGACATAGGGAGCTGTCCAGAGCTGTGCAATCAGTGATAATCTTCCTTCATCTCGGTGTGAATGATTTCACTCCAAGATGTTGGATGTTTTCTTCACCTCCTGGTCAATGTGGAGCTCGGTCAGTCTAACAGGAGTCACGCTGTCCCTGATTCATGCTGCTGATCAGAGGGGGGCGCTAATGCTTCATGAGATGTTGTTTTTGAAATTCATGAGCGAAGAGGAAGAAAGCAGCCCTCTGACTTCAACGAGGTTCTCAGAGACTGGATTTAAAAAAATGTGAATCTTGGCTCAGAATTATTCAGCTCTCAACAACTGATCTGCTAACATGTCTGGAAGAGGAAAGGGAGGTAAAGGACTCGGTAAAGGAGGCGCTAAGCGTCACCGTAAAGTTCTCCGTGATAACATCCAGGGAATCACCAAGCCCGCTATCCGCCGTCTGGCTCGTCGTGGTGGAGTGAAGCGTATCTCCGGTCTGATCTATGAGGAGACCCGTGGTGTGTTGAAGGTGTTCCTGGAGAATGTCATCCGTGATGCCGTCACCTACACCGAGCATGCTAAGCGGAAGACCGTGACCGCCATGGATGTGGTTTACGCCCTGAAGAGACAGGGACGTACTCTGTACGGCTTCGGAGGTTAAACCTGATCCTGACCCACTCACACTCAAACCCAAAGGCTCTTTTAAGAGCCACACACTTAATCTGAAGAGTCGTTCTATATTTAGTGAAATATATTATAGTAATATTACTTTAATCCAGCATCTGATAATCAATATAGGGAAAACTCTAAAGTAAGTGTATATATACTTCGCTGCAATTTTTTATATTTCAGATAACAAATCATTAGTTAAGAAACTAATAACATCCATACCAATAATCTCTTATCCTTTCACTGTTAATGTTTGAATACATGTATGGTGATACAACATTTACTGACTTAATGTAACTTCAAATGAAGATGCGCATCATATCTCATCCTCAGGATAAATACTATTATGGACCCTTAAATTGATTTATATCATTGTTATATAGCAACAATATACATAGCAGAATCAGGTGCTGCTAATAATTAAAGAATACATTTCATTATCACACTAGGGTTAGCTAGTGGTTGTATTTATTAACCCTGTGTGTAAACACATTCAGAAAAGTCCTGATCTCATTCTTCTTACAGCCAGTGTCTACAATGCTTTAATTTGTCAGATTGCAATCACGTAGGCTATATTTCAATGTAAGACAGGACTCTGCATCAAGTCATTTGGTGAATACAGCTTGTCACAATTATATTGAATTTCAGACCACTGTCAATGAGTACATTGAATAACCGGAGAAGATTATTTATTTAGCCTGAACGATGAATTCGTTTCAATGTAGATATTAGAATAATCATGGCTGGGGAGGTTAAATTACACTTTCCTTATGCTCCTGAAGGACACGGCTACAAAATGTGTTTCTCACATCTCACTGAAACATCAATAACTTGGTGTGAATAGTAATGTATAGTGAGTCATCCAGTGTAGATATGATAATTTGAGAACAGCGTAATATAATATGATTAATTATAATAGTATGACAATCAGGATTTCAGCTCTTACATGAAGTGTTGGGTGGTCCTTAAAAGGACCGTTGAGTTGTTGCTGGTTATCAGCGGGTTTACTTGGAGCTGGTGTACTTGGTCACAGCCTTGGTGCCCTCAGACACTGCGTGTTTAGCCAGCTCACCGGGCAGCAGCAGGCGGACAGCGGTCTGGATCTCCCTGGAGGTGATGGTGGAGCGCTTGTTGTATTGAGCCAGACGAGAGGACTCCCCGGCGATGCGCTCAAAGATGTCGCTCACGAACGAGTTCATGATGCCCATAGCCTTGGAGGAGATACCAGTGTCGGGGTGGACCTGCTTCAGGACCTTGTAGACGTAGATAGCATAGCTCTCCTTCCTGGACTTTCTCCTCTTCTTGCCGGTCTTGGTGGCCTTAACAACGGCTTTCTTAGAGCCCTTCTTGGGCGCTTTCACGGTTTCAGGCATGTTTTCTGAGTGGTGGTCTCAAAAAACTGATATCGGTGAGCGTGACAGAAAGCTGTTTATATTTGGTGTTGAAGCAAATGTCCATGTGCTGTTGCTCTCACAGGATTGGCTGAGCGCCACACTGAGAAAGTCTTAGTTTTCAGTCACGTGACCGGCGCTGAGGCCTGAGGTGCCTTTAGGGTTTAGAAAAGTAGCGACCACCGTTGATCACTCCGAGGAGCTGCAGCACGAGCTGTTTAATAAACAAAATACAAATTAGACAGCATAAACATTTCCCCTCTTCAAATAAATCTCGAATCATGTTTACAGTATTTATAGCATTCTTATTGTTAATTAGATTTAAAGGTTTAAAATCATTTTACATTCAGTGATGATGAAGCCTACCTGAGATTTATTTTATTTGGATTCATGGATTTAAAATTGACCACGTAGTATAAAGAGGTTAATTGACTGCTTACATTTTTATTTATTTATTTAGAAACAAAATTAAATCTTATATTATAAATATTGTAAAAAGAGGAACACTGAAATATATCTAAATGTTCTGAAGAGTTTTTAAATATAAGTTGTGATCATCACAGTCTCAGTTTATTCATAGCTATTCTCTCCACAAGTTACAGTGGGTACGGAAAGTATTCAGACCCCTTTACATTTTTCACTCTTTGTTTCATTGCAGCCATTTGCTAAAATCAAAAACGTTCATTTTATTTCTCATTAATGTACACTCAGCACCCCATCTTGACAGGAAAAAAACAGAAATGTAGAAATTTTTGCAAATTTATTAAAAAAGAAAAACTGAAATATCACATATATAAGACCTTACAGCTCACAGTGCATGTCAGAGCAAATGAGAATCATGAGGTCGAAGGAACTGCCCAAGGAGCTCAGAGACAGAATTGTGGCAAGGCACAGATCTGGCCAAGGTTACAAAAGAATTTCTGCAGCCCTGAAGGTTCCTAAGAGCACAGTGGCCTCCATAATCCTTAAATGGAAGAAGTTTGGGACGACCAGAACTCTTCCTAGACCTGGCCATCCAGCCAAACTGAGCAATCGTGGGAGAAGAGCCTTGGTGAGAGAGGTAAAGAAGAACCCAAAGATCACTGTGGCTGAGCTCCAGAGATGCAGTAGGGAGATGGGAGAAAGTTCCACAAAGTCAACTATCACTGCAGCCCTCCACCAGTCGGGGCTTTATGGCAGAGTGGCCCGACGGAAGCCTCTCCTCAGTGCAAGACATATGAAAGCCAAAAAACACATGAAGGACTCCCAGACTATGAGAAAGAAGATTCTCTGGTCTGATGAGACCAAGATTGAACTTTTTGGCTTTAATTCTAAGCGGTATGTGTGGAGAAAACCAGGCACTGCTCATCACCTGCCCAATACAATCCCAACAGTGAAACATGGTGGTGGCAGCATCATGCTATGGGGGTGTTTTTCAGCTGCAGGGACAGGACGACTGGTTGCAATTGAAGGAAAGATGTACAAGTACAGAGATATCCTGGAAGAAAACCTCTTCCAGAGTGCTCAGGACCTCAGACTGGGCCGAAGGTTCACCTTCCAACAAGACAATGACCCTAAGCACACAGCTAAAATAACAAATGAGTGGCATCGGAACAACTATGTGACCATTCTTGACTGGCCCAGCCAGAGCCCTGACCTAAACCCAATTGAGCATCTCTGGAGAGACCTGAAAATGGCTGTCCACCAACGTTCATCATCCAACCTGACAGAACTGGAGAGGATCTGCAAGGAAGAATGGCAGAGGATCCCCAAATCCAGGTGTGAAAAACTTGTTGCATCATTCCCAAGAAGACTCATGGCTGTACTAGCTCAAAAGGGTGCTTCTACTCAATACTGAGCAAAGGGTCTGAATACTTGTGACCATGTGATATTTCAGTTTTTCTTTTTTAATAAATTTGCAAAAATTTCTACATTTCTGTTTTTTTCTGTCAAGATGGGGTGCTGAGTGTACATTAATGAGAAATAAAATGAACTTTTTGATTTTAGCAAATGGCTGCAATGAAACAAAGTGTGAAAAATGTAAAAGGGTCTGAATACTTTCCGTACCCACTGTTAGGGTTGATACTTTACTTTTAAGTGTTTTAATAACTAATAATGTCTACCTGACTGGTGTGTAAATATAATAAAAATCAACAATGATTGCCATTAATTTTTTTCTCATTTATATATATTTTTTGTCAGAATTGCAGTTTTTTTTACAATTGCTATGACCATTTTTTCTTTTAACAAGTTTCATAAACTCTTAACACACCAACACACCTAAAACACACAATTGGCAAAACAGTTAATTTCATGCTCCAAACCCATTGTAAACTAAACTCATTTTCAAAATACAATAATACACAAACACAACACACTATGTTCACCAAAACACTAACACATGTTGTCTTCCAACAGGAACATTTAGTAAATCACATCACAATGTCATAAAAACACTAACATCAGATGGAATAACAGAAACTGCATTACTTTACATGTGTCAGGTCTGCCCTTACAGACAGTACATTACAGTATATTGATCATAGATTGTGTTTTCTTTTGAAGCCTCTCTACATTTCTGTTTTGTTGGGTTTAGTAAATGCATGTATTTTGTTTATTTTGCTGCAGGAATTCAATACAAAAAAGGAATGACCCATATCATAGTAGCTTTATATAATGTACCGTTTATGAAAAAAAAGAAGCCAGAGACAGAATTGCTGTACTAAAGGTTTTATTTCATTCTCAGCAATCACCATGTTGATAATGACAAGTTCCTGTTCCTCATTTAGGGGCTTTCCTCTGCCCCCTGAGGGAGGTAGACGTTGAATCCTTAGAGAGACAAAATACAGTTACATATTAGAAACCGGAGGCTTACATTTACGGTAAAACATGGTGCAATTATTTACACTTTGCTGTAGGAGAAGCCATTATACAATATCCTACCCGTTGGTTTCTCTAAAAATCCACAGACACCCTGGAGACTTTACGTGCTGACACTTTACTCATTACACTGTTTGTATTTTCTACATTTTGAATATTTATACTTATCAGTTTTTATCTTATCTTACAGTATATTTCTACATTTACTGTATGTGTATCACTGTAGTATTTTTGAGTGTTTATTTTATGGTATTGCGTAACAGTCTTTACATTTCACTGCACATCTGTTGAGCATGTGAACAATCTTGAATCTTCCTCTCCCTCGTCCTGCTACTCGTCTTCCTCTCCCTCTCGAGGCATTGTATTTACTTTCTTTATGTTGCTCTGTATTGTTTCTTTTGCACACAAGATCAGCCCAAAGAGGTCATTTTTTACTGTATAACATATGGGCATGAGATTGAAAGATCCTCAACTCCTGAGTGTGTTTCCTAGATGGGAATCAGCTGTGATTTATAGTTTTGCATAACTTCAATCAGTGGTTTCTCAGTAGCAATGGAAAAGATACAGGGGATATATATATGTGTTTCAATCTACAATATGAACAGCTATTCACTTAGACTTTAATCTATAAATGATGTTTAGAACATGATGTTATCTGTTCTGACATACAGTGTGAAATGATTGTCAAATTTGGCAGTAAAAATCCATTGTTCTGGTCTTGGTTGAACTTGTATGTAAAGTTAAAGCATTTTAAATTTGTGTTAAATGCATTTTGTGTCAAAGCAACAATAAATGTGTTGATTGCATAGCCTGTGTATAAGAGTTTAGGAAAATCGTTAGAAGTATTGAAAAAAATGGCATTGCAATCTTAAAAAACTGGAAAATACTCTCACAATTATAAAATAGGTTTGTTCAGCCAAACTCACTCACTCATCCTGCACCACTTCATCCTTCTTTTCTGATTTATTAAACCTGGACATAAGCAATGAGCTCATTCAATGAGAAAAAATGTATCTGTTATTGTTCATTTAGTTTCATTTTCACACTTTAATGTTCAGGATGTCTGACTGTCATCAGAACAGTCCGGTCAGAATACTTCCGAGATGCATTTGAACAATCACATTCACCTCCACTTAAGTCGTCCCCTAGACTTTAAATTAATATTCATTCTTTATCTAACAGGGACACAATGAAAATGTCATTGTTCATTTTTAATGAAGCATTAGCGCCCCCCTCTGACCAGCAGCTGCAGTGTGACTCCTGTTAGACTGACTGAGCTCCACATTGACCAGGAGGTGAAGAAAACATTCAACATCTTGAAATCATTCACACCGAGTTGAAGGAAGATTATTACTCTTTTTATTCTGTTTCTAAACAAATGACACAACAAGCTGCAGCAGAGATCATTTCAGCACCTTGGACAGCGTGTTTCCTCAGTCCATCAATCACTTTTCTTAACTAGATTTGTTTTTTTACAAATAGTTGTGGATTGTGTGTATGTGTGGAGGGGGGGTCATATTTTTAACTAAAGTTAGTATTTTATCATCAGTATTTAATAATGATATGGATCTGTATGAGGAGCATCCTGTAGCATCTTAACCGTCTTTATGGATCACTGTTATATTTATTCCAAGTGGTCGTCAGTGATCCAAACTTAAAGGCCCGTAGAAATAATGGTATCAACTTCGATGTTTAATGGGATTCAATTATTTATTGTAAAAATTAGAACGTCTATAACGAAGTGATTCCTGAGTTCATAGTGTGTTCTGGTGATTTACTGAAGTTCTTGTAGCTGAACGATGATTCTAGAAATCTGCAACGAAAGAAACATGAGGGAGATTAAATATTGACAATGTCTCTTTATGAGATAATACATATTATATATACACATGTGTACTGTTTATATCTAACGGGCACACACAGCTGATTAATTTGGAACAAATTCAAATATAATTAAGTGGAGAAAAAAATAAATGTAACATACATGTAGTGTGTATTATGTTAATAACTTTGTAATATGTCTGTGCTCTATATCTATGGTTTCTATATATTTTATTTGTGACTACATTGTAATGTTATTGTGGTTGCAGTACTGTATGACCCAATTCGTTGACAACATAGAACTAGAATTATATGATAAAATCATCATCAATATAAATTAAACAGACAGTACAGGATTATCTCTTTAGTAAAATGTGGTGGCTCTTAAAAGAGCCGTTGTGGTTGTTTTGGAGCAGTAGACAGATTAAGCTCTCTCTCCGCGGATCCTTCTGGCCAGCTGGATGTCTTTGGGCATGATGGTGACCCTCTTGGCGTGGATGGCGCACAGGTTGGTGTCCTCGAAGAGACCGACCAGGTAAGCCTCGCTGGACTCCTGCAGAGCCATGACAGCGGAGCTCTGGAAGCGCAGGTCGGTCTTGAAGTCCTGAGCGATCTCACGGACCAGACGCTGGAAGGGCAGCTTGCGGATGAGCAGCTCGGTGGATTTCTGGTAACGACGGATCTCTCTGAGAGCCACGGTACCGGGCCTGTAACGATGGGGCTTCTTGACGCCGCCGGTGGCCGGGGCGCTCTTACGGGCAGCCTTGGTGGCCAGTTGCTTCCTGGGGGCTTTGCCTCCTGTGGACTTACGAGCAGTCTGCTTAGTTCTAGCCATGGTTTCTAGTCTCTGAGTAAGAGGTGAATGTGTCAGAGACTGGAGACGAGCTGCCTTTAAAAAGAGTGAGCGGATGTGAAACAGTGACGCCGCGTCAGATCTCTAGCCTCTGATTGGTGACAAAGTCGCGTCTGGAGCTCAGTCCCGCAGGGGGCGCGAGCCCCCGCCTCAATCTCCGCTGCTCATTGGAGAAAAGTTTTTCAAATCGCGGAGTGAAGCTGCGAGCGGGGCCGCCCTCCTCTGCTAAACTCGAAGCCTCTTTACTGATTGGAGGGGCAGGAAAACGAGCGCGCTGCGCGGACATATAAGGGGGACATCTGGGCACAGAATTTAATTCTCTCAGTATCAACTCTAGAGATTAACCTACACCATGTCAGGAAGAGGCAAAACCGGCGGAAAAGCCAGAGCAAAGGCAAAGACTCGCTCCTCCCGTGCTGGACTCCAGTTCCCAGTCGGTCGTGTTCACAGGCTGCTGCGTAAAGGAAACTATGCCCAGCGTGTTGGTGCCGGAGCCCCCGTCTACCTGGCGGCTGTGCTCGAGTACCTGACCGCTGAGATCCTGGAGTTGGCCGGTAACGCTGCCCGTGACAACAAGAAGACCCGTATCATCCCCCGTCACCTGCAGCTGGCTGTCCGCAACGACGAGGAGCTCAACAAGCTGCTCGGAGGAGTCACCATCGCTCAGGGAGGAGTGCTGCCCAACATCCAGGCTGTTCTCCTGCCCAAGAAGACCGAGAAGGCCTCCAAGAAGTAAAGACCCAAATACTGACTTCAACACACACAAAGGCTCTTTTAAGAGCCACCACGTCACAACAAAAGACAAAATCCCTCTCATACACAATTTTACTGTAGTAGCACATGTTACGCTATTACTATCACAATAAGTGCATTATATCATGCACACGTATGAGGATTGGGGACACTATTTATAATTAAATACAATTATCAATGGACCTCATATCATTGGAATGATGTGGCATATCACTTGAAAAAGTTCATACAGTCTAACAATGTTTTGTATTTATTCTATTGAAATTGAATATATATAATAGAGTAGAAATACATGAACATTTATTATATTAAAATATTAGCTCTCTGCATTTAGTTTGATCACAGTAGACACTGTGCTGTTCAGTATGGAGAGTGGGGAGAGATTAGGGGGGTTTCTACAGGACCACAATCTAAGAGTTTGTCCTCACCAAGACTCTGACCTGGAAGAGGGCCCGCTTTACACAGAGCTTTGTTCACTCAGCTGTTGAAGCTCTAAATAAGCTTCAACGCTGACCGGCCTATTTCATCGTCTGTGTTTCTTCCTGTTCATGTTCATGTGCCATGTCATCGTATATGTATACCTGTGTGCCAACTGCACAAAGCTGTGACAACACGTTTTCCCCTGGAGCACAATTCAGTGTTGATCACCGTACATGTGTATTTATTGTCTAAATTCTGTTTCTATAGATATGGATTAAGAAATGTACTGTATGTATTCAATTTATTACACTCATTGAGGTGTTTACACAAATACCTACATTATTAAATGATTATAGAAGTATAACTATCCTGTATTTTATAGATAATACTCTGAAAAAGTAATGACAGAATCTAAAAGACTGTGAGAAGTGTAAACACTAAAAGCTGATGTCAACATTCAGAGGTGATTATAAACATAGATTACATGATTCTAAATAATATATAATATTGAGGACAGACTCTTTAGTAGAAGTTGTGGGGGCTCTTAAAAGAGCCTTTGATGCATTGAATGCTGGTCTACAGATTTACTTCTTGGCCTTCTTGGCTGCAGTCTTCTTTGCTGCTGTTTTCTTAGCTGGAGTTTTCTTCACTGGAGTCTTCTTCACCACTTTCTTGGGAGCAGCCTTCTTGGGACTTGCAGCAGGCTTTTTGGTTACCTTCTTAAGTGGAACTTTCTTGGCTGCTACCTTCTTCGGGGACTTCTTGACTGCTGCTACTTTCTTGACTGGAGTCTTCTTCTTGGGTGTAGCTTTCTTTGCAGCGGGCTTCTTCGCCTTGGCTGGAGCTTTCTTTGCGGCCTTCTTCGCTGCTGGTTTGGCGGCTGCGGGCTCTTTCTTTGCGAGCTTGAAGGATCCGGAGGCACCACTGCCTTTAGTCTGGGTCAAAGTTCCCGTTGTTACCAGCTTCACCACGGCGGCGTTGATGCGTTTGTTAGCCTTGACCACATCCACACCTTTAGCGGCCAGTACCTTCTTCACGGCCGATAAGGACACACCTTTGCGCTCTTTGGACTCAGCCACAGCGCTGATGATGAGCGTCGGGAGGGAGGGTCCATCAGACTTCGGCTTCGGCTTGGAAGCCGATTTCTTCTTCGGGGTTTTCACCACCGGGGCTGCTGCTGGTACTGCTGGAGCTTCTTCTGCCATGTTGATCTCTCACTAGACGTGTGGCGTAGACCGACAAGAGGCGGGACTTATAGGGAACATGAGAACCGTAAAGAGTCAACCCACACAGACGCTCTTCCTCCTGTCTGAAATGTGGCGACACTTTGTGTTTTATCTTCAACTTTATGGGGATAAAACTCACACACAGAATCTGTTTGAACGGAAAAAACGTCCCGCATCAGTTAGAAAACCTTCATCTCTTCAGATTCAGCTCATGTTTGTGGACGAGGACTCTTTAATTTCATTACAGCAGGCTTCAAACCTCTATGATACCCGCTCTGTTTGGACAACACGCGGGGATTTTCCGTCACATTTCGGCTCCTAAAGTGTCTAAATGAGACCTGTGAAAGTTTTAAAACGATGATAGTGTAAGCAGAGACATCAGTTATTTAAATAAAACAAACATTAACCTTACACTTTGATGTGTTTAGTTTTAATCGGAGAGTTTTCTGTGGAGGTAAACACACGGAGGCTGTCGGAGACTCAGGAGGTCACACAGACTCACAGATGATGATGTGGGTTTGATCTCCAGGTCAGACCAAATGATAGATTTTATAAGAAGGGGATAAAGTTTAAAATTAGTACGATTTAACAATCTAACAACAGAGTTAACTGAATAAATCACATTGAGTTTCAGTTTGTGTGGTTACTGTCTCTGAAATAACCTTCTATAGTCTTACCAAAAATCACTGTACTGACTAATAACTTCAAATTAATTAAATGAATCTCATTCTCCTCAGCTGAGCTCACATCTTCGAGCATGGTTATTACATATATTACAGAGGAGAGTTATTTTCCCTCTCCTCTGTAATATATTTAATATGGATTCTAGACTATGGCTTATGATTGTCTTGTAAACTACATAAATATGTAAAAGTCATTCAACTTTTGGTTCATGTGAAATATAAAATACAACAGACTTCACGTTTTTTGTAGCCTATTCATTTTGAGGAGGTTTTCTAAAGTTTTGACAATCTGTCTTTGCTGCTCTGAAAGTCAGTAAAACCTTTTGGAGAAACAAATCAAATCAACAAACAACATCCTTAACGTAAGTTGTTGATTTATTGTTTTTATATTTAGTATTTCAATGTGTAGAAAATATGTTTATTTTACATTCTTAAACAGTGTTTCTCAACTGGTAGGTCGGGACCCAAAAGTGGGTCGCAGAGTGCCTGAAAAAAAAAGTGTCTGTGAAGTGAAGAGCTTTTTAAAAAATCCTTTATTGTTCTGTGTCTTTTTTCTGTCACATTTCTGTGTACCGTCTGAGGTCCAAACAGCAGAACTTTTCATGTCATTTTTCTGATTCGATGAAAAAAATATCAGAAACTACGGTTGTGATTTTTCATGAAGAAAGTAATGGAGGGGTCTTGAGGCTAGGCAACAACCACTGTAAACAAATATTAAAGGTACATTAATATCTGATTTGAATGAAAAACATTCTCATGCTCAGGGAGTGGTCACATTTATTCCAGCACTTTTATTTATTTAAATATCTCTTTATTAATTTGACCGGTATCATGATACAATAATCATTAAGGACATTTTTTTTTTTTGGTAACATGTCACAAACCCCCCCTGCCCACCCATACATATACACACGCAGACATGCACACACACATAGACACATTAATTACAATAAAATAACCATACCAGGGGGTAAAAAGAAAAGACAAGCACAAAACACAAACAACAACAAAATAACACAAAAATAATATAATAATACTAAAGAAAAATAATGATAATAATTAAAAAAACATGTAATAGTAAAATAAAAAACAACAATGATATAACAGTATCTATTCCTTTCTTCTTACATTGTTATACAGAGCATAGTTAGAGAATCAACTGTCCTGTAGTGTCTTTAATTTGGTTATATAATTGAGCACAGGGCCCCAGACAGATACTAATTTTTCACATATTCCAGCACTTTTACCTGGGAACAGTTGATATAATTGCAGTAGAGATGGTTTGGATCACAGCGGGCTGTGAGTAAATCAGCTGACTATAGTGTCATATTAACAGCATGTGAATACATAGAGAATATATTGAAGCCTTGTGTTTATAACCATTGCACACAGCAAAGATGAAAACAGATCTGAAGTTGTGTTTATTTGTTTTAATTAAGGGAGAAATCACCTTGACGACATCACCTGCATGAAGTTTCAACATCTCAGACAAATTCCTTTTGTTGTGTTATGAACTAAAATCAAGCTCTAGGCCTAAAAAGTTAAAGCCCTGTAGTTATCATAACACGTGTAAACATTCACATTTAGACTATAATGTAAAAAATAATAAATGTTAATATAGTTTCAGGCTGTGTGATGACTATATCATGCATGTAGTTAAAAAGAGAGTTAATCTGTTAAAAGGTTTAGGAGACCACATACTGTTAATCTCAGCATTTAAATTAACAATGTAGCTTCTTATAAAAGTGAACTGTGACAGATACAATACAAGAGTTCACAGACTTCACATTATAGTTAATATAAAGATAATTTCTTTAGAGATTACTTTCATGTTAGGATCAAGGTGGAGCAGTGGAAATTAAAGTTGGATTATTTAATTTACAATAAGAACAGGCAAAAGAAAGGACTCTTATAATAATCAAGGCTTGGGCAGCTGGGAAATCTGTTTTTTTTTAAACTGCTGCTGCATTAAGGTGAACACAGCATGTTTCTAACATTTGACTTCCTGCCTGAATGTCCTACTAAACTGTTTTCATTGTATTTCCTTGTTAATGGTTTAGCACCAATACACCAAGTTAAAGTCCTTGTATGTGTATATGTACTTGGCAACAAACCAAAATTCTGATACACAGTGAAATAAGATTAAATTAATGTTTGAATTGGAGTTCTCTTACCCAGAATCAATAGTCTGATTTAAGTGATTGACCTCTGTCTACTGAAATATAAGTGATTATTGTTTACAGCAAACAGGATTTCAGCTCTTAGATGAAGTGTTGGGTGGTCCTTAAAAGGACCGTTGTGTTGTTGCTGGTTATCAGTGGGTTTACTTGGAGCTGGTGTATTTGGTCACAGCCTTGGTGCCCTCAGACACGGCGTGTTTAGCCAGCTCACCAGGCAGCAGCAGGCGGACAGCGGTCTGGATCTCCCTGGAGGTGATGGTGGAGCGCTTGTTGTAGTGAGCCAGACGAGAGGACTCCCCGGCGATGCGCTCAAAGATGTCGCTCACGAACGAGTTCATGATGCCCATAGCCTTGGAGGAGATACCGGTGTCGGGGTGGACCTGCTTCAGGACCTTGTAGACGTAGATGGCATAGCTCTCCTTCCTGGACTTTCTCCTCTTCTTGCCGGTCTTGGTGGCTTTAGACACGGCTTTCTTGGAACCCTTCTTGGGAGCTTTCACGGTTTCAGGCATGTTTTCTGAGTGGTGATCTCAAAAACTGATGTCAAAGTCAGTGTCAGATAGCTGGTTATATTTGGTGTTGAAGCAAATGTCCATGTGCTGTTGCTCTCACAGGATTGGCTGAGATTTGCGCGCTCGGGGCCGTGCGTCATGTGGCGTGAGCATGCTTTGTCCGAATTCATTCACCGTTAACTTCATCAGTAGTTATTCTGGATTTTGACTTAAATGTAATTGAGTAGGCAAGAATTACTCTACAAATAAAACCTCAAGATACTTGACCTCATCAAGACATTTCAGCATGTAAGGTGCTGGAAGAAACCTGGAGAGTATCTGGAGAGGCAAATATAAACCTCTGGTGGACATTAAAGATTTATTCTATTGTTTTCTTTTCTATTCTAACTGTTCTGTTATAAGTGTTATTAGTCCTACAGTGTTTGACATGTTGCCTATAGCTCATCGATATATAATTATAGCCTACTTATTATTATGTTGGTAATGAATAGTCTAATTATGTTTGTAAAACATGGGGATTGAAGAATGTTATATTGGTAAAGTGTATCATTTTGGGGGTTATATAAATGTTAAAGAATCCATTTTGAGGTTAACTACGACTTTTCTGCATGTTCAGATAGATACTTTATTGATCATGAGGGAAATTCAAAACATCCAGTAGCAGGTTACGAAGACGTACATGACATGAAACATTCGTTACAAATTAAACCACAAAACCGTCGCCCCCCTCCCATACATATTAACCTCAAAAAAAAAAAAAAAAAGAACACCCCTAGATGATCAGATGTTCAGTTTATTGCCATTTGGAGCATAAAAACCACATTGGAACAAAGACACAGGACAGTAAGAATAGAATTGTAGCACGCAGTGGTTTCATTTCCACATTTCAAACATTTACAGAAATATAAACGTTGATTGTCAGAATGTAAGGCAGAAACGGGACTTCGGATTACATGTAGGATGACTCAAGGGTGACGTCATTGTCGCCCCGTCCTGACGGTTCTCAACGGGTGTTATTACGGCTACAACGCGTCAACTTGTCACACTACTGCAACAACCTCTACTGTTAACAATAACACAAACATAACTTCACTTACGGTCACCTTTAATAATCTTCGTCATACAGTAAATTGCAGCTAGGAATTACTCTTCAGCTTAAGTGTGCGGCTCTTAAAAGAGCCTTTGGGTTTCAGTGCGAGTGGGTCAAGATCAGGTTTAACCTCCGAAGCCGTACAGAGTACGTCCCTGTCTCTTCAGGGCGTAAACCACATCCATGGCGGTCACGGTCTTCCTCTTGGCATGCTCGGTGTAGGTGACGGCATCACGAATCACGTTCTCCAGGAACACCTTCAACACACCACGAGTCTCTTCGTAGATCAGACCAGAGATACGCTTGACTCCACCACGACGAGCCAGACGGCGGATAGCGGGCTTGGTGATTCCCTGGATGTTATCACGGAGAACTTTACGGTGACGCTTAGCGCCTCCTTTACCGAGTCCTTTACCTCCCTTTCCTCTTCCAGACATGTTAGCAGATCAGTTTTTAAGAGCTGACTGATCCTTACCAGAATTCACGGTTTTCTATATCTGGTTTATGAGAACCTTATAGAAGACAAAGTCTACTCTTCTTCTTCTTCGCTCATGTATTTCAAAAACAAAATCATTTCAAGCATCAGCGCCCCCCTCTGATCAGCAGCATGAATCACGGACAGCGTAACTCCTGTTAGACTGACTGAGCTCCACATTGACCAGGAGGTGAAGAAAACATTCAACATCTTGGCTTGAAATCTTTCACACCGAGATGAAGGAAGATTCTTTTTATTCTGTTTCTAAACAAATGACACAACATGCTGCAGCAGGGATCATTTCAGCACCTCGGACAGCGAAGGTCATAAAAACATCCAGGAGAGGAGGACAGGAAGCTCTATCAGCTTCTTTCAATAAATGATATCTGAATATTGAAACAAAAAGAAAGTCTATAACAACCCAACACAAAAATATAATATATTTAAATAGCACAAATTCAATAAATATATTAAACATACTGATGAAATCATTATCGTCATTTCTGTTTCCCATCTCGCTTTGGTATTGTCTGCAACTGTCTGTGTTTCTTGTAAGATAATAATTCTGATCCGATCCATTTATCTCTGATATTCTTTAATTGTATTATTTATTTTCACTACAAATATTTTATCAAAAAGGACTCCTGCAGAGCCATGAAAAGTTGTTCGAATTGCGGAGCGAGGCTGCGAGCGGGGCCGCCCTCCTCTGCTAAACTCGAAGCCTCTTTTCTGATTGGAGGGGCAGGAAAACGAGCGCGCTGCGCGGACATATAAGGGGGGACATCTCGGCACAAAATATATTTCTCTCAGTACCGACTCTAGAGAGTAACCTACACCATGTCAGGAAGAGGCAAAACCGGCGGAAAAGCCAGAGCAAAGGCAAAGACTCGCTCCTCCCGTGCTGGACTCCAGTTCCCAGTCGGTCGTGTTCACAGGCTGCTGCGTAAAGGAAACTATGCCCAGCGTGTTGGTGCCGGAGCCCCCGTCTACCTGGCGGCTGTGCTCGAGTATCTGACCGCTGAGATCCTGGAGCTGGCCGGTAACGCTGCCCGTGACAACAAGAAGACCCGTATCATCCCCCGTCATCTGCAGCTGGCTGTCCGCAACGACGAGGAGCTCAACAAGCTGCTCGGAGGAGTCACCATCGCTCAGGGAGGAGTGCTGCCCAACATCCAGGCTGTTCTCCTGCCCAAGAAGACCGAGAAGGCCGCCAAGAAGTAGAGACCCAAATCCTGACTTCAACACACACAAAGGCTCTTTTAAGAGCCACCACATCACAACAAAAGAGAAAATTCCTCTGATACAGGCACCTACAGATGACTAAAAGGTTAACTGAAATAACAATGTAAATTGAAAACATGATTAATAAGGAGTGTGGTGTCCCTTTAACTTCAAGTTTAGATGCAAAGAACTGCATGAAGTCAAACGTAAGTAAACGGGGTCAAATCCAAACACCATGTGCAGGATTCTACACAAAAACCAGGACGATTATCTTTCCCACATGACTTTATAATCCAAACATTTATCTGGTCATCAGTATAAGGTTCAGATCAATTATGGTAAATGTTGAATCCTTACAAGTCAGTCAAATAAATGTTTAAAAATTGCTTTACATCGTTATTGCATTGACAGGTTGGATTTGTGGCTCACTTCATAGTTTTGAAAAGATTTTGTGTTTCCATGAAGGGAAAAAAAATAAACAGACACAAGGACATTAGTGCCACACAACCCCAGTGTCAAGATATTACACAAATATCCAATTTAACAATGTGGTGATTGATTATTAATTATTACTTTTTATGAATGAGTGGTTGCTGGTTTAAGTCCTTAAATGGATGCAGGACTCTTTAAAAGAAAATCAATGCAATTCCTATTTATTCCACATGGAGGAACCAGTGCTCCAATTGTGGCAAGATTTACTCTCCAAAGCCAGAACTTGTTTATTTTGTTTTGTGTATCAGGTATGTGGCACACTGTATGAGGGAAAGACCCTGAAATCCAGAATCAAGCAGCACCTTTACAATATTAGGAAAAGCAGGCTGACGCAATTTAATCTTTTCTACCCTCACATTTTCCTCTTTTACAAATAATACAGGATAGAGGCGAAAATATCTAAATCTATTGCTATTTTATATAAAGTGAACATGCTGTTAAATCAACAGCCACTACACTTTGTACTGCTCCCAAATGATCCCATACATTGGTCACTGTATGGAAGTGTGGGGGAGCACAAAACAAACACAGAGCCAATCTTCATTCTTCAGTAAAGAGCCATAAGAATTTTAATTAAATCCACCTACAGAGGACCAACAAGCCCACTCTTAGTACTCTGAAATTCATGGACCTGGTCCACTCTAAAACCATCCAAATCATGTACAGAGATAAGAATGATCAGTTGCCAAACAGTATCCAAAGGTTTCTTTTAAGCAGAGAGAAGGACAGAAAACCTCACAGCAATATTTATGTAAAAAAAAAAACAAGCAGTAAGGACCAATGCGAAGCTACACTGTATCAACATCTGCAGTGAAGAAATAAAGACAGGAGAGTTCAAACACATTTTCAAGAACAACATATTTAACAGATGTATAATGAGAAAAATGTAATCAGTGTCATTTGTGAGGTCTGTACCGTCTACCAATGAATGTCTGTAATATATTAAATCTGTTCCTTTTCTTACTAGAGGACAGATATCTAAATTAGCCCTTGTTGGACCTTGGATACGGGTAGGACTGGATGTGTTTTTTCACATTGTCCTACACCCTTTTTTGAACATGGACTAGTTAAGCCATGCAATTGTGACATCAGCAGAATGTGGTCATCAGAGCAGACTGAAGCCTTATCCAACCTTTAACAAGTGCTCACCTGTCCTGTCTGTCTGTCTGTCTGCACACAATCATTAACAGCCCCCCCCCCCCCCCCCCCCCCCCCCCCCCCCCCCCTTACTGTCAGTGTAACTCTGCTGAACTGAGCATGTAAAATCACATTGTGTAATCATAGGAGTGTTTCACTGGTTTCTTAGGTGTTACCTTAGGTCATCCTTCTATCTGCTTATTGTAGCCCCCCAACAACAACGACCTTCGTATTTGACTCTAAATGGGACCGTGAATAACAAAGTGAACATCATGTTGTATTGAAGAAGACTCGATCTATAGATTGAGACCATAAACTCAGGAAAATGTTCAATGTTCAATGTTCAATCAGCTGGGAATTCAGAGCATTTTATCCTCCTACTTTTTATTAAAAACCAGTTGGATCGCCCCCCCTGCTGGACATGAGAAAGAATGCAGGTTTAAAGCACTTCTTGTTCAGATGTTAAATCTGTTGTTGTTGGGTTTTTTTGTTTATCAGTGAGCTGTTTATTGACTGACCAGAAAAATCGGAGTGTTTACGCTGCCAGTTAATCCAACAAACAGCTGAAACAAAAACTGCTTTCATCAGGTCAGGAATTCAAAGAGGATTGCTGTGAGGACCGTGTTTGCTTGTGACAGGATTACGATTTGTAGTAAAATAGCTCAAGACAAACGCCTGAATAAACAGACAGAATACAACTTAGTGACTCCGTCCAACAGATGTGTTGACCCCTTCGTGCGATACAGAGTCAATAAAAACAGAAGTCTGAGATGCTCAAAGGTGGAATTTATGACGGTACTGTGAGACACAAACTGCAGAGTCACACATGTATAACAAGCGGAGAGGAACTTGAAAGTGAAATTTCACCGTCTGTACACATCACAGCAGGTTACAGGTTATAAACAGCAGCAGGAAGATTCATCTGAGCCTGTTATGTAATGTGTTATTTCTTACATTTTCTCCTCATGTTCTCACCTCCAGCTCCCTGAAACAGTGAGCTGTGTTTACTCATTTTCAGGCCGTGTTGTGTTAACACCTGGGTTATTTTTTATCAGATTAGATAGAGAGTAATGACAGCAGTACTTTGAACAGCCTTGGTCTGACAGGATACACTGCACTAAAAGTGTTTCCACTGTTTATTATTTTACTGACCGTTTTATCTCCTTTGAGCCTTGTTTTTATCTGGATTCAGTTCATTGTTGTTTTATGAGGGTCATGATGTTTTAATTTTCTTTTGTACTTTGTGGATCGTTTAAACAGTGCAGGAAACAATGTCTACGTTTAGGTTTTTTTTTTTTTTAATCAAGCTGACCTGTGAGGATTGGTTATGACACTGTAAAGAACACCTGTTACACAGAATAAGGTTCTTAGATTAGGCTTTGGAGAGGTGATTTATCATCGACTTTTAGGAGGAAGGCAAGATCCTGGGTTTGGTTGCAACCACAGGTGTTGTAGTTTGGGAGGGGGGGGGGGCATCCACAATGCTTCGGCACTGTAATGTTTCCACAATTAGAAAACCCCTGCCCTATTGCATACCATATACAAACTCTTTCACAATTAGAACTTGCATTTATGCAGTGTTTTTTGTCAGTGATACTCTTAATACTCTTATACCTGCACTTCTAAGAACCTTTAAATGCATGTTAGTGTAGTTTGGTCTCACTCTTTCTACCTGGATGTTTTTTTCCTGTGTGTTCACTGTGACGGGGATCAGGAGATGAGGAAACAACCAGATTAAGATGCCGGTTCAGATTAGCCTCAGCGAGCAGGAGGAGGGAGGCCAGGGCTGCCGGGTCGGTGTGAAAGAAACTAACCCAAAACTTGCCAAACAGCGTCTAAAGCTATAGCCCAAAAACCAGCCCAATGCCAGAATTCAGAATAAGGACGTAAAATCTCTGCCACACCATATTTCTCTACACAGTTGTTAAATATTTCTGTGAATGTGTAGAACGTTTCACTAAAGCAAAACTAACCTGCAGCTCTGTCCCTCAAATTCTGTCTTTTTTTTCCTTTTCCTCCCTGATGGTCAACTCAAAAAGTTGCTTCACTGTATTTTAAACTTACACTCAAATAAATACAGGTGTTAAAAGGTTGTTCTTCTTGTTTGTGTATTTTGGCATATTATAATCCCAATTTAAAGGTGCATACACCACCTAACAGCAGGTTGTTGTTTACAGAGGTTTTGATGGGAGTCAGAGGCAGGGTGGGCGGGCACTAACGTCAATGACTGTGTACGTGCAGGCGGGGCTGGGAGAGAAATCGGGCACACTGTGAAGGGGCCACAGGTCAGATTTGAACTTCTGGTCTGGGGCCCCAAGTAGTTGCCTGCCTTGCCTGTTGACAAGCAGCGCCTCTGCTAGAATGGATTGAGAGTTGGATGAATCCCACCCAGTTCAAAGAGCATGTACAGTATCTGCTGACTTCTGCGTCGAACGTGCCGAGGTTTGAACCCTGATCATGCATGAAAAGCATGCGCTCTGCCACTGAGCTACATCCGCTGTGCATGCAAGGAAAACACAGGACAGTTCAGCCACCAGAAGTGTAATAAGTAACACTTTCACTGACGTTACAATATTTTGAACGGCACAGCTTGTTGTTAAATGATTAGTCAATACTACTCGGACTACAAACAGAAACAACAACACTTCACATTCCACATTCAGACCTCAAACCTTGTTTGCAAACTCACTCTGGTCCGAGGGATTTCTAGAGTGTCGTCTGCTCAGTGATAAAAATCATATAAACCAGTCAGAGAATCAAACATGAAATAATGTTTCCAATAACTTCAGCACACTTAAAAATCACACAGACCAAATGTCTTTAATGTACAGCAACTTTTGTCTTTACTAAAAAAAAAAAAAAAAAAAAAAAAAGGATCACTGTTGGTTATTTACAGGAAGTTAAAAAGCTGAAAACAAATAGTTAGATTTCTACTCAGGACATTACATGTCAACAACATTTGATTTGTGTTTCAATAACATTAAACAGTTTTTTAAGGCAGTTATTAGTTTAACCGTTACCGTTCCAATCATCAGCTCTGTAAAAGAAACAAATATCTACAGTATTTACACGTTTTACACATTTTAAGGTTGTACAAAGGCAAAATGATCAAAATGCATATTTGGCACGGTAGACTTTACTGTATGTGCTTTCTGTTTAACATCCATCTCTTATAGTAAATGTATGACAGCAGATACCAGCCCCTTTAAAACATATATAAAAGTAGTTATCAAAAAGCACTTCATATGTAATAAACATTTATCATTTGTACATTCTTCTCATAAAGAGCAAACATATAAACACACTTATTGACTTAAAGGTCACATATTCTCTTCCTCTTCAACCAGTTTAAATAAGTCTCATAGCTCCCCAAAACATGTGTGTGAAGTTTCTTGATCAAATACAGGATCAGAGTGGATTCAGAACATGTCTATAAACCCCTCTTTTTCAGCCCTGATTAAAACAGGCTGTTTCTGTGTCTGTACCTTTAAATGTAAATGAGCTGTGTTTGACCACGCCCCCTCTCTGGAAGGGCTTGGGTGGCTCGGGCTTTCTCGCTCCATGTCCTATTGTTTACGGTGAGAAGGCAGACTCAGAGGGCAGAACAAACACCTAGCTGTGGGAGTGTCACACACCTGGGGGAGGGGTTACTGCCCTTTGTGATGTCATGAAGGGAAAATCTCCAAACGGCATGTTTGAGCACACATTTTCTGAAAAGTGGAGCAGGGAAAAGATGGAGAGGATGGTCTTTTCTCATCGTTGGGGGGTTTGTAGACAGAATAGGGACACATATTAGTGTTAGAATCACAAGGTGAAGTGTATTTTGAATAATATGTGACCTTTAAAATATTTCTTTTACGAGTACTACATTAAAACATTTCCAATTTTGACTGTTTAAAACCAAGTGTAAATACTGACACTTTTAGAAATAAAAGGTCAACTACAAGAATAGTTTTTTTTTCTGGTGGTTTTAGAGCTGGACTTCCACTAATCCTTCTGCTGGACTTTAATCCCGTTGTTGGATTTTGTTTATCTACCAATAAACAAAATTTGACCCTGAATTAGTTCACTCCGTTTACAAGAGAAAATTTTAAGGCTTAATAAGAACGACTTTGAGCGTTTTGTAAGTGTGTACAATATGACAACAATGACTGCACACGCTACATGTCATTACTCATTGAGTAAACTAATATCTACAAACACTCATCATATGAACACTAAGATAACTAGTGTCACAACAAATACTGTATTACAACCTTATTTGTTGTGAATGTTTGGTAATTCAATAAACTATATCAACACTATGTTTTAAAGTTAGAGGGAAATTCCAACATTAGTTAACCCGAGCTCTACTTTTTAAATCTTTTTTAGGGTTTAATTTACTCATATATTAACAAACAAGTTTTGTAAGTTCTCCAGTAGATTTCTCTTCGGCCTGCAGCAGTGAAACAGGTCATTGTGGCTGCAACATAGTCACTAATTGATCAAAGTTGTTCCATTAAAGTTGTTGTTTTTGTCTCTGACAGGCTCAGATTCTTATTTTAAGTGTCAAACAACTTGACAGAAATTATCCCTACAGAGAGAGACCTTTTTCCAACAGAGTAAGAGGATTTTTTAAAACAAGAATCAGCTGTAACATCATTCTCTTCAAAGACACCAGACTCCAATTGATAAAAACAGTAATTTTACCACCGGTTTGTTTGATCTGTTTGTTTGTGTTATTTGAGATTACACAAATACTCTGTGGAGCCAGATAAATAAAGAAAAAACACCAAAATAACACAACAACAATACTTTACTATTATTTTAATAATGGTAAAAACCATGTTCATCTTTAACCAAATGTCTGTCTCTGTAGGGATCCCTTCTGTAATGTTTTCAGTGACAAAAACAAGACC
Organism: Labrus mixtus; assembly: GCF_963584025.1. Taxonomy (NCBI): domain Eukaryota; kingdom Metazoa; phylum Chordata; class Actinopteri; order Labriformes; family Labridae; genus Labrus; species Labrus mixtus. The sequence continues at coordinate 3,015,575 of NC_083622.1, read as the reverse complement.
TTTTAGTGGATGCGCTTTGATTTATCAAGGATTATGTTGCAGCCATTGCAGACTGTTTTACTGCTGCAGGCTGAAGAAATCTACTGGAGAAATTCCTGAACGTTTTGAACCATTTGGTGATTTACAAACCAAAACATGTAAGATAGGACCCCGAAATATTAAAAAGTACTAGAAATGCAGTGGAGCCTGCGGGCTAAGAGTGGGAGAGTCTCTACTCCAAATGTGATGGCCTTTACCTATATCAGTGTCCAGAGTGTTCCTGGCTCAGAAGTCTAACTTTAACACTGAGGGAAAAGATATAGCTATAAGAATACATTCACTTTAAATACTCAGTTATTTTTTAAAAGAAGTATAAAATGTAAAGGACAAAATGACCATTCATATCGTGTCCTCCATACGATCCATGATAAAAAATGTTGTGTTTCTGAGCTCAGTTGGAGGGGGAGGAGTCTATGAAGGCAGGTGATGTTCACAGGTGGCTCTGTGTCATTAAGGAGATACCGTGCTGATAGAACGCTGCCTCTTATGATGGCTCCCATGTCTCCTCTTCCTGCAGTACACATACAGAGCTGTGAGGGGAACACAGCACACCGATGACGCCAGCAGCAGTCCGATGAAGAGCTGACCAAACACCGGGTACTCCATCACCTCCGACTGACCCTGAGGAAACGACAGGCATGGTTACAGTCTAGCTGAAATAACAAATATAATAGATGTATATTTTTTTAACCTTAAATTCACCAGCATTCTGTGCACCAGTATTTGAATATATGCTAAAAATTTGCAAAGAGCTCATGTGTACAGATGTCTACTGCTTTGTACAGCACAGTTTTTGCATTAAAGAGATGAAAATGCTTCATTAGGCATCCATGTGTTGAAAACTGAACATTGTTGTTAGGCTAAGCTATTACCCCACTCCCAACTCCTGACAATAATGTACAAGTGAAGGTGAACTGTACACTTTACAGTCCAAATTTGGAGATATGAAAATGTAATCAGAATGTCAAATCTCAAAATGCATTAGAAGGTTTTAAAGAATCATACTTATATATTATATATAAAAATACTCAGATCAGCTCACTGTGATCATAACAACTGTCGGGGCCTTTGTGTTATGTAACATTAAGACTGACCTAATGCTCTTTGCACCATCTCTGCTCTTTGTGTGCCTGTGTGCCTGTAAACTTATAACTGAGCTTTCTGTTTAAGTGGTTGCCTGAAAACAACATTGTTATCTCACTTTCAGCTGGTTCACCTTTTCCTACTGTTACTCTCATAATGTGTTTAGTTGTTCAATGCAGGAATATTGGATAAGTTAAAGCTGCTTTTACTTTTGTCACTCATACTGAGATATTAATCTCCTCAATTAATTAATGAGGAGAGAGGGGGAATTAAAAAAAAAAAAAGATCCATTTCACCAGTAGCCGGAAGCAGAGATCTCTGTAAAAAAACAGATCCTTAGGCTGTAACCTAACCTTGATATGGAAATGTTTGTTTGTTTTTTGGAGTTTCTAACCATTTTGTTTCGGATTGTCATTAAGATTTTGGATGGGAGGACATTGGATTTCATAAATAAGTCAGACAGTCGTCTGCATACAAGGAGAGCCAAAATGTGTGAAATCCTCCAGGCAAGCTTCAAAGAAGAGTGGTGGAAAGAGTTTTTCTGCTGTTTAATGATCTGCAAGTTAATGTCAGCTTTTTTTCCCTGAAACAGCCCTTATTCAGGACAGGATATTGAAGGGGGAAAAGCTGCTCGATCTGTAAATCAGGCAGACCTTCATTCAGGCTGACAAAATCTGACCCCTTTCACAGATTTTCACCAGCCAAAAAGTATAAAATCTAAAACATCAATAATAAAAAAGTTAAATAAGCCACAGCTAACCTTGTCTTTGTTCCATGCTTGATAGGTGGGGGTTCCTCCCTGGATGTAGTTGATGATGTAGAAGATGAAGAGGGCGATGAGGAGGACAGGACTTACTCCGCCCCACATGATCTTCCAGTACCAGTTAGGACGATGACCCAGCATGTCCTCTATGTCCTTTTCAAACCTAAAATGAGTAGATGGTGTATGTAAATCCAAATTGATTCAAAGTTACATCACTGAGGGCATTGCTGGTTCTTTATACTCCATGAACATGTTAATTTATTTGGTTGTGTTGTGGGCGTGATATCGAATGCATACAAACCTTCTAATTCCATAGATGTAACTGACGGTGATGACCTCAACGAGGACGATGAAGAGCAGAGAGAAAGTTGCTCCGTAGTCGTTGAACATGGTGAACCAGTAGTTTCCTGATGGTGTGGTGAAGCCGAAGCCGAGCAGCAGACAGAACAGACACACTAAACCTGCAAGTGAAACACATACAGTCCCAGACACTCGTTCATTATAATTAGATTATCATTTCATCAATCAAGCCATTTTTGTTAATTACAAATAATAAATCACCCAGTGTTGGGTTTCTAGGACTTCTCCCAGGTATTCATATTGTTTGATTTTTACTGGTATTGTATTGGAGTCTAAAATTCTGGTATCGTGCCAACCTTAGGGGCTCAAATTTTGCATTTTTGTATGCTATGCAACAGCAATGACACATTATAGTGCCGGTAGTTACGGACTCGATATTTTCACTTTTCTCCAAAAATTTCGGCCATTGTTGTAGCGGCTCTCTGGTGTCTCCGATGTTGTCATTTACTGTCTCATCACCATACTAGTCTATACTGCTCCAAGCTGTTCTATTCATACTGCATTTTGCAGATGCATTATGTTAATTTCTGAGGACGTGCACAACTAACGATGCAAACCACCGCAGGTTACGCAAGGCTGATGTCATGCAATGTTTTTATGATGATAACGATGGTTTTGTTTGATAAGAATGATGACGACATTAAGGAAGGTTTTGATGTTGATTAGAAATTTCAAGAACAGCTGTCGATGTTGTGCTTTGCCTCTGGTCACTCTCTGTCAGCACCTGTGTGTACGATCAGACTTAAGGATGTTTGTTTGCCCTTATTGATGTTGTTTCCTCTTTTCGAAATCATTTCTTGTGTTGTTCTTACTCTCTGATGTACGTCACTTTAGATAAAAGCGTCTGATAAATTAATTGAAGAATTGTAGTAAATCAAAAGAACACGCTGACCGACCGAAGTATGATGAACAAAAATATGTGACAACTTTGAAGTCAGATCTTACCGTTGAACAACTCATTGCTAATGTGGGAGAAGACCTTGAAGTCTCGTAGCGGGGTGATGATGGCGGTGACGTTACCCAACATGCTTCCCATGCCCAGCAGCAGGAGCATTGAGAAGTAGAGCACGGACCACAGCTGAGGCAGAGGCATGTTTTTAATGGCCTCACTGTAAACTATGAAGGCCAGACCGGTCCCCTCTACCGCCTGAAACATGAGAAAGAAAAACGCAAACTCTTGAAGACTGGCACAGAAATTGAGGGCCTGATTCACCAAATGAGCATATTTCTTGGCGATTGACCCCTATACATCTCTCTGTCACTATCTCATTGTGATATGTACTATTCTAATGTATTTATTTAATGTTTTATCATTAATCAGTAATGGTCATTTTGATTTGTTCAGCACTGTTAAGATGTAGTAATGAGGCACTGACCGTGTCCAGCTCCTTGTTCAGGTCACAGGGGACATCTGGGAGACCGAGTTCAGCAAACTGCTGCGGGTACGTCGAGTTCAGCCTCTCGAGCCACTCGAAGACATTTTCCATGTTGATGGAGTCCTCTGACAGGCTGAAGGCGTTCAGCAGCAGAACACGAGTGCTGACAAGGAAGAAACAGGACTGTTAAATTAACAGTAAAAATGTATCTTCACCAAGAATATTATGAGCTTTTAGAGTCCTCCAGTGCATCCCAAGTGAGTCATATTTCAACACTGTATTCTATTAAATATGTTTGTATATCAGCCATGTCTTAAAAAGTGTACCGGTATATAATATGGCAAATAAAAAGCCTAACATTCACCCTCACATTAGGTGACACACACATGATCTGGAGATTATTAAATGCCTCTGTAATTAATAATTACAGAGGCATTTTGTAATTTCTTTATCACATATTATACAAAATACACTTCACCAAGTGTTTCTGACACTAATATGTGTCTCTAGTCCGTCTATAAACCACCCAATGATGAGAAAAGTCCATCCTCTCCATCTTTAGCCTGCTCCACTTTTCGGAAAATGTGTGCTCAAACATGCCATTTGGAGGTTTTCCCTTCATGACATCACAAAGGGCAGTAACCCCTCCCCCAGGTGGGTGACACTCCCACATCTAGGTGTTTGTTCTGCCCTCTGAGTCTGCCTTCTCACCGTAAACAACAGGACATGGAGCGAGAATGCCAGAGCCACACCTCCTTCCAGGGAGGGGGCGTGGTCAGACACAGCTCATTTACATTTAAAGCTACAGACACAGAAACAGCCTGTTCTGAGCAGGGCTGAGATAGAGGGGTTTATAGGCATGATCAAATACAGGATCAGAGTGGATCTATAACAAGAAACTTTACAGACATGTGGAGCTCTGAGACTTATTTAAACTGGTTGAAAAGGAGGATAATATGTGACCTTTTAACAGCCAAATTAATCACTCATCAAGAATCTCTCTCGTTATGTAAAAAAAAACAACCTGTGAGTTCCACACTAGTCTTTACTTTTCAAAAATGTACTCAAACCATTTTAAGTTTTGATAAGGCAATAACATCGCAAAAGCCCCAGCGAAGAAAATAGCTCAAAACAATATGTAAAATGGCAGCAGACCGTTGGAAACTACAAAGAATCTTAGGCTAAGAAGGTCTTGGCTAAACAGGACCTTAAAGGAAACAAGCAGCCTGACCAAAAGAAACAGCTCAACAGATTATTAATTTGAGCAAAAAAGACGACTGAAAACTAACTAACTAACTTTTTACGGCTGCAGTAGCTACAGGCTGATATCAGAAACCTCAACACATATTCAAACACTGTGGACAGGAGTCAGATACCTTAAGACCAGACCGGAGGTACTTAACACACCGTGCAAAACTTTTCAAACTGAAAACTGCTTTCTGACACAAAGATTGATAGAAACTCAACCGAGCAGGCACAGACTACTTCTGCACACACAGATGTCCGATCCCTTTCAACAACATCATGTTTAGTATTGACACAGCTGTGATGAGGAGGACGATGCAGACACAGCTGTGGTGAGGACCATCACAATTAAATTAAAAGGTCAGAAGGATTCAGCATGCTTGACAGTGCTCTGTTTTGGTTTGTCTTTGTTAAAAGTTGTTGTGAGTGGCAATTTCACTGTATTTAGCAAGTCACATGTCGGCTGAAATCTGTCTTGCTACGGCGCTATGAACCAGAAATAAACAGATTTTACTGTGATTTCATTACAATAAACAGGTTGAGTGGATACTGAAATAACTACATCCTGATGTTGATTTGTAAAAAGCTTGAATCCATAATTATGTTTGGAGTTTGGATGGACAGGATGATCATTTTGATTCAAAATGATGATGCCATAGAGACCTCATTGCCGCTCTGCTTTCATGGCACAGTGCATATTTGAGTTGTACATATTGGTGTAAATTTCAGTCTTCATTGTGACTTTGCATGTAGTCTCACCTCGCACAAAAAACACCTTCATGGCACACAGAGAAGCAGAAAACACACACACACACCTCTCCAGACAGTTCTCGTAGTTGACGGTGGCCTTGAAGCCGTAGATGGAGAAGGTGACGATGCTGGCGAAGATGGAGGTCCCGCTGTTGATGAAGGAGACGACGATGGCCTGCTGCTCAAAGTTGTTGTTGTACTCGTTGTAGCTGGCGAAAGCTATGAGGGACCCGAAACCCAGGCCCAGCGAGAAAAAGATCTGAGTGGCCGCGTTGATCCATGTGGTCGGGTTGGCGAGCTGCTCCATCTAAAAATAAGACAGCAGCACATGTGGGAACAGGTGCAGACACACTAACATATGAGCAATCTGAGCACAAAGCATTACATTTTAAGAATTCATTGAGGCTGAAACAAAGGCACTATAACAGGGGGAGAATGTATTTTGAAATAAAATGTCACTTAAACAACCCCCAGTTTCATAAAAAGGTCGTACATTGTGATGATTTGCAAAACACTGAAACTCCACATATAACAGAAAATAGCAGAGAAGTTTTATTGTTTTTGGATAATGATCTGCTCATTTGAATTTGATGCTGACAACGTGTTTTAAAAAAGTTGTGACAAAGGCAACAAAACACTGAAAAAGTTGTGAAAAGAGGCAGAGGGTGCGCTCATACTGCTCCGGACCTGAGCACGGTTAACCCCTTTTACATACTGTACGTCATCAAGTAACGCATTCTCAGAGTCAGTACTATGGAGAACAACACAGAGAACATAAATGCAACTTTTACTGACTTTGTGGCTTATGTTGAGTCGTTTTGGTCAGATTCAGCCTTTTACACTCCTGCGATTATGGAAGGCGGCTATCGATTAAATGTCATGTCCACGTTGCATACCAGTGCTTGTTAATGGCTAATGGTCATGTAGCTGCAAGAGCTGGGGATGGAAACTCTGACCTTCTGGTTAAGAGACATCTAACTCTACCACTTAGCCCAAAGCTTGTGTAATTGGCTCAGTTGGTAGAGTGGGTCAGCTCCCAACTGGAAGGTCGGGGTTCAATCACCAGTCAACTTGTTTGGGCGCAGTACGTGTTTCCTAGTGTGAGTGTGCCCTTAGTCCTTCTCTGCTTGTTCAAATGAATATGGGGCTTGCAAATCATCACATCATGTTTTTATTTACATTTGATGCACTACCAACTTTTGGGAATTAGGGGTTGTAATTCTGATACAAAAAAACCTTGTGGAAGCCGTTTGTTATGTAACTTGTGGATGGTATGATTATATACAACTTGGATCCTTACCTTTGGTGTAAACATGTAAACGATACCATTGATGGCTCCGTGAAGAGTGACACCTCTGATCAGGTAGACGAAGAGGACCAAGTATGGAAATGTAGCTGTGAAGTACACCACCTAAAGAGGGATCCAGGGGGGAAAAGTTAGAGCCGAAGTCTAAATATACGGGTGTGTTTGTGGGGTTTGGACGGCAAATTTGAGACCCTCAGACCCCAATTATCATCCAGTTTGGTCTACAGATCTGTCATCTGCTGTGTTTCCTCAACTAAAAGCCAGTAGTCAAACACAGGCTCAAGCTGTTGGACATAAACAAATAAAGGCCTTTCCCGGGTATAGGCAAGTGGTAGACCCAAACTGTGTGTATTTTCATGTTGTCTTAATTGGCATTGCAACCTACCAACTCTTTGAATCTCACACCTACTATATTTTGTAGAAACACACAGGTACCACTAGATGGCCATGCCTATAACATGCTTGAGTGCGATGTTTGCAGCGCAAGTTGGTAAAATGTTCAAATCATATATACAAATATGTCACAGTTAAAGCCTTGTTAAAAAAGTAACTGATGTGTTTATTTATCAGCATTCTGCAGATGTTTTGGTCAGGCAAACACTGAGCTTGTAAAAAGAAGGCTAACGTTAAAAGTATCAACTTTATACTTAATACATTGGAGGAATTTGAAAAAACCTGAGGGAATTAAAAACCTGTCTTCAGTGTTGGACAGTAACAGGACTGCAAATAGCAGCGTTAGCAGTTTAACTACATTTCCTGGTAGCTTTGTGGCAGCCTCCCTGTTTTCTGAGGCAAACAGCTTTTCTGTGGTTTAGCTGTTAACAGTTAACAATACATGAGTGCCCCCCCCCCCCCCCCCCCCCCGCCCCAATGATAGAGTACCATTAAATTACCTCATGTCATAGTTGAATATGTTAAGCCCCCCTTCATGACTGTACATATTTCACACTAGCTGTAGAGTAAGGTCAGGGGTTAAAGGTGTTTTAAATTCCTGCCCGTACAACTACCTCAACCTGCATCCCTAGAAAGTTGTTTCAACAGATTTCAACTTTTTTATGAATGTAAAAGACATCTTAGAGAAATTTCAGTCTGGTTTTAGCACTTCATACAGAAATCGCCTTCCGCAGAGTAGCAAACTACTTTCTTTTAGCTACTGATAAAGGAGAGAGATCAAGTGCGGCATTCGACACAGTAAATCATGGCAATTAAATTGAACGCCTCAAGACTTGGGATGGTGCCAAGGGGGCGCCACTTAGTTGGTTTAATACCTATCTATGAGACAGAATCTTTGCGGCCGCCATAGGTAACCACTCATTCGCCACCTCCCTTATTACCTGTGGGGTGTTCCGCAAGGTTTGATTTTAGGTCCACTTTTATTTTCTATTTTTATCCTTCCTCTCTGTAACATCATTCAACAACACAATCTCTCCTTCCCATTTTTATGCAGAGGACACATGGATATGCTTTTCGCTGAGACCTGGTGACCAAAGAAGCCTCTGCTTTCACCCCTGATTAAGGGTAACGACAACGATGCTTTGTCATAGCTTACATAGATGTTGCTGTTTGCTGATTAACGTCGGTTAACATCAGGTATTTTTAGCATTTAGGCACAAGAGGAAACAAAAATGCTTTCTGACTGATCACCTGAAGTCAAAAAATAACTTCTGCAACATTTCTGTAGTTTGGATGTTACAGTCTGTATTAATAAGGATGAACCTAAACGCTTCCATGGCGCAACCAAACTAAAGACATAGATATTTGTAGTTTCTTTTAAATACAACATCTGTAGACTGACTAGCAGTGTGTCTGATCGCAGAGACTCAATGTCTCACCTTTCCAGTGGACTTGACTCCTCGGACGATGAACAGGTACGTAATGATCCAGGACAGCAGGAAGCAGAGAGCCTGGCCCATATGAACTCCTCCGTTCTCCTCAATAGAAGAAGAAATACCAAGAGTTTCTCTGTAGAAGAAATACTGAGTGGGCGTGGCCCGCTCACACTCCTCCACAGGTCCTGTCAGGTTAGCATTGAGTGGACACTCCGCCCACGGCAACACGGACTGTGACGTAAGAGAACACAGGGAAGGATTATTAACCTGAAAACTGAAACCTATTTAAAAAAGATATATAGTAGTTTATTGAAAATCAGCTTACTTGAAATGAATGAAAGAGGTACCAGAAGCTCCATGCGTTGATGATGTTGTAATAGAGACACAGATACAGAGAGGTCATAACACTAGCAAGACCTAAAGTGAGAGAATTAAACAAAAATTATAAATCAATTAAAGATGCTTCTGAGTCTATGTGAGTCATCAATCCAGTCAAATCTCAGAGACAAACCAAGCCCACGTTTTTTAGCTTTGGTTTGCCTAAAAAGGACAGAAAATTAATGTGTTACTCTCACATATTAACGCACATTACTTGGGTGACCAGTAAAAAAATAATAAAATCAATCATTAAAATCAGAATATTGTCCACAGGCTGAGGTCGTGCCTGAGCCAAGTTCTAAAATACTCTGCTTCACATCATTTAGCAACGCCATAGTAGTATGCTAGCCTACTAAACAACCTACTCAGAAGTACAGCCATATGTTTGGAGAGCGATGGTATCAACATTTTCAGCGAGCAAACGATGTGTAAGAACAAGGTCAGGGGTGTTTAAGAGCTTTATAAAATCCAAACTAAAAGAAGAAGAAGACATTGAAATTAAAACCAATATGTGTGTTAACACTAACCGAGACCAAGAAATACCTGAGACCAGAGTGCTCCGAGACCGGGACAAGACAGAAATATTTAGGGATCGAGACACAGTCAAGACCTAGATTAAGTCAGGGCGAGACCGAGACAAGACCAAGACCAAGACCATAAATATCACTGAGAAATCATCAACTTGTGTTTAATAAAGATTAATAAAATCAAACTACAAATTAGTTGAAATGATTTGTTCTCTGTGATGGCCTTGACCGGTTTTCATTTAAAATCCGGAGTCCGCCCAGTCCGAGACTTTCAAAAAAGAGGTCTCAAGACCAAGACGGATTACGAGTACTACAACACTAGTGTGTGTCTCCTCTTTAGTGCAACATTTTCATGACCACATCTGGATTCTTTTTCTCACTATTCTTCACATTTCCACATTCATGTTTTTAATCTTTCACATATTTTTTTTTTCCGGTTTTGTCTTTAAGCTCAGTGCCTTACCCAATCCTCCTAAATATGGGCTGATGGCACTCCACGCCCCGATGCTGCCCAGACTCATCTTCTGACCGATGGCAAGCTCCAGGTAGAATAAAGGGATCCCCTCCAGAACCAGCATGATCATGTACGGGATCAGGAATCCTCCTGGAGGAGAAAATAATACAGTTAAACATGGAGAACAACAAAACACACCCTCTGATAGGGTTTTATTACATTATAATATGAAAGAAAGTGTCTTAAAGGTTCTGTTAAAAAGCTGTGTAACTTTATACAATGAGTTACTCATTTATTTGGTTTTATGATCAGAAATCGAGTTTAGTGGGGAGAACACAGAGGACGGCCGAGCCGAAGCGCACGTGGAACGGAACAATAGCCAATAAGTAAGCAAGTTGACTAAAGCAGGAAGCACAACAGCAATAACCATGGCGATAACAGCAAACATGAAGCATAAAGTTAGATAGACGTCATAAATGCAGGACCAACTTGCCATAAACAACCACAATCAAACGGACAAGGAAACGAGTCCGATCAAAATGTTTACCGTAATGGATGTACCGGAAAACAGCTAGCCAACAAGTGTCATAATTTCTCGTCATGTGCGTCAAAATCATTTAAAGGGGACATGTTGTGAAAAATCCACTTTTACAGTGTTTTTGAACATATATTTGGGTAACCTGAGTGTCTACTGACCCACAAAATGTGATAAACCATCCAGTCCTTTGTTTGTGGATTTCGGCATAAGTCTTACAAAACAGAGAAAAATGCTACGTTTCAAATTTGCACTCCTTGTGACATCACAGTGGGATTCCGGTTAAAAACAAAAAAAACTCCCCTCCCCCTGGTATCTCCACCCCCAACCTGGAACAAAACTTTAGTGCAGGTCCGCCATTTTATTCTCGCTACAGAGGAGTGATGTCTACCAGGAAAACTCAGGGGGGGGTCAATGCATTTAAAGAGACACACACACCAAAACGGAGCGTTCTGAGAGAGCTGGTTTATACAGGGTCACAAACCTCCTCTGGTGCTTGATTCATGTTCTATTTTGATAGGGTTTTATTACATTATAATATGAAAGAAAGTGTCTTAAAGGTTCTGTTAAAAAGCTGTGTAACTTTATACAATGAGTTACTCATTTATTTGGTTTTATGATCAGAAATCGAGTTTAGTGGGGAGAACACAGAGGACGGCCGAGCCGAAGCGCACGTGGAACGGAACAATAGCCAATAAGTAAGCAAGTTGACTAAAGCAGGAAGCACAACAGCAATAACCATGGCGATAACAGCAAACATGAAGCATAAAGTTAGATAGACGTCATAAATGCAGGACCAACTTGCCATAAACAACCACAATCAAACGGACAAGGAAACGAGTCCGATCAAAATGTTTACCGTAATGGATGTACCGGAAAACAGCTAGCCAACAAGTGTCATAATTTCTCGTCATGTGCGTCAAAATCATTTAAAGGGGACATGTTGTGAAAAATCCACTTTTACAGTGTTTTTGAACATATATTTGGGTAACCTGAGTGTCTACTGACCCACAAAATGTGATAAACCATCCAGTCCTTTGTTTGTGGATTTCGGCATAAGTCTTACAAAACAGAGAAAAATGCTACGTTTCAAATTTGCACTCCTTGTGACATCACAGTGGGATTCCGGTTAAAAACAAAAAAAACTCCCCTCCCCCTGGTATCTCCACCCCCAACCTGGAACAAAACTTTGGTGCAGGTCCGCCATTTTATTCTCGCTACAGAGGAGTGATGTCTACCAGGAAAACTCAGGGGGGGGGGGGGGGTCAATGCATTTAAAGAGACACACACACCAAAACGGAGCGTTCTGAGAGAGCTGGTTTATACAGGGTCACAAACCTCCTCTGGTGCTTGATTCATGTTCTATTTTGACCAAAGCACAGCACAGATGTTTCATTTAGCCCACAGGGGGACTGTTTGAAAAGGTGGAGAAGGGGGATAATATGTCCTCTTTAAGATTTTTAAAAATCTTTTAGTGTTTGCCAGGCTTTAGTCTACCTGACGTTCCTCATCACCTAAAGTTGTTTCTGCCTGTCTGACATTTGACAGCGCAAAAAAAAAACACCTCAGGGTACTTATGCTCCAACTCATCTGGACCCTCGTAAATAGGAACAGCAGTCACTTGCCACCAACTTTGCCCCCCAGCCAGATCATTCCCCAAGAGATACCCCATCATTGGGAAATTGTGGACTAACTCCTACCACTACATGCCCGATGCCTGATTTAAGATATACGGCATACATGTTTACTGATCCCTCCATTGGACCCTATATCAAATCATGTCTCCTCTTTAAGCACACCATATTACCCTAAACCTGTAAGAATAACAATGCATCTATGTATGAAGTTATCAAACTTCAACATAATCCCCCCTTTAGGGATTAACTAACCCCCACCCATCAAGCATTAAGACATCAACACAACAGTCTTCAATAACCATCACTTATCGATAAATACAACAGCCAATCATCAATAACCATTCATCAAAACAAGCTAAGGACATGCTGCTTCACCTGGAAACATTCCCTTAAAGAAACCCTTTTTGTGTATAATTTGGGCGATCACACAAAGTGCATTCTTTGTTGTGTTTAATGTTTTGTTGTGCAAAGAATATTATGTAAAGATGATTAACCACAGGGCGTGTGGTTAATGTAAAGATATCTAAACCTGGGCGGCTGTGGCTCAGTCCCATGTGTCCTTGGGCAAAACACTTCAGCCCAAATTGCTCCCGCTGCTTTGCCAGCAGTGTATGAATGTCTATGAACAGGTTAAGTTACTTCTAATGGACTCTTTACATAGAAACCTCTACCATCAGTGTGTGAATGGGGGTTAATATGAAGGAGTGACCTGCGGTGTAAAAGAGCTTTGAGAAGTCAGAAGACTAGAAAAGAACTATAAGGAGTGTGGTTAATGGTAGATATCTGAGCTAGAGGGTGTGTGGTTAATATGACCCGACCGATGTGAGATTTTTGGGGCTGATATCGATATTAGGAAGAGAGCCAAATCTGATGTCAGCCGATATTGACAAGCCTGAATAAATGCTGTTTTAAATTTTCATTTTTTTTTTACCAGTAAGAATGTTAAGTTAAATCCCTAATGTATAAATCTCTTGTTATTATTTATATATTTTAAATGCTTATTTACTATGTATCTATTCTTATATTGTTTTATTTGCTCTGATAACATGCTGCTGTAACGCCACAATTTCCCAGTTTGGGATCAATAAAGTAATTCTATTCTATTCTATCTTTCTTTGATCTATGCTCTATCTTTAGAGAAAGATAGAAATAGAAATACACACTCATACATATCTGACTTCCACTTCCATCTGTGGGAGTTTTCAAAGGAAACTTTATCGATAAGCAAGCGCTGCTTCTGATTTAACACGAACAGTGTGTGCACTCGGGCCGTTCCTCGACAATCGGACCATACAGCGTGAGCTCGTAAAGTCATCTGTGAGCTTTGGTTTGTACGTTTTAAACAATTCACTCGTACAGTTTGACATTGGTACGGCCTACATCCAACCTGAGCAGGTGTGTGCTCTCATTTGCAGCTTGCAGAAGTGTAGGCGACTGTACATTTTATGGTTTATGTTTTTATTGCAATTCCATATCTAAAGTGCATTTGAGTTTTTACAATAATCAAAGCCATGTAATTGTATCACAGGTGCATGTAAAATTCAAACTGATGACCATTAGTCATTAGCGTTAGCAATCACTTCTTGTTCTGTATCAGCTGTGTGGGTGTAAAGTCTGTAAGGCCACAAATTGGTCACATTTCTACTAAATCATTCTCTTATTGCTTCCTGGTGCAGCCCACGTTTATTACCTGCTGTTAGGATAAATATATCTGCCTGCTTTCAACAACTCACTGTGTGATAAGAGCCTGATAAGGACTCGTTTGTAATATGCACCGCCACAAACTGCACCCCGCCAGCATGACTCAAAGCAACAGGTCATAAACAGGTAACATATGACTGATATTGTTAGACGTTTGGTGTACTATCTGAGTTTAATGTTTATTGTTCCATCTACGAGGGACGGTAATCATCTTTAACTGTGGCTGTTACAAAGAGCTTTAAGAACACTTTTGCCTCCTCAAAATTTCAGACAATAAGCTTTACAAGGGGGCAGAAGTTCAGCCAGTTAAAGTCCCGGTGCAGACCAAAAAAATATGGAAGTTGGTCTGTGTAACTGGAAAGGTGCTAAGTCACTTCCTGAGTACTGCCGAGTTACCCTTGAGCAAGGCACTCAAAACCTCTCCACTAATGCACGTCCACAGGTCCTGTTAGTACATGTGTGTAAACTTTGGGCCGGCGTGTGTGTGTCAGAAGCATGTCTCTCAATAACAGAGTGTAAACCAGAATTTCCCTCAGGGATTGGATAACCTATGGGTTGTCGCAATACCACATTTTCAAACTTCAATAGGCCTACCGTTCTGGTCAAATCTATATACTCGTTTAAATACCACAGCGACAAAAACAGCAGCTACACACACACAATATACCAAATATTGCAATCGAACTTCAGCACACTGACTATATTGCACAAACATAGGTAACATATTTGTGTAATTTATACATTATGCATTTGGTCAAAAATAAGACTGAAGATCTCTAGTTTTTTTTTTTTTAAAGTTTCGGTAATTTTCAATAGGCTATGCTGTGGATCATTAGAATAACAGAGACAGTTTCATGTTGATACAAGTGATATCAGAAAGTAATAAGTAGTACGCTGCCATATCCGTTAGGTAAAAAAAAAAAACATTTTAATGATCCGTCTGCTCTCATTTTTATGAAAGAAAGAAAGTTCTTAAAGGTTCTGTTAAAAAGCTGTGATGTAACTTTATACAATGAGTTACTCATTTATTTGGTTTTATTGATCAGAAATCCAGTTTAGTTAAGAAACTAAACTATGAATTTGAACCATGTGTGTGTGTGTGTGTGTGTGTGTGTGTGTGTGTGTGTGTGTGTGTGTAATTTCAAGCTAAATGTTTAAATTTAAACTGAAAATACACATTTGAGGCTCTATATGACACATGACTTTTATATTAATTCCCCTCATGTTCATGTATTTTACTTACAAAAATCAAGTGTTATTGTGTATATTGTAGGAATATTTTAACACATTTGACTTTGATATTGTTAAATAATTATAATCTAATGTGTTTGCTTCACATAATCAGTCGATTTACTCATTTAATCATCAGTATTTTGTTTTTATTCTTTGGGGGAAAAAAGTTTCTATCAAACGTTGCAGGGTATGAGGACAGGTGAATGTTTAACATGAGAAGTGCTCTCTATTCAAATTCCTGTTAGACTGTGTGTGTTTGTTTGAATAATGATCAATCCCGTTATGTAAGCGGTTCTTACCTCCGCCGTGCATCTGACAGAGGTACGGGAACCTCCACACGTTCCCCAGACCCACCGCGTACGATACGCACGCCAGCACGAACTGCATGGGGTTGTCCCAGTTGGGTCTTGCATCTTTTCCCATGTCTGCGTCTCCGTTAGTGTGTCCACGTTGTTGTTGTTGTTGTTGTTGTTGTTGTTTGCAGATTAGCCCAAACCTGTTAAGAGTCACGGGAGCAATTACCGGAGCGGCGGATCGGTGCGTGTTGCGTGCTTTATGATCCGTCTGTGATTGAAATGTGGCCACACTGAGGAGGAGGAGGAGGAGGAGGAGGGTCCTTTACAACTACTCCTCCCGTGAGCCTTCTGCTGGAGAGTGCACGGCCGAAGCTTCTTGGGAAATGTTTGTCCTTTAAAAAGCAAACACGTGCAGATACACCTGTTTGAATGGAAAGGTGTTTAAATAAATATCCCGGTGTTTATTAGTGAGAGTTGAGTTCCTATTGGCAGCTCATATTCAGTCGTCATATTTCATATTTGTTTGATGAATTGGGAATGTTTTGCTGTAGCTGGTGCTGCTCGAGTTGCCATAGCAACACATGAAGTTTAAAAAGCTCGACTTTTATTTAATATGATTGCTTATTTGTTTTCCTTTAAATGCAATCTTAAAAAGCAGGTTATGCTGTTAATTCAGTAATTTATTAGTCAAGATGTTTTTTTTTTTTTTGTTTGTTTGTTTGTTATGTTGTCGTGTCGATAAAGTTTCTTTGAATGTCACATGACGTTATTGACCGGAAAGCTAGGCTACGTTTATTCCTAACCGTTGGTCAGCAGGCGAACACGTTTTTCACGGTGTCTCCACGATGTGTCTTCTGTGAAGATTAAAGCTTGTTGTGGACATCAGTATGAATCGTGGACCTTTTTACTGACCGGCAGTTATATTTGCATAAGTGAGAGGTGGAGGCAGCTGTCAATCACACTCATCGTGCGGTGGGCGGAGCTTGGAAAATAACCATGTGACTGTTTGATTGTATAGGCTATCGCTGCCTCCTGAGGAAAGTCTGAGCCTTGTTGTCTTTACCTGACCCTGAACCTGACCCGACACTAAAGCACTCTCTCAGACACATACAGGCCTACATGGACTCCATTCGACCTTTTGTTTACATTGTGGCTGTGAAACTAACAGGCGGTGAGGCTTGTAGCGCCACTTAATTCATTATCTTAAAGAAACCTTCGCTGTTTTATTAGAATGGGATATTAAATTGGATTAATTCAATTTTAATCAGCAATGAAAAGCAATGGATAGTTTCTTAAAATTGTGCAGGTCTTGTGTTTTTAAAACTCAATCAGACATTTCTTCTATTTTCCTAATCTGCATTTCAATAAGAAATTGATATCTGAATATTCTGGATACATTTTTACAAAGGCTTTAAGGCATATTTCATGCACTAAAATGTCTGAATCATATTCCAACTATTCATTACTTCCTTCTTTAACCTTTACCGTATTTATTTTGTCAATTTTTTTTTTTTACAGGCTGCAACACCAAGGGCTCAAAAATGAAGCTAACACTAAAGTGCCCAAAAAAAATGCAGTTCCTTGAGTGTCCACTTGAGGCTGTGTCCAAGAGTGAGTCAATCCCTATAGAGCCCCATTTTAAAATGTCCCATTTTACATCAGAAATTAACTTCTTTAAAGCAGGGTACAAAAACAGTTTTGGTCTCTACAGCTAATTTATCTATTTATGACAATTGTACAGGTTGAATTTTTATAGGATTCTGCTGTTTAAATTGTATTTGAGGAATATCATGTGACATTTTTTAACATTAATATCGTATGTATATTATTATATAATTGAGTAATGACTTTCTAAAAACAGACTGAAGTCTAACTTCCTCTGGGTTTGTTGTTCTCAGCAATGTGTTCACACTGACGAGATGGCGCCTCCTTCAGTTTGTTTAAGTTTCTCTCAGAGACTCTAAAATGTTTCATACATTTTTTTTTTTTTTTACCTAAGCTCCTCCCTTTGCCACCATTTGCAGGGAAAGACAAACCACTTACTCAGGGACGCTGTATGTGGAGTTACAAAGGTGGAGTTTCGTTGCAAGAGTACAACTTTAAGAGGACCAACAAACTTTCAAAAACTGAAGAAAATACTCTTTTTTTTGGGTATAAAATACTTCTATTGGCTGCATATCTGAATGGAGATAAGTCGCGGAAACGGCTGCACTCGGTCGGAACAGCGATGGAGGGTGGGGAGGATGTAAACTGAAGGAGATGATATATACACACTGTTTTCAGTGGAGCTGTTGCAGATGAGCTCAGCCTCTGTGCTGCTGGGTAAATGGAGACGCAACCTAACATATAGAGTGATGTAAAGATGTTGGTCCCCTTGCCAGCTCCAGTTCAGGACGGCTCTGTCAGTTGAACCAACTTTGACCCCGCCCCACCAACACCAGGTTCTAGTTGGTGGACAAAGTGTGTGTTCAGGGTTACTGTGTCAGGAGGAGGACACTACTACACTGAGATTTATGGACCATCTGCCTCGTGAGCCGCAGTGACCCTGTTTGTTTACAGCGAGACCGTGCGATCAGAGTGGATCGCTGTCTGCGTGGAGCACTAAATATATCATTAGCGATGACATGAAGTCATGGTCAGCTGGGGTGTGACCTGCAGGTGAGCAGATCCAGCACAGTTTCCTCATCAATTCTGACAGGACAATATCTGACCTATCAGAGGGTAAAAGGCAATAACCAGGTAGCTGCCATGGCAGGAAACAACAATCCTGACTCCCATGCAGAGGCAGTTGCAAATAAAATATAAATTTTTTAAAACGCTAGAATTTGAATTTGAGTGTAAAGCTTGAGTTCAGACTTGGACTGTCAATAAACTGCATAGCAAAACAGATTATTTGTCTGATATTTACATGAAGCTCTAGCGTAAGTTCAGTCAGGAAAACTATAATAACATATGTATATAACCTTCTTTCTCATTCTTCCCTTTTTGCACGCTAACTCATGTTTTCGCCGTCATTTTTTGAGCTGTCATTGGATAATCAGCTGTCTCCTCAGCGGTACACATCTAGCGTCCCTCCCTTATTTTCAGCTTATTATCGTTCTGCTCCCCTTTTAAATATGATTCTTTCTCTCCCTTAGTTTCTTCATGCTGATGTTTTGCGCCCCTCCACCTCCCCAACACCGCCAGTCTTCGCAGAATCATCATCCATCAATTCTTCACCCATCCGGTCTAATCATTTATCAGCTTCACCACCACCAGGGTCTGGACTCCATGGGGGGGGGATTTATTCTGTCCACGCTCAGAAACATTCTCCAAACACATCAACCTCCCCATAGAGTCCGAGCTCCAAAGTATTTCTGTTAAGCCACATTTCATTGTTATTCATTGTAATAAATAATTTTCTTAATTCACTTGTCTCTCCTGATTGAAATAGAAGATCTCCAAAAGGCGGCCCAGAGGTTAAGGTCAGTGACTAAAGCTGAGGTGACACCGAGCAGACAGTTAGCGGCTCATCACCTGTCACTCAAAGAGACGACGTAAATTACTTAACTTTAAGTCTTAAAGGTATAGTACGTGACTTTCAGACTCTTTAGCACCAGTCTCTCCCGCCTTCAACATCAAATAAATCTTCTCAAACCCCCAATCTGTCGTGATGGTTAGTAATAAGCACGGAGATTTATGCCAAAGTGTTCATCTTTATGAGTAGTTCTGTAAACTTCATGCTGTAAGGGACAAGTGTGGAAAAAGAAACTCAAAACTTAAGGGACAGGCTGTGAGACATTTTCAGGAGAGCATGTGTGAAAACAGCTTTTGAAATAAGGCAGATGATATTGTTGCTTCCTTTAAAGACGTCGGTTAGTTTTTAAGTGTTAAAGATTTCCTTTCTATTTCTAAGTTTTGTGCACGAGTTAAACTTCATTTGACCCTGTTCACCGCTTTTCCTGCTTCCTGTGTGTTTGATTGGACATGGTTGGTTTAGATCCTGCACAGTCAGCCAGCGGAGGTGCCAGGCAGCAACTTGTAGTTGCTATACCAACACAAAAAAAAGATCTGGCCCACTAAAAAAAGAGCAATCAGATGTTTAGCTGTGAAAACTATGGGAGGAAAACATAAAAAAACATGATTACAAACAGATCTATCTTTGATAACGTGCTTGACATTTGATTGATTTGCATTTTTTTGTTTTTGATCTAATTGTTTTTGTTCCAATTTACTAATTTTAATTTCATATTCCATAACTTTACCAGGATTTTCATGACGGTACAAAGCCTGGAACATTTTGAAAGTTTGACCACAGCTGCCATCATACTGGTGTACAAATCTAAATTTGAAAAAAGTGATCGGCCTGAAGGAAACCTCTGGTTGAAACGTTGTTATTAAAGATACAATATGGACTCTCAATCAATACAACAAAAACAAAAGATGACGTCGAGGCTAGCGGTCAATCATGGGAGTTCTCTCTGCAATTCCCCGCTTCCTTATGTAGCTGTCTTTGACGTAGCATCTGGTGTTTCCACAGCAACGATAAACATTCTGTCTGTCATGGCCGTTCACCATGACAACACGTCCCGTTGCAATTGTAAAATTACAGATTTCTCTGGTTTTGATAACTGTTGGAAATATTTGAGGTAATGTAAGTACTCAACAATAAAATATTACATCCTTTTTTTATAAATTTAGATATTTTAATGTAAACATTGTCATAAAATTTGACATATTGTACGTTTAAATAAAGTTTTTTATTGTATTAAGCAAGTGCACAGGCGTATCTTCTTTTTCTTAACTTTTCTATAACAAAAGAATTTTGCATTAGATTACCAAAGGGACATTGGTACATGGTGAGTTTTAAAAAGAAAACAGCATTCACTTGTGAAGGGTTTGGAACACAGATTAAAGCTATATGCATTTTTTTTACTCAAAAATATAGTATGAAAAATCAGATCAGAGACTATCTCAGTGGAGAAGAAAATTAAGATGGAGTTTTTCACCGATGAATGAGACTAAAAATGGATAAAAAAAAAAGTATTGGGTGTAGTGTTTAATAATTACTGCATGCATTCCCTCATTCACACCAGCTGATGATTCACTATTTAAAATATTCAAACAGACTCTTCATCAGTTAAAACACAGACTAAAGCATGTGCACGGTCCAGTTAAATGACAGAGTTGAATGCACACCGTGCTGTGTCAGTTTCAGTTGTGTGCTTTAGTAATGTAAAACCAGCAGGAGACTTCTTTCAAGCTGTGCACACGCTGCATTGTTTCTCGCTCTGCTTACATAACAATCCAAAACAGACAGCTTAACGTAAATGATTCTAAGTAATCAGACGGGCACGAGGAACAGACAGTTGAAAAAAACATCACAGGAATGCAAGGCATAGAGGCTTCTGGTTCTTTGAAGGTTTGAAGAACCAGGAGCCACTTTGAACGTTTAGTTTTGCTGCTTCCCTCTGCAGGGAACTTTCTCCAAAATGACTTGAAAATGGCAGATCTCATTTCGCTTGAAGCCTTTGGCTCGGCATTGGACAGTGCCTGATGTGTTTCTGAATTGTAATCTGTGATCACGACTCAGCACTTTATCTGCAAACCAATTTGCACATTTTAATTTTTGTTTTCTCTTAAAGTCTTTATATGTGATTTTTCACACTTAAATATAATATAAATCAAGTATATCCTCTGAAAATAACTCTGTGAGTCATGACTGTCTACAATGGGTGTAACACCCGAGTCCCACTGTCTGTGATGTTTTCAGAGTTTTCAGAGTCCTATCTTCACTTTGTTTACATTGTCGGGACGGCCGGCTGACTCCTCCCCTCGTGTATAAAAGTTGTTTAATTGAGGGACTAGAGAAAAGAAGAATAACATACTGTACTCACTGCTTAACTGTGTTTCTAGATCACGCTCATTTCAGGTAAATTTACATGCAGTGTGAAGATACGAGCATAATAAAGATCGCTAGCATTAGCATGCTAACACAACAATGCACCGCTAGTTGTTTTGGTTTCATGCTGGTGCTCAAGGGCGACATCTGCTGGATCAAAAAATCACATATAAAGCCTTTAACTTATTGTTTGTGAACTTTTTATTAATCATGTGATATTTATTATGACGTGTGCTGCTGATCTTGATCTCAATGGGTTAATTACCCGTTAAAAAAAAAAAAATCAAAATAAAGATAAAGGTACTACATATTTACAACTATTATAAGCAAGATGTCTGTCAGTGATTAGAAGAGGACAGACTTTAGGACCCACTGCTGTTGTACAGTCTGATGGCAGATTGCACATCCTTCCTTTAACGCTTCAATAACAATGAAATGTTGACTCTTACATTCATTTGAAAAGTGGTATTCCTGTTTGTGGAAACATGTTAGTGTGTATGATCCACAGACCTCCGTGTGAACTGTTTTCATTGAATCTTCTCCCAGCTAAAGAAACTGTTCCAGATAAACGGAGACGTTCAGCCTTGGCGGGTCACCGCGACTCTCAGATGGAGCTGGTTTTGTAACGTCCCACGTGTGGTGTCTCGCTGTGTCCCACTTTACTGTTGTTGAGTCCCCACATACCACAGACCGTGTTTGTCAGGGCCGGTTTGGGGCCACCGACTCAGCAGACGGGATGTTGTTTTTTTTTTCATTTACTGATGGACAGACTTGAATGAACACGCTCAATATGAGTGAGTTCTGCACTGTAACAACAACAAAAAAAACTCTGCTCATTATGGTTCATAAGTTAAAGGCTGCACTGTAAACCCAGTCTCTTCAGCTGAATGAGCACTTAAAGAACTCACCCTGAGAGAATATAATTAGTCTGAGTTTCCTTAATCTCTCCTGACGGACTCTTGGTGCTCCTGCTGTTTGATTCCAGTTAGGACAAACACATCATGACTGTTAAAAACGGTCAAATTATTACAGTGAATAGGAAGGGAACAATTTAAACAGAAACATTTCCAAGAAGACTCCAACATGTCTGTAAATGTAGAACTGCATAGATGGGTGTTCAAAGTTTGAACTGAGTTAAAAACATATATTTTGTGTTGTAAATTGGATTACTAACCAGTAGGCCTGTAAAGGTATTTGCATTGGTACTGAACAATTACGGTTCAGGCATCAAGATTTGGTGCATAGGCAATCACACCCCCATCCAGGTGGCAGTAATGCTGGCAACTGTTTGCTTACCGCTATTAAACAGCAAATGAAGAAGGAGAAGTAGGCAACAAAACACAAAAATGAAAAATTCAGAAGTGCAAAATCCTGCAGTTCGTCAAGTGTCCACTAGAGGCTGGCACCAGGAACACATGAAGTCACATACACACAATAGCAAAAGAAAAAGCTGTTTTTACATAAATAAAAATGTTTACAGCCTGGTACAAAAAAAAATAGTCTATTTCTTCAGTTTGTTTACATCGCCGGGACGGCCGGCTGACTCCTCCCCTCGTGTATAAAAGTTGTTTAATTGAGGGACTAGAGAAAAGAAGAATAACATACTGTACTCACTGCTTAACTGTGTTTCTAGATCACGCTCATTTCAGGTAAATTTACATGCAGTGTGAAGATACGAGCATAATAAAGATCGCTAGCATTAGCATGCTAACACAACAATGCACCGCGAGTTGTTTTGGTTTCATGCTGGTGCTCAAGGGCGCCATCTGCTGGATCAAAAAAATCCAAAAATCCCTAACCCCTTTAAACAGCTCCGTTTTAATTTCATGACCGATACGAGTCATCCATAGTTAGGTATTGACAGGTGGGCGTGATGTAAGGGTTCGTCAAGAGGTTTAAAACCCGCCTCAGCTCCAGCTCTCAGCCTGTCGTTAGGTCGACTGAAAGTTAGGCTGAGACAGGATTTCCAACATGGAAATGAAGCATTGTTATTTCAGCCTGTCAGTTTATCTGGCTCTGGTGGCTGATGTAGAAATAATCTGAATCAAACAGCAGATTGGACATTTCAATCCTGCCCTGTAGGTCTGTGAGGCAGGATCCTGATGGAGGCTCCAGTGTTTGGGCCTGTGCTCCGCTCTGCTGGAGATCTTGTGATGCTGTGGATTCAGGCTGCAGCTGCACAGCACAGAAGAGTCTGTTTTGCCTGGTTCCCCACAGAAAGGACACGTTTACTGCCCTAGATACTTGCCTCTGTCTGTGAGGCTGCACCTGTGTGGTGAAGAGGCCTGACAAACACATTGTGTGAGTTGGAGAGAGAGAGTGACTGTAGAGGGAGGGGGAGAGTTAAGTGACCAGACATGGAATTTAAAAACTCTGAATGACGCTAAAACTGTGTCCTGTTTCCATAAACCATGACGGGTCATGGCCTCTGGGACACCCTGAAGAGAGGGACAGCTGGGGCCATCAAACATCCAAACATGATGTGGGACTGTGGAAGGTATTTTATCGATTTAAACAACAACAACTAAACAGATTCCAGAAAGTTAGAATACTCACATGTGCAGATATCTTTTTCTTTTTCTTCATGAAGTCCAAGTGAGTGAATTCCCCCGCTAGGGAGGTTGAGTGACCGGTGCATGACCGTAGATTGCATTCACTCACAGCACCAGTTTACTGGCTGGGAGCTCCATGGGTCTCTATGACCTTCCAGCCTCACCCTCCCAGTTGCTTCTTTCTTACTCAGCATTGGCAGCGCCCCCCCCCCCCCATATATCTCATTAATGGTGAAATGCTGCCTGCTTGATGTTCAGCACTATATTCTAGTGTGGCATCCATCCTGGGACTTCAGTGTGGGCCTCAGGGTCCAGCAGTCACATCCATACAAGATAACCGACTCCACAGTTGCAGTAAAGAACCTGACCTTTGTATGTCATGGGAGGTTGGACTCCATGACCCAAGGTATTTGAGTCATTGACCTGCTTCAGCTGAGACCAACTTTGGCGCATTCTGTCTCCACTCTCGACAGAAGTTCCCGCGTTTGCCCGACATGGGTCAGATAGCAGGCTGGTGCTGTCTGCAAAGTCCAGGTCTGATAGGGGTCCCTACTGCAGGGAATCTTCTGGACTGCCTTGGTTTCATAGTTAGGCTGAGCTCCTGCTCCCGTCCACTGATGGCTTGCCTGAGTGCAAAGTCCAGGACTACAATGAAGAGGAAGGGGGCAAGGGTGTCCCATTGCAACACCCATGCATAGATGTCAAACTCCTCGTTAATGCCATCTGGGGACACAACCCTTGTGCCTGTGCCTGTGAACATGCTCCCTATGACCTGAAGAAGGTTTGGAGGACCAGCATAGGCCTCGAGTATTCTCACCAATCACCCAACATAATAGTTAACGTCTTCAGACAGTAAGGAAGCTTACAGGAAACAATGTCAATAATTTCAAAAAGAAGAAAAAACTGACAGCAGCCATCGTTTCAGAGCTAAGCAGCTATTTTTGGGTCTGTCAGGCTGTTTTTGGGTCAAACAAAAAGGAACAGAAGATGTGTTTGTGTTGACATTCATAACTTTAATGTGTATCTTTAAAAATGACAGTTTTGTTGAAGATGTTCGATAGAATCACAAATATTACACTTCGGTGAGCATAACCTGATCATATTTGTGTCTTCAGTGATTCATCCAAAACGACATAGCCTCTGATTTTGTGCCACATTAAAGTAATCCTTTACTTAATAACTCCTCTATTCAGGAAACAATTATGACCAACAATTATGATATATATATATATATATATATATATACCCTTCTGAACGTATACCTTAGCTTAAGTTATGTGATGTTTGGGTAAATAGTCTACTTTCATTTAAAAGCAGGGTTGGGAAATTTTCGAAAAAACTAGCATGATTTTGAAAGTAGCATCCCCTCAGTGCTCCGTCTACACCCCCTCCCCTCTGTGCTCCCTCAAAAGCCACGGCCCCTCACTAACATGCACGAGCGCCGTCGCACCAGAAGGGGACCTCAGCTCATCGCTTGCATTGTGTAGAAACACCGTCGTCTCATTCAGGGGTAAGTAAACTCGCAGTATAAACTCTACTCTTGTGTGGGCTAGTTCACGCAAGGGGTAGAGAACGAGCAGGGAGACAGGAAGGCTGTGATTGGTTCATCAGATTGGTACCTCTTGGCAGACATTGGTCGAAGTTTTTACATGACAACTACATTACAACTGCTACAGATGGCAGATTTTCTCTGTTTCTTTTTCAGAGAACATAAGTTATTAATTTCTGTCAGGGCCTAAAGACACTAAGGGTTAAAATATTTTAAATAATGTGGTGAGAAATTACTACTTCCTGATTCCGTCATAATCTACAGTTTAAGGTTCCTCACAGCGCTTTAAGGACTTTTTCTACAGGAGAAAGTGGACCTGGACCCGGCCATCATCACAGCCTTGGAGGTCCTTCTCTTTGGCTCTCCTGATTCGATCCAGTTCATTCATCATGGGCAGAGGACCTTCATACATGTTGGTCTTGATGGCTCTCAGCTTCTCCTGGTAGTCCTTGGGCAGGCCGTTCTGCTCTGCGCCCATCACTATCACCTGCAGAGGGTTCAAAAACCAGAGTTATTCTTCACCCTTTAACTTCAATAAAGCAGCCAGAAATCTTAATTTCTCTGCTCTAGTTATTGTTTTAATATGAAACTCAGCCTTTTAAGTATGTGCTGTTTATTGGCCTATAGTTTAAAACAAGAAACAGTTGAGGGCCAGTCAGTGTAATGATCATCCCAAAGTCCTGAGAGTGCATCAGAAATCGTCAATTTGAAACAGTAGAATCCACAGCTGAAACAGGACGCTGGTTGTTGGTGTCCAGCAGAGAAGTCCTGGGACTGAACACAGGCAATCGATCACCACATTGGGCACCGGCCAGCTTTAAGTATAGCTGGAGGTAGTAGGAAGGTTAATCCAGACATCTGTGTGAAAGTCCAGTGGATGGTACAAACATTGTCGTGGAAAAATACTATCTGTCTGTTGCCTTCGTCTGACCTTAAAAGATTAGGATGTTCGTGCGTCATTTAGCAATTAGAAACTGTTTCTCTGTATGGCCTCGGTCTGTATCTCCAACTGGAACACTCCTCAGGATCTGGGTACAGCATGACCCTAGATCAGTGCCCTCCTGACAAAGGAGTTTCTGTTGGTGTTCCTCCGTACCAGGTACCTTATAGAAAGAAGCTTGCACAGATAAATCACCAGGCAAACTAGCAGAAGGCGTAGTCACTAGGGCAAGCTGAAACCAATGACGATGTATCACTCGTGTATATGCAAAATACCTACACCCTGTGAAAGTATAAATATGCTCTGCAATCGGGACTGCCCCGGGACTCTTTGATGCACTTGTGACTGATGTTACTTTTGCAGCTGATTACCCCTTTTGCAAAATAACTTTTTATTATATGCAATAAAATACACAGAGACAAAAGACTTTGACTTGAGATCTTTCATTACCAGCAGAAAAATCCACAACAACATGCACAATGAAGGTTCGTTTTCTGGTTACTCTGAAAAAGTCAGGGGTGGCTCCTGAGTCACAAAAGCTTCTCACAGAATGAAAGTCCTGCAGGTTTTTGGCCTCATTATGTTAAAGTTTCTGTAGAAGATTGGAATGAACTCAATCCAAACGTGTTTGCAGCAGTTGATTCAGGATTTTACCCCAAATGAAACAAAATCGAATAAAACAGAAGGTGATCCATTTATCGATCCACCCACCCATTTGTTTGATTGTTTGTCCGTTCGTCCATCCATCCTTCCATTAACCATCGATCAACTGTGTATCCATTCATCCATTAATCAGTCAATCCATCAATCAATATGTCAATCAATCCATGAATCTGTCCATCTTCCAACCAGCAATCCATCCAATCATCTGTCGTTCATCCAGCCATCCTTCCGTTTTTGTCTGTGGTTCATTTGGCAGGGACAGATGCAGTACAAATGAAGAACTGAACAACAATTTTCCAATGCACTAGCTTAAAATGCAACACAGCATTTTAAGCTAATGCTAATTTCTAATGCCTGTCCCTGAAACAGCGTTCAATAAAATACATAATACAATAAAAATATATGGAAAGCATGCTTACTGAAAGAGCTAATCTATATTACATTTGGATGACAGTTATACAAAGTTTCAAGGGTTGCCGGCATGAATTTACAGATACAAACCCTACACACGCACATACACACACATATACATGTACACACATACCTTCCACTCCCCCTACCATGCTAACACAACCCCCTACCCCTTTTCATCCATTCATCCTCCATCTATCCATCCATCCATAATATGTCTGGTATAACTGACATTGAAGATAACAATGCTTGTGGTGGTAGAAGAGGTGTCATAATGTTTTTTTTCCAGCAGAGGGCGCGTTGACTCCATGGTTTACAAACATCTCAGCAGTGACTGCAGCACATGAAGCAGTTACATCACAGCTGAGCTGACGCTGGTCAACGCTGAGTTTAGTAGAGAAAAAAAATGTCTGTGTTGAAATGTCTTCAGTTAAGTTATTTGTTGAATCAAGCAGCGTTTTGTTGACCTTTGTCGACTCATTCTAGTACAGTTCATCTCAAACGTTTACTATATTGGCTTGAATATCAATAAACTGTGAATTAAACTTCCATACGGTTTGATCAGACCAGCTGTGCATCAGCAGCCTTTGAGCACCAGCTGTAGTCTTCTGTCAGAAACTAAAAGGATCTTTCCACATCACATTCAGACCGTACGGTAGTGTGACCTGGACAGGAGGGAAAAGATTGTACAGGATGGAGCGCTGAGCAGAGAGGACAAATGTGGTCTTTCCTGGACCCCGTGTCAGAGTGTGTGTGAAAACAATGTGCTGGACCACTGCCCACTATAGAGCTCAGAGCTCCGACCACAACGCCGCTCTGTTTTTCTTTCAGGCATGTTTGGAATATGTGCACAAGAACAATCTGGTGTTCAGATGTGTAAAACATGACAGAGGGGGCGTGTCCTCCACACTGTTGTGACCTGCAGAAAACAGAGTCAGGTGATGGGGGTGTGACAGACGGAGTGTATTTCCAGATGCTTCACACAGAGAATGACAGTTGGAGTGATTCTCTTGTTTTCCTGATTCAGAACAAGCTCATTAAAACAACATGTTGGACATCACACAGCGTGAGAGAGGGCCTTTAAAGGTCATATAAATCTAAAAAGATAATTATATAATAATACTTAAATGATCCACAGAGGGAGATATTGAGGTAACATGGTTAAAAAATATTAGCAGGACAATGCAGATTGGTCAAAAATGTGATTCATGATTTGTGCAAAGCAGGAAAGGATAACATCTTTTAAATGATTCTTTATTGAACTTTGGATGGTTTCATGCAGCTAAGAAATTCAGGAGAATTTTACTGATTGGCTTCACGAGCAAATTTTAAACTGGAGTGATAAAATATGAACTGCAAAACATGCAAAGCACACCGATCGGTGTCTTTTCTACATGTAATTTGCGCAGCACAAATTCATATCTATATGCAAAGCTACACTGGCTTTAAAATTATTTTTCAAGTTTGGTCTGAACAGACCTTTAAGGTGAGGTAAGTGTGGCTGATTTGCGTTTATCTTTCCTCTGCATACATGATTTTTACCGGGAAACTGTGCATGTCCAAGAAACCCAAGCTGACTTTTGTAGGGGATTCTCCTCTGCTCCACCTTTCCTCCCTCCTCCCATCTCTCCATGCACATCCAGTTTCTTATTTCTTTCACTATTTATGGAGCTTCTCTTCCTGTTTTAGAGATGACATTTTGAGACAAATGATGCTTATGGTTGCACATGTGTATCCATTTAGATTAGTTCAATTTAAAACTGCCTTGTCTTTACCCCACCGGTGCTCTCTTTCATGTGCGTTTTGCCTAATTTCCAACTGCAGCAGATGCATTTCAACACAGTTCTTGGTTTTTCTTACTCAATGTGAGATGTTATTTTTATATATTTTAAGGGAGCGGATTCAACAAGGTCAGAGCTTCAACCACATCTTTTGGGTCCTACAACCTCACCAAACTTTATCATGGTAAGATCAGTTAACGTTTGCATTTCTCACAAGACTCTGGACTAAGAATGTAAGAATTGTAGTGTTCTTGAGATGTAGGCTATATGTGTGCTTGTGCAGACACAGTATCTAGGAATGTATTCACCAGCACAGTTTGTCCTTATAATCCAAACTTTTGACAGATGTTACATGCAGCCCTGATGTCTCTCTTCCTGGTTCTCCCTCTTCCCTCAACCTGCTGCACACCTGAGTGCAATTTACGCTCAGAGAGGAGGAGGGGGATTTGGAGAAGCAGGTAGAAGGCGCTTTGAAATTACCTTTTTTTTTTTTTTACAAACTGTCTGCTCTTCTTCTGGGCTATTTGGCATTTATTTTAGAATTGATCTCTCAGGGTGAGTCTGTGCACTTAGCTGTGAATCTCTGGATCTCTGCGTGTGTTGCTGTGCCTGCACACATTCACATTCTTCTGTAAAGTGTCCATCAGTATTAACTAATCCATTCATACACATTCACACGCCGCTGATGTAGTAGAAGGAGCAATTTGGGGTTAAGGGTCTTGCCACATCAAGGACAAATCAACTGTGACTGCATGCAATGGGAACTAATTGACGACGACACAGCCACCCCATCATCATAGCAACACGCTTTTCAAACATCTGAAAAGATTGCTGTGTTTGTCATTACAGCTGCTTGTAAAAAAAAAAAGCCTCCTCAAGCATCACACACTGAAGCACTGAGAAGCGGTGAGTATGTCTTACCCGCAGGTACTGAGGTGATGGAGGAGCGTACACACAGCTGTTCATGATGTAGGTCCGACAGCTGAGCTCCCGTCCTTTAATCTTCACTGGGAGCTCCACTGGACTGTACGCACCCAATGTCACATTCTCCTGACTGAGTGTGTGCACACAAACACAAACATATGGTAGATTTCAGGTTCACAAAAAAAACTTTGAAAGACATGTAGAAGTTCCTAAAAGAAAACCCCTTTACCTGTCCAGGGACTCGAGGTCTGTCATGTTCATCCTCCACACCACCCCCCACACCTCGTCTCCGGGGCTCTTCTCGATGGTGGCCACCCCGCCGTGCCACCGGTCACTTGCCAGGCCTTTATAGTTCCCAAACACCAGTTTATATTCCTGAGTAATAAGATGAGTCGGTATGAGAGAGTACAGGTCATAAAGGACGTAACATTGATGGTCCAGATGTTAGTCTGTACCTTGAGCCGGGCCACACAGTGAACCGTGGCAGACGGGTTCTTCAGCTGAAGGCGCTCCTTCAGCAGGTTACTGCCATAAGCAAAGTACAGGAAGGTGTAGTTATTCTCCATGTTGTTCCTGAACGGGAAGAGGAAGGATAAAGATGAAGATGAAGGTGAAAGAGGAGAAGAGAGGAGTCGAGTGTTCAGAGGAGAGAAGCTGAGAGAGAGAGAGCGAGCTGCAGAGTGACAGAACACCTTCCAGCACTCACACACCATTCTCATGCTAATCCCTCAACTAACACTGAGGCCTATTCAAACTCACAATACACTGTTAGACTCATGCCAACCACACACACACACACACACACACACACACACACACACACACACACACACACACACACACACACACACACACACACACACACACACACACACACACACACACACACACACACACACACACACACACACACACACACACACACACACACACACACACACACACACACACACACACACACACACACACACACACACACACACACACACACACACACACACACACACACACACACACACACACACACACACACACACACACACACACACACACACACACACACACACACACACACACACACACACACACACACACACACACACACACACACACACACACACACACACACACACACCACACACACCACACACACCACACACACCACACACACCACACACACCACACACACACACACACACACACACACACTACACACACACAACCTTTTACTTTCATTTAAATCCTGATCTAATCGTGTGTTGCTCTTAGCGTTGGGCATTGATCCAAATTGAATAAAACACACCTTCACAGTTCTATCATAGCTAAGTAGAACTTTATACAAGAGTGTGTTTACCTTGACTTAATAAAGTGGAGATGGTGCATAACAACAGGGTCATATTTGGGCTACTGCTTCAGAGGTGTGTTTTGTATTAAAAAACAGTCAAATTGGATGTAATTGGGTGACGTTTGTCTTTATTTATACTATTTGTAGTCTATATAAACTCACAACAACTGCCTACATGCTATGCCAGTAGCAAAAATAAACACAATTCACACTGCAGGCTAATTGATCAGGCTAACTAAAGTGTTTTATTACATAATGAGATCCTCACACTCTTCTCTGCTTGGAGATGAAAACCAAATTTTTTCTTACTGCAGATGAATCTTGAATTCAAACTCTATATATTAGATAATCCTAAAACCTGAGAATCAGAAAAAAAAACAGATTTTGGCTGGTTTGGATTTAAATCTCCAAAGTAACTTCCACAGTCTCTTAGGCGAGCCCCCTACCCTCTGGTGTTCCCCAGGGCTCCATCCTTAGCCCCCTGTTTTTTTTTAACATATTGCTACTGGGACATACCAAAGGTTCACACAACATTGAGTAAAAATGTCTGTTTATAAGACAGCTATTTTAATTGAGTATTTTTTTATCACATTGAAATGTTAGTCATGAAACACTTTAGAATAAGTGCAAATGATGATGTTGATACTTTTAACCAAATAGATAAACAAAATGTGTTTTAAATATGTCGCAACTGTCTCTGACATCTCTCACTTTTTTCATTCAAATTCTCACTGTGAGCAACATTAAATAAATAATTGTCTTTCAATGGATATGGTGAAATAGCTGATGGATGTAAGTGTGTGTGTATATTTTCAGTTTGTCAAGAACCAGAAGTGCCAGTTGTTTAAATTCTTTTAGTCTTTCATACAGGCAAGGACCAACATCCTGAAGACAAGTTGGTGTTCCATTTTGCCCACTAGATGGCAGCACATACACACAGTGCTCAATAACTGTGTATCATCATTTACACAAAGGTAAGGAGCTGCAGTGAGATGCTCTCTTGAGTGGCTGATATTAATGCAAACGATTTACATTACCTTTACCTGCATGAATCATTCTATCAAGAGATGGATTTTTACAGGAAGTTATAGTGTTTGGACTTGAATGTGGGTCGTTTTTTTCCGTTTTGGTCGGTTGCCTTATTTGACAAAGACATTTTTGTTTTTTTTTGTTTTTTGCTTATACTTTATTTCTGCTGTCTTCTCTTCCCTTGGACATTTTAAGGCAACCTAACACCAAGCCTGTCCCTCATACAGTCCTGCTATGGACCTCACCCTTTTCTCACTCAAAGTACATGGTCACTTTAATTTGCCATTCACTGCACATCATTTCTGGATTGTCCTGCATAATTCACCTCTTTGTTTATATTATTCTTGTAAATACCTCCTATTGTTATTTTGTTTGTATTTATCTTACCTATTCTGTTTAGATGTTTGAATTACCTACGTCTCTGTCTTGCTGCTACAATGCTTAAATTTCTCCCCTGGGGATCAATAAAGTATTATCTTATTTTATCTTTAAAGGTTTCCTAACAATCACACATTTTTGATACATTTTAATCAGTAGTGTCTGCACTGTTTAGACCTACCTACACATTGTCCCCATATGGTAAGATGGTTCCAGGTTCTAAACCCTGTAGGACAGGGATTTTGTGTTGAGTCTGCATGTTCTCCCAGTGAACTCATAGGGGTTCCTCCAGGCTCAGCCTTCCTCCCACACTCCGAAGACATGCATTAGGTTCATGTGTGACTATTAGTTGTATGTAGGTATGAATGAGAGTGTAACCAGTTGTTTGTCTCTGTATGTCACCCCTTTGATTGGCTGGTGACATTGAAGTCCAGGGTGTATCCCGCCTCTCGCCCAATGACTGCTGGGATTGACTGCAGCCCCCCTGTAAACCTGAACGGGATACGAAGTAAAGCTAGTGGATGAAAACAACCTGAAATGGATAACTGTGATAGTTTTTGGCGCTTCAGTGTTCATTTTTGAGCCCTTGATGTTGCAGCCAGCAGACTTTTTATCCAAGATAGATATAAAAGACTTGTTAATTAATTCAACTAATCAAGTTTATTATTATAATTGAACTTTTTCTGCTATAAAGTTGGAAATTGTAAACAGGGGCATGTACAGACTATTTTATCAGGGGTGGCCTTACCTGGGGTACTGATTTATGCAGGGAAGGCACATTTGAATGAAATTAAATACATTTAGTTTTGTATCCCCACTAATGATCTGTACTTATAAATAACATGATTTGGCAACATATAAATCATCTTAGCTTGATTCTTTAAGGACTAAAAAACAAAGATGTGTAAAATCGCAATTTTTAGCATGCATACTCTTGTACGCTGTCGAACAAAAATACTTTTATTGGCGATTAAGTCCAAGTTTTTCCTTGGAACTTTTAAAGAGGAAAGTATTTATTTAGTTGATTTGTATTTAAGTCCCGCCTCTGATTTGGTAAATAGTGTTACGAGCTAGCACCGGCTAAGCCCTAACCTGAAGTGTGACAGAGAAGTCAAGAGATGACAGGTAAGGAGAGGACTGATTCTCAACACAGGGAAAACATAAGATTAGGTCAGCTCACCTACACGCGGGTCTGCCGGACGCACCGGACGGCTTTTGGAGCGACGAGCCCAAGCTTCGTGTATGAGTTCAGTTTGATTTGTTGGTGTTGGATCATATAAGATACGGCTGGTTACTAAAACAAGTTCATGGGAGTGGGTCCTCGGTTAGGTGCGACAGCTTCCAAGTTGGCGTCCATACGGGTCCTCCGTCAGCTGCCACTTCACCTGTCGTAGTACGTCATTTAAAAACAACAGAGCACCGCTCTGAGCGCACCTCAGGAATGGTGCGTTCAATACTATCGGACAAACCAGGAAACACAGCTTAAACCCATTCTCTATTCTCCCCTTGAAAACCAGTCCAAAGTAATTAACAAAACAGACAGATAAGGATGAAGAAGAAGAACTGATTCCTAACAATAGCCAATCATAGAGAAGGCCTTTGGGGTGGCCAATCAGATTTCAAGGGGGGCTCATGCCATCCCGGCCACCCCTCTGGACACGCCCCTGATTTTAACATGGTGTCTCTTCGTGGATTGACTCACTTTAGGATACTGCCTCCAGTGGATACTAGAAGCAGTTTTCAGTGGTTCAATATCGACTTCACTTTTCAGATCTGATGTCACTCCTTTGGTAACCATTAAGGTTAACCTCAGTGGTATCCTCTCATCTCCTTTTTGCAGAGATGACATCACTTCTTTAATCAGCTCACACTTCAGCACTGAAAAACTTTAACCACAAACAGGAGCTCCAGACTCAAAGTGAATTTATTTTTTTGGCTCAAAGGGGTGAAAAATATGACATTTTGATAAACTCAACAGTGACAATTAATTTGAAAGATAAAATACCCATTACATGTTCAGTATGGAAATTAATGAAACTGATTTATTTTTGCTATTACAATTGTCGTGTTGTAAGCAGCTCAAATAATTTAGACGATATAAACAGTTTTTAAAGAGGCAATTCTGAAAACAAAGAGAATCTGCATGAAGGGCGGTGAGAGAATGAGTGAAACATTTTGCAGACTTTACTGCTGCAGAGTACACATTTGAGTGAGATATTAAGCTTCTATGGAGTCTCACGGATTAACTGTCTGCACAAACAGAGTGATTGATTCGGGGGTATTTGCTAGAGATACATTTGGCTAAATAGTTTATCACTCCTCTCTCACACACACACACACACACACACACACACACATCACTCAAACTGTAATATGCAGTGCTGTAAATATTATACAGTGAATTGTGCAAAGTTGTTGTGACTAATCGCTGTAGTTCAGCACACTGTGCAGAGAAGTGACGGGTCAGCAGCGGTGTACAGGAGCGAGTATGGATCTGATGTTCTGTTCCTCCTGTTAGAGCGGTCTCAGCAACACGAACATCAAATGTCTCTGATTGGACACCACTCTGAGTCCGTCTATTGTCTACTTGTCTATTGCTGCTTGTCTTTGGCACGTCTTGTTCTGGCACGGAGTCTCTCAGCTCTCGCTCTACCTATCTATTATTTCTCTCGCTCTCTCTCTCTCTCTCTCTCTCTCTCTCTCTCTCTCTCTCTCTCTCGTCGTGTCTTCTTTGGCCGGCCTCCTGGTCACCTCGCTTCTCGTCCAGGTGTGAATATCTCCCTCCTCCTTCTCCTGTCAGTGAGCTTTCCACAGAGGGTTGTGGTACACCCAGCCTTCACCCTGCACACACATACACACACGTTATAAATGGCTGCCATGTTATTGTGGTGAATATTGCATGGTCAGAGTTCCTAAAAAGCCTGAATAACAAAAAATAGTTCTTTCACAATGTTTTCAGGATGAGCTGCATGTGCGAAGCATACACTGTAAATATTAATGGGTGAAGCCTGAGTGACGTCACACATCTGTTCCTGCAGGGGGCTCTGGAGGCTCATCGGCAGCAGCCACCATGTTGGAAATCCTGTCTCAGTTTAGCTTTCAGTCAACCTAACGACAGACTGAGAGCTGGAGCTGAGGCGGGTTCTAAGTAAGTAAATGAAGTTTATTTTTACAGCACTTTTCACAGACAAAGGTCACAAAGTCATTTACAACAACAGAAAAGAATAACAGCAGACATACAATAAAAACAAGAACAAATGAGTACGTCATGGGCGACATAACCAGGAACAATAATTGGCAAAATAAAGCATAGATGAGTAGGTACACTGGGTGGACTTGATTACCCATAGGCCTGTCTTAACAGAAACGTTTTTAATTGTTTTTTAAAAGACTCAACAGCGTCATAAAGACGAAGCAAGATGGGTAGGGAACTCCAAAGGGTTGGTTGAATTGATTTAAGCCTCTTATCGAACTGTTACATCGCGACCACCTGTCAATCATGTCAGCTACGCGCCTAACTATGAATAACGCATTGTTGATAAAATCTAAACGTATGGGTTATAACCCCCCCCCCCCTCCCCCCATGTACAGTGTGTGCCTATGATGACAATTACTCATCAGACCTATTTAATTTTTTTTACCAGGCTGTAAACATGTTTATTTATGCTTTTTTTGGCTGGGGTGGTGTTGGTGACTTCCAGGTCTCTTGGAGCCAGCCTCAAACGGACACTAAATGAACTGCAGGCCCTAGACCAGGGATGGGCAACTTTGGTCACAGCAAGGGGCCACATTCATTTAATTCTCACCGCCAGGGGGCCAAATTGTAGAATACAAAAACGACTGCAGTCAATTATGTCTCAAATTTAACTCAACATATACCAGTGATCAAATATTATTATGGACATTTTTCTGGTTTTCATGATTTCATGGCAGATTTTGTCACGTTTTCTTCATGTTTCCAATTAATTGATATGTCAAAATTTACCTGAGGGCCACGTTGAGGGTTGATGGGGGCCGCATGTGGCCCCCAGGCCGCCAGTTGCCCACCCCTGCCCTAGACCTTATGCACCGGCCAGTACCTCACCTCTTTAACAAAGAATTTGGGGGTCCAGGGGGTCTTGTTGGCGGTTCTTTGTTTGCTCTCACTGCGCTGTCTCTCCTCCAGGAAGTGTTTGTGTTCTGTGGCTGCGTCCATGTTTCCCGTCTTCAGAGACGACGTCACATGCTGCCAGAGACGCCTACAAACAGCACAACAACAACAACAACAACAACCACAACAACCATGGTCAGAACTATTCATACATCCTGCATTAGTGTTGTCATGAAACAAGAATTTTAAACTTTGATATGTGCTAGTAAAAATAAAATGATATCAGTAACGGTTTCTTAACCACAGCATCAAAAAAAGAAGTCCTACTCACCCTTTACTGGGTAATTTCTGGTTGTTGTTTTTGTTTTTTTTAACCAAAATTGTAGGCTAACCCCTGAACACTACCTAGATTTTACAAATATGTTAGTAACATTAACAACAGCAACATTAAATCTAGACAGTGTCACCTCTTCTGCTCTCTATCTGTCTGTAAGAGACATCAGCTTAACTTTTCCATATTTATGAGACTACTAAAGGACTTTAATCTCGTAATTTCCCACTTCTGAGATCCAATTGAACGCACCATAACTGGCCCACCTGTCTACTTACCTGATCAGCCCTGCAGAGACCTGACCCCTCCACACGGCTCCTCACCTTTCAGCCTCTCTCTACACACACTGATGCAATTTTTCCTTCCTCCAGCTGTTCTTTATGTTTGCATGTTGTCTACCTTTTTTATTTTGTTTATGAGATTATCCACCTGTCTGCCTGTTACCTGTTACCTGTTACCTGTTACCTGCCTATTAGCTCACTTCAATAAATCACAAACATCATCGTTTTGCTTTCTCAATCTGCATTTGGGTTCTTCCTCCACCACCTGCACTTCAATCCTCCACACGTCAGGTGAAGAGCGCTCTCATCTTTAACTCCAGTGTAACACCTCGGGGTACAGGTAGGATTTCATGACATCACACCTGGTTTGTGAACAACCCCCGTTTGTTTTGCTGCACTGAACAAAAAAAAAAGGCAACCTGAGGATTTTAACGTGTGTCCGGGCCGACTGTAACAGACTCACCGTGACTCGTACTGGCCTTGCTTTTCTAGCGGTCTCATCTTCTTCTTGATGATTGGCAGTCTGGACGTGTCGATCACTTTGTTCTCTCCGCTGCTGTACGTGAACTCCAGCACGCCGTTCCACTCGCCCTGGGCCTTGCACACCACGTGTCCTGTTTGGTTCTGTTTGACCTCCGCTGTCACTCTGCAGGAACACAAACACAACTCTTCAGCATGATGAGAGATGACAAAAAAATTACAACAACTACAGGGATGAGTGATTTATTAACCTTTTAATGTTTTTGTTTTCTTGATTATCCACCCACATTTTTGTCATCGATATGAATACTTCCACAGCGTAAAAGCTGTCCATGCTAAGCTCAGCATGAGTTACGCACTGACAACTGCGATTGTATAAAAGTGAGACAGGGCCAAAGAGTCAGGGATTCTCTCTCTCTCAAAGGAATGAAAGTGCAGGTGTGACCTGCGGTTTAAAAGTGCTTTGAGTAGTCAGAAGACCAGAAAAGCGCTCTATAAGCTCAAGTCCATTTACCTCCTTGAAATGTATTCCCACTTGTATCGGACAATGTGTAAAACTTTGGTTTGGATAGTGCTGAACAGATACAGATCACTAAAAGTTGTCCGTCTCTTAATGCACTCACACAGATCTGCATGCAACCACTAAATGCATTGCAACAGTCGGACGACATTCTGACGGGAGACTGAACATCTCGTATAAATCCTCTCATGTGTCCCAACATTTTTTTAATCCAATTTCATCCCTCAATTCAGATGAGACGGTCTCTTGTCCATGCAGTTTCTGTAACCCAGTCCCTGTTCACTGTCCCTGCTGATTTTGCAGCACGGTGTGATTTTGGAGCTTATCTTGACTTCAACGTTGCACTATATTCAGCCTGCTGCATGAGAACAGAGATGCTATAGACACACACGTCTCGCTCCCACCTGTGCACTTTTCCTCCATAGAAGGGTTTGGTGTGGAAGGTGACGGTGGCAGAGTAACCGCTCTTGGCACAGTTAATGGTGACTTTCCCGCCGAGCTCCACCCACGGCACTGTGAGGATGGAGCGGGC
This sequence comes from Labrus mixtus, assembly GCF_963584025.1. Taxonomy (NCBI): domain Eukaryota; kingdom Metazoa; phylum Chordata; class Actinopteri; order Labriformes; family Labridae; genus Labrus; species Labrus mixtus. The sequence continues at coordinate 2,976,376 of NC_083622.1, read as the reverse complement.
GTAGGCACAGGGCAGAGTGAACACGTACTCTTCATCATGCTCCAGCAGATACAGAACACCTGCAGGGACACAGGAAGGAAAGCAGAAGGAACGGTTGATTACTGCGGTCGTGCACGCCATATCTAGAAAATAAAGAAGCTAACAAGAGAGACAATGAAGCCTGCGGCAAAGAGCATAAAATAACAAGACAATGTGGAAAAGCTTTGGGTTAAAGAACGATATTTCTCTGAATACATAGGAACACAAGGTGACTCAGTGCAATTACATGTTGCAAAAATGTAGTTTGTTTTTCCGCAGAATAATTACCATCTGCATAATGAATTCTCAAACATGTTTCAGGACAGTTTGAATCAATTATCCAATAAGAAAACTCTTCATGCTTCGTTGTTTAGTTACTGTCCTGTGGAGAAATGAAAGTTGTCTCTTTCTGCAGCAGCATTTCGCTCTTCACGATTTGTTACCGTCCTTAAAATTCTCTTTGCCCGTTTATGAGGACTTTTGGTACCCGACCCCTTGAAGCCCAGAGAGCGGCAGGTTGGGCTGCATCCAAATGATGCATCACTTCTAGTGGCCGATCACTCGACATTATTTGGGCCACAAGTGAGCCACTGAAAAGATGGAAAAAGTACTTTCATGGTGTGTAATAAAATCCCTGTGCAGAATCTCAGTGAAAAGAAGTCGGCCTTTAAAGGCTTTATATGCAGCAGACGTCGCCCTTGAGCACCAGCATGAAACCAAAACAACTAGCGGTGCATTGTTGTGTTAGCATGCTAATGCTAGCGATCTTTATTATGCTCGTATCTTCACACTGCATGTAAATTTACCTGAAATGAGCGTGATCTAGAAACGCAGTTAAGCAGTGAGTACAGTATGTTATTCTTCTTTTCTCTAGTCCCTCAATTAAACAACTTTTATACGCGAGGGGAGGAGTCAGCCGGCCGTCCGGGCGATGTAAACAAACTGAAGATAGGACTCTGAAAACTCTGAAAACATCACAAACAGTGGGACTCGGGTGTTACACCCATTGTAGACAGTCATGACTCACAGAGTTATTTTCAGAGGATATACTTGATTTATATATTTAAGTGAGAAAAATCACATATGAAGCCTTTACGTACAGTTGGCTATACAAATAAAAAGATAATTTAGTGTTTTAAAACATATTTTTACCTTAAACTACCTGTTTGTTCACAACTCCTTTGTTAACTATACATTTTTTTTATTTCTTGGCTTTTAGCTTCTTCCTTTTTAAGCTTTTAGGTTTAGCTCTTTTGGAGTATAGTTCCTATCATGGGGTTGTTCTTTTTCTTGAATTGGGCTCCGTGTTTTATTGCATCTGGTGTTTGACTTTACACCAACATTGTTTGATTTGAAATGTGCTTTATAATGAATGCATTGTGCTTTCACGCACACACACACACACACACACACACACACACACACACACACTGAAATTTGAGGAGTGAGCTGCATGTGTGATCTCAAAGAGACTAACCCTAACCCAGAATTTTTCCCACCTGCCATGTAGCAAGTTTTCCATGTGAAGTCGAGATTAGTTGATGTGAGAACACATCAGCAAATATTGACGAAACACCTTGCAAGGGATGATGACGCTTATATCCTGTGCCTGGCGCACAAACGTAGACTGCATGGGCACGACCGGTGTGATCTCCATGCACATTCATTATCTTATCTCAGTATCTTCTTCTACGCTCCGTTGTTGATGCTGTGAATGTGTCGAAAAGGTTGCCATCATAGCGTCTGACTCTGTTTCACCCCCCACTTCCACATCGTTCTTTTTGTGTTATGCCTAAGACAACCCCACCACACACGCACACACACACACACACACACACACACACACACACACACACACACACACACACACACACACACACACACACACACACACACACATAGGTTGAAGGTTGACATTAATGCTGCTGTAAAGATACATCATTATTGTGCTTCAGAATCTGCTTTCGTTTGCCTTATGTCCCTCCTGAGCTCCTGTCCTGCTTTCTTTTTCCCCTCCTGCTGCTTATATAAGAGACAGCTGTCCTGTTCACAGCCACATCTGTTCCCCCAAGACACACACACACACACACACACACACACACACACACACACACACACACATTCAGCACACACTTTCTTTGAAAGACCCACATGCAGAAAACACTCTATTGTGTGAATTATGCGCAGTCAGCAATCTTATTCCTATAATGTGTGTGTTTGTGTTTGTGTGTGTGTGTGTGTGTGTGTGTGTGTGTGTGTGTGTGTGTGTGTGTGTGTGTGCGCGTGTTCCCTTATATATTTTCTCTCTGGTGCATGTGTGCATTAATTCGATGGTGTGTGAAGTATGCGTCCTCCTCCTGCAGTCAGTAATGCTCCTGAGAGCTGCTGCATTACATCAGAGTAGAAGTGGGAACATCTGATTTCATTCAATAAAACAGTTTTGTGTTGAGAGATTTTCTGCGTGTCAGTCAGGCCGCTGTTTGCATGGAAGGTTAGAGGTGACGAGTATTTGACATGCTGAAGTGTTTGTTCTGTCACAGAGGTAAAGTGGGTAAAGAGTGAAATGCATGTAACAGATTTTGATTACTTAGACAGATATAAACTCTGCTTTTGACCACTTTGTGTGTGCATGATGGATGTCCCCTGTCCCCCCTGCGTCTGTTTAGCAGGTTAATGTAATATTGTCACAAAGTACAGTGTGCAAATGAAAAGAAGGGACAGTTCAGACTGAGGCAGAGGTGATCTGACAGAATCAACACAGCAGCAGGGACGACAATGGCCGAAAGTCAAGCTTGAGACAAGCTGAAGACGTGAAAACAGACGGTGGGTTCTGTCCACCTTATATACCACCTACTTTAACGTTTCTGTGGCTTTTATTCTGATGTGATCTCAGACTTAATATAATGATAACCTCCTTTAATATGCCATTTCTATTGCTCACATCCTGCACATCGGGTAGATGCAAACGGCCTGAGCTTTCTTATGTGCTCTCTAGAGGTGTCCTCCTGTAACACCCCCATTGTGAACAATAACATTCATGACGCAGCTGGTTATGAACAAGCATGTTAGGTTAAAAAGAAGGTATGTTCCCAGCTGTGTCAGCGAGAGTATTTGAAGACCGATTGCATCACAGCAGGGGGTCAAACGCTCCTTCTTACTGTATGCAGCCAACAAATCCGTCCCACTTTCCCCGGCCCAACATGCTCCTCCTCCCTTTTTTCTTTGAGAGAATATTCAATTATAAACTCGTACACCGGCTGTTACACCTCACACACGACCATGATCAGCTACTTAATGAACTCGAGCGCTTCTGACTGTTATGTGATGAACAATCAGAGAGCTAAGGAGGCACAATTGAATTGAACCTTAAAGCAGAAATAGATCTGAGCCAGAGCCTCATCGTCCTACATCACCAGCCAGAGAACTGGTTTGAATATAAACAGCTGGGGGCTCATGGGGTACAGGACCAGAGAAAACTCACAGACATGCAGCAGCGATGATGTTTCTTCTGATGGTTAATAAAGTTATTTTGAAATATGTTTTGTTATAACAGTTTATAACTGATGAGAGTGTTTTGAGAACTCAGTCAGACTGGAATGAACAGGAAAACCACACTCTGATCATTGACTCTATAAGACATGGATGTAGTCTAAGTGACTCATTTTAAATCCCTCACTCATCACTGTTTGTTGTCTGAAGGTGTTGGATGTTTTCTGTTTCCTTCATCAGTCAGAAGGATTTATAATCTTCGATCTCAGGACCTTTTCTTACTGTCTGTTCCAAAAGTCGGAACTGAACTGGGGAAAAAGGCGTTTAAGTTTGCTGCTCGCTTTACTTGGAACGAATTACAAAAAGAGCCGAAACTTAACAAACTTCTCTCGTTGGACACTTTTATGAGGAAGTTATATGACCTGGAGGCGGATGCATCTAGCTCTAGATGTTCTACCTGATGTGTTTGTGGATGATTTTGAGAAACATTTGCTGTTCAGATTTGTTATTTGCGTCTTTTAATGTCTAATGATGTATTTTTGTATTTGGATGTTTGGCTGCTTGTTGTTTGTGTGAAACTCTGTCTCGGCCAGGACGCTCTTGAAAAAGAGATTTTTAATCTCAATGAGTTTTCTTTCCGGGTTAAATAAAGGTTAAATAAAAATAAAATAAAACAAAAGATGTCACCCATTTGTTTCTGAAGAGGTATTCTGAAGCCCCAACGATGGTGGTGGCCATATTGGAAATGTTGACTTAACTTTAAATCAATCTAAACACAGGCAAATAAGTGGTCTTTAGCCTGTCTGTCAGCAGAGTCACTCCCCACATTTTACACATTTATGATTAACTCTTAGGCTTCATAAAAAACAAAATGGACGAGTGACCTCCCATAGAGGCTGAACGATTAAAGAAATAAACTATTGATACCAAATTCATGCTTTGTACCAGGCTGTAAACATGTTTATATCTGCTGTAAAAATGGACAGTACTTAATAGTACTTAATAGGGATTGATTCACTTTTGAAGCCTCAAGTGGACACTTAAGGAACTGCACTTTTGTTGGGCTTCATATTTCAACACCGGAGGTTGTTGATTGACTCTGATGTCCAGTCATCATCAGTCCAACAGAAATCAAAGAGATATTTTAGAAACAGTCCTAAATGATCCGTTAGCAGTTTTAATTATATTGGGGATAAGTTACTTTTGTATGAAATACTGTTGGCAGTTAGCCACTGGGTAACATCCCTGATAACTTCTGCTTATGAGGTGAATGTCTTTACAAATACTTTTTTTTTTTTTTTAAGGACTTGGTGAAATGGTCAAATGACACGTTTACAGCTGGGCAGTTAATTGACCATCTGCTCTGATATGAAGCTCAGAGAGAAGACAATGTTCTCTCGGTTACTCTGATGACTGCAGACAGAGGCGAGGATGTACGCGGAGTGGAAAACAAACGCTTGGTTTGAATAGTAATCAGACAAATTACAGCTCATTACAGGCATGAACAGCTGTGTAAATGATTTTTTTGGTATTTTTTTTAGTTATCAGACAGAGAAGACTGTTTTAGTGTTAGACTGTCAGAGGAAACATGGAGCTTTGAAAGAAAACAATTTGAATTATTTTCTTAACCAATAAAAATCCAACAGGCCCTGCTGATCCTCATGAGTCAGAGTGATTCAAGTTTATTAGAGATGATCCCTAAGTTACAGTTAATCTCTCTTACGATGCAATCTGTGCATCTCTTAAAGCTTCTGTGAGGAACTTTCAGTTTGTGTCCACTTTGGCGCCCCCTGTGGTCAAAGTGGTTCATCTTAACCCTTTGCTTATCTAGGTTTCTGTTTCTCTTACCTTCTCCTACCATGGACACGCCCACAGACACGCCCATGAACTTGCTCTTGGTCCAGACGTGTGTGTTCACGCACATCCTCCGCTCCTTACACTCACAGTAGAACCCGGACACGGGGGGATGGTGGGACACCTGCTCCGCCACAAAGCGGACATGGTAGCAGTCTGAGTTCCTCCTGCAGGATTTGTCGGCCCCCCTCTGAGGGGACCCGGGAGTGGGGCAGTTAGCTGTGGGTGCTGCGTTTGGACCAGAACAGTTGGTGGTCCTGAGGGGTTTAACCCGGACCCGGGGAACGTACCAGGAGCAGTGGAAGTTCTCCCCCAGCATGGGGTTATACGGCTTCTTGGCCACGGCGCCTTTCCTGCCCTCGTGGAAGGCGGTCAGGTAGTATTCCACGAAGCGGATGATGCGCTCCTCCGCTGTGCAGCCGGACGTGATGGACAGGAACATGTCGGGGTGAGCCATGAAGTTAGCGTACATTTCCAGCAAGGAGCGCTTCTCCAGGATGAAGGTCGGGAGCACCACCTGAGGAGGGACGGATGGAGAGGACAAAGAAGAGGAGGGAGAGTCAGATCTGTGATCACTGTGCTGACTGACATGTACCAATGGATTCTTAAGGAGTCCCATCTCCAATTCTACAATTCACTTAGCAGACTCTTTTATCCAAAGCGACGTACATCAGAGAGTAAGAACAACACAAGCAAGGATCTAGAAAAAAGGGAACAATGTCAGTAAGAGCAAACAATCAGCTTTGAGTCTGATTGGACACACAGGTGCTGACAGGAAGTGACCAGAGGCAAAGCACAACATTGAGGGCAGTTCTTGAGAGCTCTAATCAGTATAGAAACCATCTTATAAGTCGTCGTTATCAAACAAAAACCATCGTCATTACCATCATCATCATCAATAATATGGAGACCATCATCATTAAGTTAGTAGGTATTCATGAAAGAGCTGGGTCTTTAGCTTTTTCTTAAAGGTGCAGAGGGACTCTGCAGATCACATGGAGTTTGGAAGTTCATTCCACCACCGGGGGGCGACAGAGGAGAAGAGTCTAGTCAGCGTCTTAGGACCCTGTTGTGAAGGTTGGATCAGACGCCTTTCATTGGCAGAGCGTAGTGGGCGGGGAGGGAGTGTAGACCTGGAGCTCCAGTAGATAACATTCAAATAAACATTGAAAACATTACGCAACCTTCATAACACTTTTCATCCATTAGACAGAATGTGAAACTATTGCTGAAAACTACAGCTCTTTCTGACTAAGGATTGTCTTCAAGTTTTCAGTAGTTTTTTGAATGTGTGAAAAGACCAAAAGAGGAAACACTTTGGCGATCTTTGACCCTGCCCCAGAAATGATTGTCTCTTGAAACTGATCATTTCAGGGTTACTCTAACACCCTGACAATTCAGTGTCCTGAACTCACATACTGTGGGTCCAATGGCGGCTCCACTGAGGAATACTGTACAGTTTAAGCTTGAGTGATGTACGGTGGCTGGGAAGTGCAAAGCAAAATTACAAAGTGTGAAACACATACAAAATTTGAGACAAATTTACATTCTGAAAAACATTTACATTACAAAAAATAAACAAAATGACCAAAATCACTCAATCACTTCCAGGTCACTTCCTGCATTTGGTATGTTCCCTTTCCATCAAGATTCTGTAGTTTGTAAATATGTTTGGGGACTGGTAAAGTGTTCTGCCACTTGTAAATTTGTGTTTTGGTTTTGTAATTTTGTTTTATAAAATGTAAAAATGATTTTCAAATGTAAATTTTTTTTCACACTTTGTCATTTTGCTTTGCACTTCCCAGCAAAGTGATGTGACGGAGTGTGTAAAATCAAAGATTATTTTATTTCAACTATGCGTGTGTGACGACCACCACATCTCCTGCTTCTGTTTGGCACAAGTCAAGGTTGTGCAAGTGCTCAAAACGAAGCACACACAACATTCAGCATGCACATGAATGGTAGAGCAGTGTAGAGGCAGACAACAATGCCAGAAGGTCATGTCTGTTGTTTACATCCTGCACATCAGGAAGTTGTATACAGCCTGAGCTCTCCTGTGTGCCATCTAGAGGCATCATCCAGTAACATGTGTAGCATATAGTCAAGAATTTATACAACTACGTTCACGACGCAGCCGGCTGTGCACGAGAACGCGAGGTTAAAACAGCAATGCTTATGCTTTGTTATTGTCTCTCTATCTGCTGTGTGGTTATATAAAGCTGGGCCTGTTATGTAACCTGACCACCATATGATGCTACCCTCCCACCCCCAGTCAATTTGGTGGTGGGCCAAAGTCAAGCATCGACCCCCCCAACCCTGCAGCTCCACCCGTCAATGAGGACACAGGAAGGACGAACAGTCAATGCATGGAGGGATGGAAGAATGGATGGATTGTTTAGTAACAAATAACATTTTTCTATGTGTACAGATCTGGACCATGAGAACGCCTGCAGCCCCCCATTTCCCCCCCCCCCACATGATGTTAAAGCTCAAGCTCTCAGGTATTCAGAGTCCCTGTGATCCAGACCAGTGGTCCAATCCCTAATCAGAGCTCAGTGGATCATGTGAGCGGGACACATCTGTTGATGAGGATCAAACAGCACAGATGGGGGAGGGGCTAAAGTCGAAGGTGTGTGTTGAAGACATGAATGTAACAGATAGTAGGTAGTGTTACCCGCGTGAGGTCCATGCCCAGTTTGAGCTGAGACAGGAGGTGGATGATGATGCTCCTCTGCTCCTCCTGGACTCCCAGCTCCTCCTCCTCGTTGTCGTCTGTGTCCGTCGTCTCCTCACTCGGGTCCGGGGTCTCTGCACAGCTGCTCTGACTCTGATGGTGTCCCTGCAGGAGAGAGAGAGAGAAACACAAATCACTCATGGTGAAGATCGGAACAGGAGACATTTTAACTTGTTGTGCCAAATGTGGAATTAGAAGGATGAACTGTAAGTGTTTTAAAAAGAGTCCTGACACACCTGCTCACCTTCAAAGAAGACAACGTTTCTTTAAAGCGTTTCAAGTTACGTCAATGTGGTTTTTGACTTTATCTTTAAAGCCATTTAACATATGCATTCCTGAACATTTCTAGAGGATTTCAGGAGGACCGCCCCTGAAATCCTCCTGATCTGGTTGTTCACACATGCACCTCACAGCAGGACACTATCCTGGTCGGATGGGGGGGGGGGGGGGGGGGGGGGGGGGGGGGGGGTCTGAGATTATGTGCCTTCATATATCAGTGCTATGTGTGGTTTGAAAGAATCAGAAAAGAGTGGAGAAGAATATATTGCCAATCAGAAAACATAATGCAGCACAGAGATCACAACGGTCACATGCAGACAGTCTCTTTAAACGTCACCACCCCCCTCCCCACTCGCTCGAGGTGAATTCTCCTGATTATATCCTGCTGTGTTCTCACATCAGCTCGCTATAGGACATCCTGCAGAAAAAAAGTACTTCCAGATTTCCAGGGCTTTTGTGCAAGTGTGAAAGCACTACTAATTAGACAAAGGATTGTGTTCAGTGTTTTACTTCTGGCCTCATTACATTCTACCCCTTCCACAGGACTTATAGCCTCTGTCTCATACGATGCACAATTCATTCAGCAGTGTGACTTTCTGCTTTTCTTGATCCACAGTTTGCATGAAGGAGGAACTTACAGAAAAAAGTCCTGCTGGGTTTGACCTTTCATTTATTGTCTTAAGATCAGTGAAGAGACATCACTTTCATTCTTTAGCTGATCCTTAATCGGCCTAAACACTATACAAGTCACACACACACACACACACACACACACACACACACACACACACACACACACACACACACACACACACACACACACACACACACAAGTCACTAATCCATGGTTTAGCATCAAATACCTTCTCAGATCTCCTCTGGTCCTACACACACTGATAACAGCCTGACACACAGTTAATGACTTGTCTCTGACTCCATTGATTCAAAATAAAACACACAGCTGACCCGGTCGAGTCTTAGCGTCCTGTGTGTACCTGTAATCTTTTACCCGGACTCACAGAGAGGAAAACTGACTCTGAACGGGTTTATAAAAACCAAACGGTTGGAGCGTTCCTCCGAGCCTGAGAGTCTAAAATAGGAAGATGTGTTAAATAATTCATGAACATCCAGGTTTACTCTGAGGTTATATAAGACTGGGTGAGACACGGGTAACCAACATAAGCAAGTCAAAATCACTCCCTCTGACTGGAGCTGCAAATTGAATCAGTCATAGTTCACAATCTGTCCTCGAC